>NC_056744.1:800831551-801164051 GCF_019279795.1 Protopterus annectens
AGGGGACTAGATAGATGGGGTAAGAAGGTATACACTTCTGCAACTTTGGCCGTTAGGGCCTTAAACTGCCAGTTGAAGTATCAGCAGCATGTTATTGGAATGCTTAAACAGAAAATGATGATGATTCCTGATTGTGCTGAAAATAAAGAATTACAGGATTTAATGCATTCTGCTGAACAAGTTGGAAAACATACTTTGCAATGTGGTTTTGATTCATTAGAGGCATCTTGCAGGGCTGCAGTCACTGGGTCTGTACTTAGAAGGCATGCTTGGCTTAAGGAGCAACCTTTGCTAGATCATGTTAAAGCTAAATTACTGGATGCTCCCTTAGACCAAGACCGCCTGTTTGGCAACAAAGCAGAAGAAGTACTTAAAAAGATGGAGGAAAAAGCAAAATCTATGCAAACTGTTAAAGATTTCCTGCAAGTACAGCCTCCCAGATTTAGTAGGCGTTGGCCCTCTATGAATTGGTCCTTTCCTGCCTCTTCCAGGCCTTCTCAGTCCAATCCCAGAACCAGCAGAACACACAGGCTTCAGTCCCAAGGTACTCAAAGTCCTAAGCAGTGGGGGGCTCCCACTTCCAAAGCAGTAAGACTCCCCCCTATGGTAAACTGTCTCATTGACTTAACTTTAAACCTTCCAAGCCCTGCCCAACGGACTGTTCCTTTAGGGGAAAGATCACCCTGCATGCATAAAATTGGGAACTCATTACCCAGGAAAAATGGGTTTTAAATATAGTTTCCCAAGGATACAGATTCCACTTCCACTCCTTACCAACCCCAAACGGTTGGCCAGACCTACCCCCAAAGCAGTGGGCAGAGGCTCAAAAGCAAGTTCTCTCTCTTTTAAGTATCAGGGCTATTCATCCTGTCCCAGAAGAAGAATGGGGACAAGGTTTTTACTCAAGACTTTTCCTGGTACCCAGAAAAGACTATTCCTGGCGTCCTATCCTGGACCTGTCTTTCCTAAACACATTTTTGGTAATCCCAGAATTCAAGATGCTAACTCTTTATCAGCTGCTTCCCATGTTAGGCAAAAATGCCTGGTTGACAACACTGGATTTAAAGGAAGCCTACCTGCACATCCCAATAAGGGAATCTTGCAGAAGCTACCTACACTTCAGAGCAGGCTACATGCACTGTCAGTTCTCTGCACTGCCCTTTGGCTTATCTACTGCGCCCAGGGTATTCACAAAGTGCCTAGCTCCAGTCATTGCATTTTGCAGGCAAAGAAATATTCAAATATACCCATACCTGGACGATTGTCTAATTCAGGCAGAAAGCCAGGATATACTACTAAATCATCTGGCATTTGTAAAGAAATTACTAACTTCTTTGGGGTACACCATAAACGAAAAGAAATCACATCTTGTACCCTGCCAACAAATTGTATTCCTGGGAGCAAGCTTGAATACAACTTTCCAGATCGCCTACCTCACGCCAGAGAAACAAAGTTCATTTGACAGCCTACTTCAAACTACTGGCCACAAAGACCCAGCTATCTGCAAGGAAAATACTGCAAGCCCTGTGGTTCATGGTCCCTTGCATTCTACTCATTCCATATGCAAGACTGCGTATGAGGAAACTACAATGGTATCTAGAAAGCCTATGATGTTGACATTCTCAGGATCTAGAATCAATGATTCCTATCATACCTCGTCTAAAGATAGAGTTCCTTTGGTGGGCAGAGGCCTGCCACCAAATCAGGGGACTGCAATTCACTCTACCCCCTGCTGCCCAAACCCTAACAACAGATGCATCAGACTATGCATGGGGGGGCTCACTTGGCAGGGCAGTGCATTCAGAGCAGATGGAACCCAAGTCAAATGCACTTGCATATCAATCAAAAAGAAATGTTAGCTGTACAGAATGCTCTGACAGCCTTCAAGGACCACATTCTTCCAGGACAATTATTGGTAAAGATGAACAACACCACTATTATGTGGTACATAAACAAGCAGGGGGGAACCCACTCATACACTCTCTGCAGACTAGCCATGGCTCTGTGGAACACAGTCTTGAGATACCAAGTGCACCTACAGGCTCAATTCCTGCCAGGAAAGCTAAGTACACTGGTAGACGACCTACGCAGAAATCTCTTGGACCCACACGAGTGGAAACTGGAACCAAAGATATTCAACATGTTGAGAAACAAATGGGGGAGCCCAGAAATAAACATATGTATTTATATAATATTATTTATATGTATAGCTTATAGGAGTGAAGCTCTTTTAGATGCAATTTAATGTTATTTATTTATTTAATTAATTAATTAAAATACTTACAATTTAAGCATTTTTTAGGCAAAATAATAAAACTGGCGAGTCAGCAAAAGCCAAAGCATGCTAGTATCTAAAGATAAACTATACAAATTAAAACTGTAAAAATCTAAAACTAAAAGTTGTGGTGCCCCCTCCTTGGATCCAGAATTTATGTCTTGTATAGATGATACTTCAGAGATCTCCTGAAATAATAGCTGGAATGACCAAAATATACTGCAGCCTTTGACCTCTTGCTATCAGCTGGCCATTAACCAGTAAAATTATGTTGTCTCAGTGTTGTACCAAGGTTTAACACTTGACAGACAGGAGTCTATAATGTCATGAGAAGTAAGATAGGAACATCTGTCTGTAAACTACCTTCTCAGTTAGTGAGAGGATATAAATTTTCCAAAACATTTAGATCAAGCATCAGCTTTTTTCAGGATTTGGCTGTTTGAGACCTATTTTAATGCAGATTGAAATACTCTAACCCTCAGCGATAATCTGTCAGTCTTAAAAATATTACTTTTTTGACTACGAGGGCACTGCCACTAGACCGAGAGGACCCATGTGATAAGCTTTGAAAACGTGTGTGTGTGTGTGCGCGCGCGCGAACCCATGTGATAAACTTTGAAAACTTGGGTGGGTGGGTGGGTGTATGTGCATGCACAAAAATACATTTTCAGTATTTCAGTACTTAAATATACTTTTTTTAATTGTTTTTTTGCACCCTACTGCTTTTTGACCTTCCAGCTACCTGTGTTAGATTGGCCCATTCATTCCACACATGGTGGGGGCCATTCTTGGCCCGTTTGTTCTTTGCAAGGGGGAGCTGATCATGGAGTTGTCATTCTGACAGTCATTAGGGTATTTTTTTAATGCAGTCCTAACCGTGCTTATTAGGGAAGTGAGTTCTGCATCACTGCAGTGGGGCAATGTATACTCTTCATATAGAAGCATGCACATTGCTAGCACTCATCCATGAGTGCTGCCCTCTACTAGGTTGGCAGACCCAACAACCCCCCCCCTCCCCCGCCTTTAACCTGTTCTCATAGAGACTGGCCTATGCCACTTTCCTGGAACTCCAGGTCACAACAGGGGGAACAGCCACCACAACCCCCTCTCTGAGGTAAGCATGGTGACATAAGCCACAGCTTTCTCACCCACCCCACCCATCAATTCCATCTTCCTCAACAGCTAATTGATCTCTGGTTGTCTAGGTCATGGTCATGTCTTTATCCTTTTGCAACCTCCAGCCGGGACAGTATGTGTGTATTAGTTAATTGACGCGTGGTCTAAAAATCTGTATTGCAGCCTGAAACAACGTAATTTCTTTAATGTCCTTATAGAAGATTTCTATTTGGAAAGTCAGTATCTGTCAGTGATTCGTTAACTAATGCCAGACAAGTAAGCAGTAGCCAGTAAAAACATTAGAATCGTATGTAAAACCCCAAACCACTGCAAATGAAATATATTCAGAATGACATTTAAGTAACAGAGTTGTGGACTTCTTTATATTAAAAAAAAACATTAGTATGTTCTACATTGCTGTCTGACTAGTTGCATGGAAATGGAGCGAGTCCAACCAGTAAGTCTCATCTCCCAACTGTGGATGATGAGTTTCAGATATACTTTAATGCCTAAAAAATGGATTTTTCAAAGACTTGTAGATCATTACTGCATATCCACATAGATGTCTGTACACTAGAGAATAAATCTCAAGGGATTCACCCTCTCAAAATAGATTAGCTTTGCTAGTCTTTGAACATATCTTGTAAAGTTTCTTAGTAATCTTTTGAGTATGTTTGAGTCTTTTGATAAAAAGTTCTACAACATTGGTTGATATTCCAGAGAAGGTCACATCATGAAAATAAAAGGTATAAGAATATCCACCTTAGTTAAAACAATTGCCCAAACTGCATGGTACATAAATAGGACTTGTTGCCATTTGAAAGCTTGTTATATTCTACCCCTGAATTTTGCATCAAACGCATTTACTTGCACCTGTGTTGTGTGCCATGACAGTGATGAAGCATGACTGCAAAGTAAGTGTTTTTACTTATATTACTGCTGCAGATAATTCCCCAAATAAGGCTAGGAAGGTTAAAAGGGTCTGTTAGAAGGGAGAGAAGTGTGGAAAGTTTAGAATAGAAATGTGCTAAGCAAAGCTTTCTGCTGAGCATATTTCAGTGTACACCCAAATTCTGAGTGTTACAGGTATCACAGGAATATCGATCTCCTGATGTACAAGGCACTATGCTGGTATCAACCCAACATACACTTCATTAAATGGTAACCATAATTAGATTATTTCCAATCATATGAAGCACTCAGAAAGGGTCTGAGCCTCCTAAAGACACCATGATGCTACATTACTCAAGTACAGTGTAGTAAATTAAAAAAGAACCAGAGTTTATAGTTTATTGAAAGTTGTGTCAAGCAAAATCAAATCTTTGTCATGGCTTTTAAAAAATTAAAAGCCTTTTTTTTCCCCTTTGAGGAGCAACTCATTCACCCTTGTATAGGAAGCTTTATTCCTTTCTCAGCCAAATGTACTGTAACTGACTTCAGGAAGACTGCGTGCCGATTACAGTGACCTCAGTGACTGAATGCACGAGTCAGTAGGTGTCAAATCACTCTAGTACCAACCAGTATGACACCACCATACAACATTTATCCAAAATGGAAACTGCGAAGGTTATGAGCCTGTGTTTAATTCACACAATGTTTTCCCCCAACTCTACTGTATATTTAATATTTTAACCACAAGTTATAAATATGGCCTGTGTGAAGATCTACTGCATTAAAGGTGCCACTTATTAATGCAAGGATAATAATGGCTAAGCTTCTCAATGGTTGTCCTGCCATAAGTTTAACATTAACATACGCACCAACGGTTATGATAAATTTTGACTGCGTAATGACACTTCCAAATTTTGTTAGGCGTGAGGACCCATCAGTTTACTAGCCTTACATGCAAAACCATGGATCATATCATATCAGAGCTTATTTATGCAAACATAGGTAACTTAATCTAGCCCCAATCAATTTTCGTGAATGGCATAGAATTGCCCACTGGGAGTAGGATACTTTATGAGATGGGTGCCCAGTGAATATCAAAAGAGTAGTGTATATTTGCCAGAAGCTTAAAGTTTTGAAACTTTGTTTTATTTAGCAAATGTTTACTTATAATACTGCATATAATCAACATTTTAGCCCATATTCTTGATTTCATTTTGAAAGCAAAATTATTAAGCAACTGGGCATCCCATTCTAAGTAATAAAAGCTCTACTTTGACCAAACACAGACACAGAAACAACACACAGAATTTAACAGTGTGCTAATACAGTGTAGATCACCACCAAATATGCAAAGTGAGTGGCAGTTCTTTCACAATGCAAACCCCCTTTATATATACATATATATATATATATATATATATATATATATATATATATATATATATATATATATATAAAAATTCACCTTACTGTTGTGCAGTGTGTGGAAGAACGAATCTCCAAGTATGCTATTCACAAATAGCACAGTTTGTTTTAATGTGAAGACCTGTTCAGTGCTTCAAAAATAAAGCAGTTTGATGAAATGCAATATTGATGGCCAAAAGTCACTTTAAAATATTTCACATTGAGTAGGGGGAAGTTTGGTCAGGCCACTGTGGAACTTCCCCTGCTCATTTTGATGAGTGCAGTGGGGTCTTGTACATCCACCTGTGGTACCACCTGCTCAGGTATATATGGTACCTCAGTTTATTGTCTCATTTGAAGGATGGCACTTGAGGGCAGCACCCTTGAATGCTGCACTGAAATGTTAGTAATGGAAAATGAATCCAGTCACCTGGGCTGGAAAAAAGAACCTTTGGCTGTCTGATGTTCCGGCACCAATGGCAAATGTGTTTCTTGTTGAGCCACTGACCTTGACATTACTTGCATTCTGCTACTGTGCCATGAGAGAAGGTGTGTCATACCTCTTATAGATGTCATGGTGCAATTACAGTTCATCACCTTGCTACCATTACATGCTTTTTGGTGACAAGGTTGGATCCGCTAGATCCGCAACCTGTTTGAGGGTCGAAGATGGTACTTGCATAGAGTGGGGGGGGGGGGTGGCTAAAAACACTAGCAGAAATTTTTCGGTGCCTTCTCCAATAAGGCAAGAGGCACTAACTCTTTAGCCTTTATTTAAGCTACTACCAGCGCAGACATTTTATACCTGGATTTAATGTCTCATGCATAGTATGGCATCTCAGGGCTTAACACACCCACATTGTGCACTGCAGTGTCAGTTCTTAAAAATGAATCCAGCACCTTGTAGAATTGTTGATCTTTTAGCCTACTGATCTTCTTACCAACAAAACCAGTGTGGTGTATGCTGAACCTGTGACACTGCAAGTTTTTTAAGAAAGAAGTCTTTTTATTGAAAACAATGACTTAGTACAGTAGTCAGCATTTACAATGCAGCATGCTGACCAAAGGGTATGAGAAGCTTTAGTTCACATTTCCTGCTCCTGTTTAGAATGCAATTCTGCACCCTTTCCTCAGAAACAGTAAAGGTTCAGTCATATATTGTTTGATGCAGTATTTCAAATGTAAGTGTACCTTCACAATAACAGTGTTCCTGTATGTTTTGTAAACTGCTGTCGGGCATAGTACACATGTTTACAAGGCATGTGTTGCATGAGGCTAAGTTTGCATGGGTAGGTTTGCAGTGGAAGGGATAAACTCTTGATTTAAGGTACCTGTGAATTTATAGGTAGTGCAGTGTAACTTGGGCTTAAGCCTTTCTCATCATGCCTACCTTCTTTTTTTACATAAGTAACATAATTTAAGTGAGACACAAAACGATTGCATCATTGTGCAAATAAAGTATTGCTTTATGGTGGAGAGTTTGATTTAGGTATAAAATCACGAGGGAGGCGTCTGACCATGCTTTTACAGGCTTTCTGTTAAAGGCTATCACTCAGTGATAGTTATAGCTATAGTGGATTATGACTGGGTCTCTTAATCGTAACCAAGCTATTATATGTTTGCAAAATGGATGTCAACAAATTCACTTGGAGAGAAATCCAATCACACTTCCTTGTAGTGTACGGATATTTACTTGATAAATTAACTGCCAGTTGCAAGGAAAGATAGAGAGGACAAGAGAAGTGTTGGAGATCAAAGTGTTTCACAGCTTTGAAAACTGTAACGCAGTGATGCCAAATATGTGTGCCTTCTGTGGAAGGTTGGGCAGCGGGCTGGCAACTCGACACCGTAAAACTCCACTGCCAATCATGAGCAGACAGGTGATCCGCTGTGGCGACCCCCTAACCGGGAAAAGCTGAAAGAAGAAGAAGTGGTGCCAAATATGTCTTGGTAATAATGGAACCTTAGCTGCTCCAATTTACTACACTGCTTACATCATATAGGTGCATAACAATAATGTGGCCCTCCATATATTACATACTGTTAGTAGGTGTAGGACATGCATAGCTTTATTGTGTCTCAAGGATACCAGTTCTCTTTGCATTCTCTGTGTTTATAGTATTATGTGCTGTTATACTGAAGTGGAAACTGGTGGCATAGTTCCTGTGTTAGATGAACGAGAGAGTGGTGACTCTCTTTGTGTACCAATGAAGTACTGATGAGATCAGAGCAAACATGAGTATCTTGACTGTTGTGTGTAGCAGGAGTACATTTAGCATTTAGATGACAGTTTGGGAAGAACACACACACACTCACAACCATATTGTGTATAACACATATATGTGTATCCCAATGACGTACTCTCATGTCACCACCTAGCAAAAATGTTTATCTGGGGCTTAGTTATGTATAATATCTGTGCATCATCAATGATTTTTTCTATGTTGTAGTTGTGCTATAAACTCTGTAATCAATTGGAAAATAAGATTCTAAGGAAAGAAAAAGCCACACAGATTGCACAACGTGAGAACAAAATAAATAATATCTAATCAAACAACTACCCCACCTAATTCAGACCCCATAAAAATGAACCTAACTTTAAATTAAAAAAATAAAAACTTGTTAAAAAAATAAAATAAAAATAGGATGCATGACATAAAATAAAGACTATTACCAGACAGAAAATGACATTATGGACAAAATGTACCCATTTTATCCAATTAAACAAAAAACAAAATGCCAAAAATAACTAAACCATAGATCTGACCAGTCTTAATGTAACTCTCACTACAGTACTAAGCTTGTACTAAATACTTTAGCCTCTCAGCCTCCCTTCAAATTGATACATATTAGTGTTTCCATTGTAAAAGTTCAGAAAGCACTTTCTCCATGAACAGCTCACATCTGATCATACATAAAACTATTGCTCAATCATAACTATCACAAACATTCAAACAGGTACGTTTGTGAGGGAAGAAACTAGCCTCCCTGCACCACCATGTAGACAACAAACTTCTCACACCACACAGACTTGAGGGGGACAACTCCTCATTAAATCTGACAGTGCACTTGCACAAACAGTGTACCTAAGAAAAATTAGACTTCGATCTTTGGTAACAGGTAACTATAGCCAGTTATGTTTGTGGAGTTAGAACCTCAGCAGGTGAGTTTTGGTTACATGTAGGGAAGCTACAAACTGCTGAAGAGACTTGGAATGCTTTGTGTAGTGCTCAGGTGATAACTTGTGAAAACAGTGTCCTACATACAGCAAGATATTTTCATGAGCTATATTATGTGTGTTGATGTTTGTGCTGTTCTGTGATTGATTTTTTTTTCCTATGTGCTTTTTACCTCCTCACCTACTGAGCATCAGCCCTTTTCCTGCAAATGTCAAGCTATTCATTCCTTGATATATGATCACTAACTTGAACAAGAAGCAACAGCAAGGCCGTAAATCATCCAAGCAAGCACAAAGGCAGTTTTTACCATGGTTATCTGTGAACCATAATCTTTCCTGCAGTCAGCCTCTGTCCAGATTAGAAGCCCAAATGACACACAAGGGAAGGCCAGTCTTGTCAGAGTTGCATTGCCTGATTTAACCACTGGTGCTGCCACTTCCCTCAATGTCTTGGAGAGCTGTCCTTACCACAAACAGCTGGAACTTTCTGATGAGCTCTAACCTCTGGTGGCTGGCATGTGTGCTTTCATCACCACTGGGCATGGTATGCGCTCGCCATGTAAGTGCATGCTACCACTAATGCACTGACCAAGGCTATTTTCACCACCTTGGCAACTGAAGCTCACTTCCATGGTTCTGGTTGCTTCTGGCACTGTGCAAGTCTCTGTTTGCATGTTGGGGATTGTATTACTGAAGCCAACCCCCTCCCGGGATGGTCAACCTGGCATTGTTTGATCAGTCCCATCCCTCCTTCCCGTTGCTCCAGAGTCCAAGCCACTAGTCAGACACAGCTCATCTGGGTCATGCTCTGGGCTTTATCATCCTTTCCACCCCAGAGGGCAGTGTAATGTTGTATAACTGTGTTAATTTTGAGGGGCTAATGTGAGGGGAGTAACACAGTATAAAGCTGTGGTATGTATATATTGCCAGAACAGAGAGAATGTGAGATGTACGTTGTGTAGTGTCAAACTACTGACAGCATGCTTGAGTGCTGAGAATGTGTGATACAAGTGATGTAGTGTCAGACCAGTTATATTGTGCCAGAATGCTGTGAATGTGAGATATAAATGGTATAATGTGACACCACTAACATCATATCAGAATGTGTAAATGTGAGATGTAAGTGGTGTAGTGCCAGCTGCTTACATTGTGCTAGAATGGAGTGAATGTGAGATGTAACTTTTGTGTCACACCATTTAAATTGTGCTAGAATGTGTGAATGTGAGATGTAAGTAGTGTCACACCATTTACATTGTGCCAGAAAGGAGTGACTATGAGATGTAACTGAGGTAGAGTCGCACCTCTTACATCGGGCCAGAATGTGAGATTTACATGGTGCAGTGTCATGTTTGAGACTTGGTGTACCATTTCTACAGTAAAAGTGGTGGCGACAGTGTTAGATTACTAGTGCACAGATGTATGGGAGTATACGCTCATATAAAATGCTGTTAGTTTTTTAAGAATGGTGTCTGTAGATGATAAAAATAATTTTTGTTTGGCCAAAGTAGCGAGTTTTTCCTACCAATAAAAGCCCACGAATTGCTGTTGCATCATAAGCAAGGTCTAGTAGGTGTTTTCTTTCATTCTGATCATATTTCATTCTCACTGCTTCTGATTCCTGTTAGTACTTCCTGGCAGGGTAATGGCAACTGAGTAAAGTAAAATGGCCATTGTCCTGTCCTGCAACAGTTGCACTGTCAACTTTTTTGGACCGCTAGAGATGGTCTGCACGTTTACAGTCTTTGTGTAGACTCCAGGAATCCGGAAGTTTACAGCATTCTTGTTTAAAGCAGAGACTTCATCTTACTTGACCTTGATGTAAACCAGAGAATTTAGTGTATTCTGTTGATAGTTAAAACATTTGTTATGGTTGCAGTCTCATATAGCCTGTGCTTGGAAATCAACATGGATTGCTGCTAGGAAGCAAGCTGCACTTTGAGCCGATGTATTAGATTAGTAGACTTCGTTGGAAGTGTGGGCTGCACAGTGGATGTTTTGTGTACGTTACACCACCTGTGGATGTGCATGTTGTCTGCTGAAATATCGCAACGTACGTTGATGAGAACTACAGTGAAAAAGTTGTGTTTTCCTTTAGAGCGTGCTTTCTTACTGTGATCTGAACGTGAGTCTTTACTCTTACTCTAATATACCTGGAATGTAGCTGGATAGCAGTCACTTATCTTGTTAAACTGCTAAATAATATAAAGGTCCTTAATCATAGGTCCACTGTGCCCAGACGACAGAACTGTCTAATGTAAATACGTTAATGCATTAAAGGTAAGGAAGGCACTCAAGTCGTATTATTTCAGTTTTTATCTTCAAACAGAAATGCTGCACTGATCTTTGAATTGTTCATGCATGCACATTTAAGTTACTAAAAATGCACTGTGGGGGTGATTGTCCCTGTGGACAATGAGTTACTTCCCCTTCTGGACATTTAATATTAAAACCACAATGCCAATTAATGATCTAAAGCCTTGAGAAATGCAAATTGGACAGCCAGAATCTGATAAAGCAACTGGGTAGTACATAAAATAAGCTATCAAGAAACCATTCACCTGCAGATTTAAAAATTAACCCACTGGCAGACCTTTTTTTTTTTTTTTATACTTCAGCTGATTTAGTAATAAGTATTAGTTGAATGCCCCCTTGCCGTTCATGCTATTATCAGCCACCAGCTTTTCTGTTTAATTGGATTTGGCAAAGCTGTTCATGGTAATACCTTTCACGTGGGATTTGACTTAATTGGCATAAGCAGTACAGCTACAAGTCTCTTATCTAGGTCTTTAACCATGTAATGAATAGGCCTGTGGAAATAAACTAACAGAAGATAATCCAAAACACAGTAATCATGCCTGTGTTTTGAAAGGTTTGTAATTGGCCTTGTGTGGAATTAGTTCTTCAGATATAGAATACATAATCATTGTAGCAGGAAAGAAGTCTGAATGATTTTGCTCAGTAATCAAATGCCAGAAATCCCCTTTTTTCTACTTTGCATCCTTTTATGAGTGTGTTTCATTTTGTAGATCATGCAGCATGCATATCCTTAAGATTCTTTCATTATGCATTGGAATAAATGTTATTTACTGCTTTGATTACCTGTAAAAGTGTAGCATTTATGATACTTGATGTATCTCAGTATAACTTGTGTGTGTACATGAGTGTTACATATAGGTGATCCCTTCCATAACTTGTCAAGGCTGTGATCCCATTTCACTGGATCTCTGCTAACTGAAACCTTTGCATTGGGATTGTAGTTAAGTGGGAATAATACTCATTTTACCATGTTGTGTGATCAAACAGTTAGTATAATTAGGGATGTATGCTGTATGTGGATGTAGGGGGTTTGTTCCCCTTTACAAAAATGAATTGATGCTATAGGATTTTGTATTAGTTAGGACTTGATCACTGTTTTGAATACGGTCATGTGCTATCATATATACTCTTACATGTATACATGTATAAACATATGCATGCACGTGTAAATTATTAATGCGAAGTGTAGCACTGTTGTTTACAGTACTTCAGGTATCAGGATTAAAATTTTAAGTGTCATTAATAAAACAGAACTTTTTTTACCATTTGCTATATACAGACAATCCTGAGATACTAAATATATTTGTCATAATTTGTAGTAAATTATAGATTGTGCTATTTTTCTTCAGCATTGTAACTCTGATCTATTGATCCATTGTGCATGAGCTTTTCCCTTTGTTGGTGCCAAGTTGAATACATAAAAGAAGGAACCCAAAATAAATCATTTAAGTGAATGCTGTCTTCATTTTGTAGCTGTGATTAAAGATTGCATTCTGTTAAATGCAGTCAAGGTTAGTAGTTTTTCCCATGAACGGCATTTCTCCCACAGCTACTATTATTCCTGGCAGTTACTGAGAGATCTGGTGACCTCCTGTTGTGGCATTCATTCCCCTAGAAGTGATACCTATTTATTGTACATGTAAGCATTTTTTGTCATTTCTTACTAGTTTTCCTCATTGCATGTGTTGCATCTTTTACTCTGCGATGATATAGTTTGGCCTCTGTTTTACTTGCTGTTCAGAAAGTCTTTTTTTTTTTTTTTTCCTTCCTTACTTTGTTTCGACTTGTATGTGGAAATGGTTGTCCCGGTGCTGTGAGCTGATTTATTTAGGTGCTGTGAGCTTTTTATAAGTAATGTATTCATTTTGTTAACACAAACTTCCATTCTGCAGATAACCTTAGAGCACTGTTTGGTTGGTAAGTGAATTGCTCATAATGGCAAAGTAAGAGACCAAGGTAATTGAATCCTAGACTACAGCTAAAGCTTTATAGCAGTCCTCTGTGCTGCACTGCTAGACATACAGTTTCCCATAAAGCTGCATTATGGCAGAGAAACAACACTTAACATATTTCTTCAGTTAGCTGGGTAGGAATAGAAACTTTTTTTTCCAAACACCATTTGATTGGATACTTTCATGCATTTGTACCAGTTGTTTAGAATTAGTGAAATAGACCTGGATTCCAAACTCATGTTGGACATTCTTGCTAGGGCTACATAACATTAATGCAGTATACTCAACTGTAAGGGCTTATTTTGATTTCACTAGATTCATCTTTTTGCCCACAGTGCTGCATGCAAGTAGAAATTCCTTTGTGTATATTTTAAGCATGGATTGCTAGTTTCACTTGCAAGGTAAACTAAACACAGCCTGCATTAGTAGTTACCCTCTAATTAAAGGTCCAGGTGAAAAGAGATGAATTTAATTGAAGGTGTGAATTCAATCAAATAAATGTAATATTGTTTTTAAGCATTACTTCCTCTGTTCAATTCTTGTATCTGTTTCTGATATTTCTCTGCATACCATTTTGGCTTTCATTGAAATATGTTAATTTCTTTTTGATTTCTGTTACTTGGTATAGTGAATAAGCAGTTTTTGGTTTAAGTGAGTGAATTATTGACTGGGGGGCTAGCTAGGGTTAAACCTTTTATAGCATAAAGATAATAAAGCATTTTGTTCATTGAATTTCAGCTACAACAATCTGGCTAAAAGATCTATAAAAGCTTTAAAGATAGGTATGGACTCATATGTCAGTGCAAGTTGTCAGCCACCTCAGCAAGAAAATGCGGACTTGAAACTAAATGTGTAAGTTTGAACAAAAGTTACTGCACTAGCATGTCTTTTATGGTCAATTCAAAAGTATGTTATAAAGTTATTTAAGAGAGAGCAGCAAGCAAAAGTCAAAAGGAGTCACTGAAAAAGATAAACTGACAATGTAGTCAGAAAATTCACAAAAGCAGAATATCTCAGAACTCCATTTGTATAAGAGTGGAGTGACGTGACCATACAAGATGCTTTGCTTTTCTAATGTGCAGTACCTGATGAAAGAGCCTTGGTTAGAAAATGAAGCCTCCTCAACTTTAGTCAAACAATTTTCAGGTCTAAAAAATTTTGGATTAAAAAAAAACATTGCTTAGATAGGGACATTAGTATTGCAGAAAACATCAAGCTATAATAAAAAAAATTTTTCGGATATGGTTGCCCTTTGAAGAACAGGAGGAAACATGAATGTGGAAGGAAACTTTCAGTGCTATGACAGCATAATTTGTATTGCTCATTTTTCTAACCACCTCATTAGAGTCCATTAGAATGTCACCTCAAGAAGTCTTTTCACCTGCTATGTAGGTGTCTGTTCACTTAAGAGGATTTTAACAATACTTCTCTGCATTCATGAGACACTTAAGTCAGAAACCTTTATGGTAACATTTCTGATGGTGTGTTCTAGTGGTGGGCAGTAATGCATGTAACTGTCATAAACCTGCAAAATAGGATGGGGAGTTAGTACTGCAAACATTTAAATGGTAAAGGCTGCTGGGAGAACTGCCATTGCCACCAGAGATCAGATTATGCAACAAGCAGAAGGACTATGTTTTCTGTTTTTTCTTTCTTTCTTTCTCTTTTGCTTCACACACTCACAGTTCATTTCAATAGCCAGGATTCCTTCAAAAAAAAAAAAAACCTGCTAACGTAAGGAAGTAGCACAGTACACCTGGTTATGTATTAACATATTTCACTGAAAAGCTCAAAGGCATTGTATGCCAGGAGCACAAAGCTGGTTTCCCTTACTTTTTTTATCTTAACCAGAGAAGAGAAATGGTAGGCATGGACAATTTTCAGTCATATCCCAGGCCACAAGGATAAATCCATTTTAATTTTTCTTTTAATTTAATTTATTTCTGTATTCTTAGATATGACAAGCCTGATTTCAGGCAGAAGTGCATCTACAAAATAAAATATTAATCATATACAGCATTGACAATAAATGCTTCCATTAAAATACTATTTTAAAAAAGTTTATGAATGTAATCAAATGCAGTGTATGAGAAACATTTTTAAAAAGTTCATAAGCATAAGAAATACATTTATAAAGAACAGAATGAATTGCCTTAGACTGTATATAGTATGGTAATTTTATTTTCAGATTGAGATTTTTTTTTGTAATACTAATTATATGTTATCAATTACTCAAACGCAATATGTTTACATTTCTGTGGTAAAGATCAGGAGAAAACAGAAGATAAAATTTGTAATTCTGTCTCAAAAACTTGGTCCACCAGTAAGAGCATAAAATGTGTTGATTTTGATAAACTTCCTACTGCATATTTCAAAGTGTTATGATATATTAATATAAACTTCTTTGTTAACTTCTTAATGACTGTTCTCACCACAGTTTGAATAAGGAAGACTGTAATTCAGCATTTACAATAATAAAACACTGTTCTTCCTAACTTCAGAATTCAACAACTGAAAATGCACACACACACACACACACACACACACACACACACACACACACACACACACACACACAATAAAACATAAATGTTATTGATATGTAAATCAAATTTCAGTCAAAAATCAATTAAAGTTAAATACAGCATGATGCATGTGGACAACTTACAGTAGACAGACTGCATGTTTTGATGAGGTGGAAGGAAAACAGAATAAAAGTAAAAGCCATGCAGACATTGGTAGATCATGCACATTTTACACGGACAATGCCAGAGGTAAGGACTGAGCCCTGAACACTGGACACTGGATCAATGAGACAGAGGTCTTAAACGGCTGAACCACACCATACTGCTCTGAAAAATCCATTAAACTCTTTTCAAGACGCACAAAATAAGTTTTTGTATTTAAAAAATTTATTTTGGGTAGATAGTGAGTATGAGAAAATGTGACTGATATTTGATTACGCATCTATCTGTGTGATTTAAAACAGGTAACATTTTCAGTCAGTTAAATCAGTAGAATGATTTCCGATCCCCTCACTTTTTAACTGTTTGTCTCCATCCTTTAGGCTGAGAGACTGCTATTAAAAAGTGTTGCAGATTTTGCTTTGCTAACATTTTGTGTCATGCATACAGGATGCATTTCTTCATCACAGCTGGTTCATGCTTGCATCTGCTTCTCTGTTTGCATTTCTTTTGTTTCTGTTTGAAACTGCACTGTCTGCAAACTGTGGCTACCCTATCAATACCTAGTTTGCCCTTGGAAAAAGACATAACTGTATGATAGGGCCACCTAATTAATAAACATTAATAAGATGATGAAGTAGAGTAGATCAGTTTAAAAAAATTGATACTTTTGGCTAACTGTACACAGAGGCTCCAGGTAAAGTTTATTTTCACTAAATGCTTTATTGAAAATATTTGACATCCTGTATTTTGTATAGTTGCCCTTGTCTTTATTTTACTGCTAATATTGTGTTAGTAGTTTCGATGCCGTGGTACGGCGGTAGCATTGTTACCTCACAGCAAGAGGTTCTCAAGTTCAGTTCTCGGCTGGGCTTGGGAGTGCTTTTTGTGTGGAGTCTGCATGTCCTCCCTGCGGTTGGGTAGCGTTCAAAAGACATGCGTGCGTAAATGGGCGTGCCTTCGCTGAAGGTTGAGCGTCGAGCTGGCACCTCAGCGTTTCGTAAAAATCTACTGCCAATCATTAGCGGACCGGAATTCCGCTGTGGCGACCCCTTACCGGGAAAAGACGAAAGATAAAACAAATTGTATTAGTAGTTTCATGGTATTATTTTCCTGGTCTATAATAAAAATTAGGCAACTATATGCTTAGTTTGTCCACCTGAGTAGTAAACTGTACTGTTGATTGTTACTGTATATATATTGCATTGGTTGTGAAACTGATTAAGAGACTTCTGATTCTGTTTTGAAGTTATGCTCTATAGCTTTTATGGACACAGTTGTAATGGTGGATAGAAGCTGCTAAATTTTCTCAGGGTATGGCTTGCTGATCTTGTAAGAAGAAAATGGTAATGTGTTTGCATTTAATAAGTTATGATAGGCCAGGGAGGAAGGACAGATGTGTATCTGTTGGTGATACATGGTGTCTTGTCTTGTTTAAATATGTAAAAGGTATAAACAAGACTGAGCTCAGTAGACCATGGCACATATGTGTAGTGCTTTCAGCTCAGTAGATCATTGCACATGTATGTGTAGCACTGTTGGCTCAGTAGATCATGACACATATGTGTAGTTCTGTTGGCCCTGTAGATCATGGCACATGTGTAGTCCTGTTGGCTCAGAAGACCATAGCACATACATGTAGTGCTGTTGGCCCTGTAGATCATGGCACACACGTGTAGTGCTGTTGGCTCTGTAGATCACGGCACACACGTGTAGTGCTGTTGGCTCTGTAGATTATGGCATATATGTGTAGTGCTGTTAGCTCATTTTAAAGGAGCACATAATTCACCATTACCACATCATCAGATGTACTTAGTGATTCTAAAAGAGATCTTTCTGACTAGCAGATTACAGCTGTTTATGGAGTAGTAAATAATGTTATTACTCTTGCAGACCATTTGTTGTGTGTAGAGCTGTTTAACACACCAACAGAGGTTGTTTCAACTACATTCACCTCCCTCATTTTATAAGTGCAGTAATAACTCCACGGATGTGCATTACACAGCTGGTAACGCATGGCTGGAGAGCAGGGACACATTTATTTATTGATTGGACTCATCCCTTCCTCAATTACAGTTCTCTATTCATACTCTCTTGTTCTTCCAGTGTGGGTCTGTTTAAGCCATGGAGGATGATCAATTCCATAGTGACCGAAGCTGTGACCCAATATAGTATGTAAAGAGAGTCCAAAAATTGTTTATGTGGATACTGTAGGTGTGGTTAGTATAAAGAAGCATTGATGAATTGTGACATTTTTATGGCTGAAGGATGGTATGTGTATGATGCTGCTTCACAGAATGCAGGCAGACCTCTCAACTGTACCTATTTTGGAGGAACTTATCTATTTTCAGGCCTGATTTACCTCTGCACATAATTTACGTGTTTTTGGATGCATTTCCACAAAAAATATACTCAGGATTAATAAAGCGTATTAGAAACATGTTTAGGTGTGACTTGACGCAAAAAATTCACCTAATTATGTACACTCCTGTACAACCAGCAAAGCAGTACCAGCAGACCTCTCAAATCTCCTTATTTTGGAGGAACACTTCTGACTTCAGGGCTGATTCCTCCCATACATGATGTCCCTATTTCTGGAGACATTTCCTATTTCAGGTTTGATTTGCCCCTTCACACAGTTTTCTGAATCCCCCTTCATCACATGTGATTTTTGAAAAAAAAATCTAGCACACAGAAAACCACGCTAAATGACTAACCTATCAGTGGCATCATCATTAATTTAAAGACAGAGGACAGGCATCTTACATCACACTTATCAGAAGCAAAAATAAATTATCTTATCTGGTAGAATTTTGTAGTACAGATCATTAAAGTCTAAAGATCTTACACTGTCTCTTTAATAATGTGCTTATAGTTTTCCTCGTGTTTGTCACTGTCTGTTTTTTAAACATGTTTCTGAGTAGTATCTCACATTCCTATCAGAAGCAGGAAGAGTTTTGTGCTATTTGGTATTCAATTTAATGCTAATTAGATGTCAAGATTTTTGGCTGGCTGTACCTTACCTGCCTTTCATGGGTCTTTGTGCCTATATTCAGTATCTGTAGGTTGAGAGGTGTGCTTGCAAGATCTTTGATGCATAATCCCCTAAGTACGTCATATAGCTATGACGGAGGGACTCTGTACTAATATTAAAGATTGTGAGAGGTAGGTCAGTACTGCTTTGTTACAGATAAATGATGAATCTGTCATTTAAAAAAATGAATCGCTTTCCATTCCTCCACCTAAAATGAGGTCTGATTTGCTTTGTAAAATGTCATCTGCCTTGCCATTAAAAAAAATTCTTCCTGCAGTATTTATTCTCACTGTTGCTTTCTGAAGTATTATCTTTGCTTTCTAGCTTGTTACTGGTTTTGCTTGCTGAGGTTTCAGCAGATAATTCAATTGTGGAAGTAGTAGTTTTGGAATATAGTGTTTTGACTACAGTGGTTGGTGTTCAGCCACTCTGCTAGGCTGTAGTATAAGATATGGAGGAAAGCTGATTTGTGACTGTTCATCCCCAGTGTCCTGACACCCCTCATGAATCTACTGCCCAGCCCTTGTACACTTCCTAGGGCATTGCCTCATGCCCCAGTCCTTTTTACAGCCTTTTGTTGCAGCATGCCAGAATGCATCTGGAGTCTGAAGCCAGAAGGCATAGCTTGTTCATTGCTCCATGTTCCAGGCTTGGAAGCTTAGTGGGCTACAGTTTGCTGGACCATGGCTAACAGTCTGGAACTGGAGAGCCACAATGGCAACTTGAGGTGTTTCACATCTTGACTTCTGCCCTGAAGCATGCTGACATCCTCTAAAAACAATGCCTGACACGAGAAGCTGCCACTGGAACATCTCCACCTTTGGCCCAAAGATAGTGATACAGTACCTCCATGTCCACCCACATGCAATAGCCCTGACCATACAGGGCTATAGAAGCTGGCCACCCTCTGTCAAAGTGCATTCCACTTTTACCTTCCCTGGATAAGCATGCCCATCCTCTTTGCCTAGGCCATAGTCAGGGCTTCACCTTTTATGCCTGATTTGAGTCTATTTGAAGTATGCACTTCTTTACTGCTGTTCTCCAAGTCTGGACAAAGACTTTGTGCCTCCAAAGCTTCTTACTGATATAACAGATCACCTGAGATGTTGTTCTGGGAGAATGTTGTTCTTTCTTCTTTTCCCTATTTCCTTGATGCATTTTATTTTGGGGAAAATGTACTTCTGCACATGGACTGCGATTATTTATTGGTGCACTTCCTCTTTTCTCATTTGTCTGTGTTAGAACTACCACTTTGTTTTTTTTTTGGTACATGCACTTTCTCTCTCAGACATGACAGAGGTCACAGTCATATTTATATTGGGGAGAGATGGTGCTGCAGCACCCCGGCCATTTCTCAGCTACCTCCATAACTTAGTGGTTGAGTAGCCAGACAGAGATGATCTGGAGTGTCTAGGTTCAAGTCCTAGTTGAAATATTTAGCTCTGTGATGCTTGCTCCTCTTGGACATTAATCCGTTACCTTCAAAGCTTATAACTGATATAGTCACTTATTTGAGCCATGGTTCAAGGAGTGCGTTGATGCACTCTCTCCTTTTCCATCTTTGTCTGACTGCCTGATGTGTTTGTTCATCGTGTTAGGTTGGAATGTCTCTTGCTTCTGAGTTGAAGTGACACTGATGCACTTTCACTGTTCTCATTAGTCTGCTTTGTATGTATCACTTGCATATGATGTACAGATGGTGCTGCAGCACCAAGGTCAGTTTTTAGCTGCTTCAGTGGCTTAGAAGTTGAGTAGCTGTAACAGTGAACGTGGTGGGTTCAGATTCAAATCCTAGTTGGATTACATACCTCTTTAGTGCTGTGCTCCTTGGTTTGAACCACTGGTCTGTTCCTCCAAAGCTTATAATTGAAACCGGTCAGGAAGCATGTTAATGCACTTTTCTGTTTTCCTCTCTTTGTCTGAATGCACAATTAAAGGTAAAAGGTGCATGTAGGACCAGAGAGAAACTCCACTGAAGCATTGCAGGTTTTTAAATCCCTGGTGATATGGGTTGGTCCTACAGTAATATTTTTAAATCACCTGCACAAAAGTAAATAAAACACATGCAGTGCTTACCACACCTGCTATACTACATAGTGCGTAACAAAAGTGGCAAAAGTTTATAGCTGAAGACATTCCTAATATCAGCACTAGAGCATGCTCTTTCAGGTATTTCAAGAGCTTCAGAAGGCTGTTCAGGGATACATCAAAATTGCAAAATGAAATTTGACATTTTATCACAGGTGCACCCAGGAGCCAACATTACTGTACCAAACTGTCTGATTTGAAGTGGCTTCCAGTTTTTGTAATCAAAACACATAATTGGTGCACTGAATTTAAGATACTAAACTTGGACCAGTGTAGATCTTTCTGTATCACAAAAAATAAAAAAAAATACTTCTCTTAAAACTTAAGGTCTTTACATATTCCACACAAAAAAATAATATTCTGTACCAATCAGTCATATATTTTTTAAGAACGTTCTCCTTTTTTGTTGCCAGAATCTGAAACTCTGTTCCATGTTCAGTCAGATGACTGTTTACCTTACCTTCATTGGTCAAGGAATTGAAAGTGTCTTTGGTTTAGATGTTGTATGTAAGTGTTGTAACACTGTTGCAAAATGTAAACTGTGATTACCAACTCATTTATTGTTATTTGTTAACTAGCTAGGTGTCTCAGAGCTTAGATCGTTTTTTCCCATGACCCTAGTCAAAGACAAGCATTTGTTTACTTATTAGTTAATTCCAAAAGGAAAAAACAAACAGGAAGCTAAAAATCCACTCTTATTAATTCAGTATTTGTACATTTAACACTTTCGTCCTATTACAAGGGACTTCATCAGAATCATTCTGATGAAGTCTTTTGTGATAGGACGAATGCGCTAAATGTGCAAGAGTGGAATTTTAGCTTCCCACTTGTTTTTTCCTTTTGGAATTATCAGTTTGTGGTGATACTTTTTTTTTACTTATTAGTTAATTATTTTTTGGCTGGAGTAGAACCCTGATTTATATTGTGAGGTTCACTCAAGTTATACAGATACAGAAATAATACTTGAAAGAAAAGAATAACATAAATTGTTTACAAAGGCAGTTTAGGTTAAGGAGCGTGCTAAGAATAGTAGATTGTGTACTTCAGTTAAATGTATGTGAACTCTCACACAGGCTATATACAAAATATTACAGGTGGTAAGGAATGTTGATAGTGAGAAGGTTTAGTTGGTTAATACATGAAGAATAGTTAGAGCGAGGTAGAAGAGGGACTAGAAGGAGGATGGCTTGATATAAATGGGAGGGGTAGAGAAGTTTGAAGAGCAGTGGTGGGAGTAAGAGGAAAAGGAGGGAAGAAAGGGAAGAGATGTTGATTAATTAATTCAAGTAAAATGAGATAGAAACATCCAAAACTCCAAGGACTGCTGAACAAGAAAAGGAGCACCACAAATAATTCAACAGACTTGATGGAACGAACTAGTTTAATAACCAAAATGACAAAAAAAACACCCTTGCTCATTCAGCAGACTTCAGCAGAACATGTGTGTAATTGTAACAGTAGACCTTTTATATTTAAAAGAAGCAATCAGATAAAAAATCACGCTTAAATTAATCCTAATTGACTAACCACCTAATTGATTCAAACCACACATATATCAAAAATAATAAGACAAACTATGCACGGTGGTAGCGTTGTTACCTCACAGCAAAAGGTTCTCCCGTTCGATTCTCGGCTGGGCTTGGGAGTGCCTTCTGTGTGGAGTCTGCATGTCCTCCCCGCGGTTGGGTAGCGTTCGAAAGACATGCGTGCATAAATGGGTGTGCCTTCGTTGAGGGTTGGGTGTTGAGCTGGCACCTCAGCATTTCGTAAAAATCTACTGCCAATCATTAGCGGACTGGAGCTCCTCTGTGGCGACTCCTTACCGGAAAAAGCCGAAAGACAAACAACAACAACATTCTCCATATCAAACATACAATAATTATAATAAGAATCTCATAAAGCATCTGGGATAAAAACTAAGTAAACTTAGTTTAGCAGACCTCATCTTTAAAACACTATGGACAGAAATCAGTTCATTCAATCCTGGCCTTAGTGTTGCATTCAAATGCAACTGCCATACCAATTTTTTATGTCCTAAAAGGGTCTCCGAACTACCCCCCCCCCCTGCGGTTGGGTAGCGTTCAAAAGACATGCGTGCGTAAATGGGCGTGCCTTCGCTGAAGGTTGAGCGTCGAGCTGGCACCTCAGCGTTTCGTAAAAATCTACTGCCAATCATTAGCGGACCGGAATTCCGCTGTGGCGACCCCTTACCGGGAAAAGACGAAAGATAAAACAAATTGTATTAGTAGTTTCATGGTATTATTTTCCTGGTCTATAATAAAAATTAGGCAACTATATGCTTAGTTTGTCCACCTGAGTAGTAAACTGTACTGTTGATTGTTACTGTATATATATTGCATTGGTTGTGAAACTGATTAAGAGACTTCTGATTCTGTTTTGAAGTTATGCTCTATAGCTTTTATGGACACAGTTGTAATGGTGGATAGAAGCTGCTAAATTTTCTCAGGGTATGGCTTGCTGATCTTGTAAGAAGAAAATGGTAATGTGTTTGCATTTAATAAGTTATGATAGGCCAGGGAGGAAGGACAGATGTGTATCTGTTGGTGATACATGGTGTCTTGTCTTGTTTAAATATGTAAAAGGTATAAACAAGACTGAGCTCAGTAGACCATGGCACATATGTGTAGTGCTTTCAGCTCAGTAGATCATGGCACATGTATGTGTAGCACTGTTGGCTCAGTAGATCATGACACATATGTGTAGTTCTGTTGGCCCTGTAGATCATGGCACATGTGTAGTCCTGTTGGCTCAGAAGACCATAGCACATACATGTAGTGCTGTTGGCCCTGTAGATCATGGCACACACGTGTAGTGCTGTTGGCTCTGTAGATCACGGCACACACGTGTAGTGCTGTTGGCTCTGTAGATTATGGCATATATGTGTAGTGCTGTTAGCTCATTTTAAAGGAGCACATAATTCACCATTACCACATCATCAGATGTACTTAGTGATTCTAAAAGAGATCTTTCTGACTAGCAGATTACAGCTGTTTATGGAGTAGTAAATAATGTTATTACTCTTGCAGACCATTTGTTGTGTGTAGAGCTGTTTAACACACCAACAGAGGTTGTTTCAACTACATTCACCTCCCTCATTTTATAAGTGCAGTAATAACTCCACGGATGTGCATTACACAGCTGGTAACGCATGGCTGGAGAGCAGGGACACATTTATTTATTGATTGGACTCATCCCTTCCTCAATTACAGTTCTCTATTCATACTCTCTTGTTCTTCCAGTGTGGGTCTGTTTAAGCCATGGAGGATGATCAATTCCATAGTGACCGAAGCTGTGACCCAATATAGTATGTAAAGAGAGTCCAAAAATTGTTTATGTGGATACTGTAGGTGTGGTTAGTATAAAGAAGCATTGATGAATTGTGACATTTTTATGGCTGAAGGATGGTATGTGTATGATGCTGCTTCACAGAATGCAGGCAGACCTCTCAACTGTACCTATTTTGGAGGAACTTATCTATTTTCAGGCCTGATTTACCTCTGCACATAATTTACGTGTTTTTGGATGCATTTCCACAAAAAATATACTCAGGATTAATAAAGCGTATTAGAAACATGTTTAGGTGTGACTTGACGCAAAAAATTCACCTAATTATGTACACTCCTGTACAACCAGCAAAGCAGTACCAGCAGACCTCTCAAATCTCCTTATTTTGGAGGAACACTTCTGACTTCAGGGCTGATTCCTCCCCATACATGATGTCCCTATTTCTGGAGACATTTCCCTATTTCAGGTTTGATTTGCCCCTTCACACAGTTTTCTGAATCCCCCTTCATCACATGTGATTTTTGAAAAAAAAATCTAGCACACAGAAAACCACGCTAAATGACTAACCTATCAGTGGCATCATCATTAATTTAAAGACAGAGGACAGGCATCTTACATCACACTTATCAGAAGCAAAAATAAATTATCTTATCTGGTAGAATTTTGTAGTACAGATCATTAAAGTCTAAAGATCTTACACTGTCTCTTTAATAATGTGCTTATAGTTTTCCTCGTGTTTGTCACTGTCTGTTTTTTAAACATGTTTCTGAGTAGTATCTCACATTCCTATCAGAAGCAGGAAGAGTTTTGTGCTATTTGGTATTCAATTTAATGCTAATTAGATGTCAAGATTTTTGGCTGGCTGTACCTTACCTGCCTTTCATGGGTCTTTGTGCCTATATTCAGTATCTGTAGGTTGAGAGGTGTGCTTGCAAGATCTTTGATGCATAATCCCCTAAGTACGTCATATAGCTATGACGGAGGGACTCTGTACTAATATTAAAGATTGAGAGAGGTAGGTCAGTACTGCTTTGTTACAGATAAATGATGAATCTGTCATTTAAAAAAAATGAATCGCTTTCCATTCCTCCACCTAAAATGAGGTCTGATTTGCTTTGTAAAATGTCATCTGCCTTGCCATTAAAAAAAATTCTTCCTGCAGTATTTATTCTCACTGTTGCTTTCTGAAGTATTATCTTTGCTTTCTAGCTTGTTACTGGTTTTGCTTGCTGAGGTTTCAGCAGATAATTCAATTGTGGAAGTAGTAGTTTTGGAATATAGTGTTTTGACTACAGTGGTTGGTGTTCAGCCACTCTGCTAGGCTGTAGTATAAGATATGGAGGAAAGCTGATTTGTGACTGTTCATCCCCAGTGTCCTGACACCCCTCATGAATCTACTGCCCAGCCCTTGTACACTTCCTAGGGCATTGCCTCATGCCCCAGTCCTTTTTACAGCCTTTTGTTGCAGCATGCCAGAATGCATCTGGAGTCTGAAGCCAGAAGGCATAGCTTGTTCATTGCTCCATGTTCCAGGCTTGGAAGCTTAGTGGGCTACAGTTTGCTGGACCATGGCTAACAGTCTGGAACTGGAGAGCCACAATGGCAACTTGAGGTGTTTCACATCTTGACTTCTGCCCTGAAGCATGCTGACATCCTCTAAAAACAATGCCTGACACGAGAAGCTGCCACTGGAACATCTCCACCTTTGGCCCAAAGATAGTGATACAGTACCTCCATGTCCACCCACATGCAATAGCCCTGACCATACAGGGCTATAGAAGCTGGCCACCCTCTGTCAAAGTGCATTCCACTTTTACCTTCCCTGGATAAGCATGCCCATCCTCTTTGCCTAGGCCATAGTCAGGGCTTCACCTTTTATGCCTGATTTGAGTCTATTTGAAGTATGCACTTCTTTACTGCTGTTCTCCAAGTCTGGACAAAGACTTTGTGCCTCCAAAGCTTCTTACTGATATAACAGATCACCTGAGATGTTGTTCTGGGAGAATGTTGTTCTTTCTTCTTTTCCCTATTTCCTTGATGCATTTTATTTTGGGGAAAATGTACTTCTGCACATGGACTGCGATTATTTATTGGTGCACTTCCTCTTTTCTCATTTGTCTGTGTTAGAACTACCACTTTGTTTTTTTTTGGTACATGCACTTTCTCTCTCAGACATGACAGAGGTCACAGTCATATTTATATTGGGGAGAGATGGTGCTGCAGCACCCCGGCCATTTCTCAGCTACCTCCATAACTTAGTGGTTGAGTAGCCAGACAGAGATGATCTGGAGTGTCTAGGTTCAAGTCCTAGTTGAAATATTTAGCTCTGTGATGCTTGCTCCTCTTGGACATTAATCCGTTACCTTCAAAGCTTATAACTGATATAGTCACTTATTTGAGCCATGGTTCAAGGAGTGCGTTGATGCACTCTCTCCTTTTCCATCTTTGTCTGACTGCCTGATGTGTTTGTTCATCGTGTTAGGTTGGAATGTCTCTTGCTTCTGAGTTGAAGTGACACTGATGCACTTTCACTGTTCTCATTAGTCTGCTTTGTATGTATCACTTGCATATGATGTACAGATGGTGCTGCAGCACCAAGGTCAGTTTTTAGCTGCTTCAGTGGCTTAGAAGTTGAGTAGCTGTAACAGTGAACGTGGTGGGTTCAGATTCAAATCCTAGTTGGATTACATACCTCTTTAGTGCTGTGCTCCTTGGTTTGAACCACTGGTCTGTTCCTCCAAAGCTTATAATTGAAACCGGTCAGGAAGCATGTTAATGCACTTTTCTGTTTTCCTCTCTTTGTCTGAATGCACAATTAAAGGTAAAAGGTGCATGTAGGACCAGAGAGAAACTCCACTGAAGCATTGCAGGTTTTTAAATCCCTGGTGATATGGGTTGGTCCTACAGTAATATTTTTAAATCACCTGCACAAAAGTAAATAAAACACATGCAGTGCTTACCACACCTGCTATACTACATAGTGCGTAACAAAAGTGGCAAAAGTTTATAGCTGAAGACATTCCTAATATCAGCACTAGAGCATGCTCTTTCAGGTATTTCAAGAGCTTCAGAAGGCTGTTCAGGGATACATCAAAATTGCAAAATGAAATTTGACATTTTATCACAGGTGCACCCAGGAGCCAACATTACTGTACCAAACTGTCTGATTTGAAGTGGCTTCCAGTTTTTGTAATCAAAACACATAATTGGTGCACTGAATTTAAGATACTAAACTTGGACCAGTGTAGATCTTTCTGTATCACAAAAAATAAAAAAAAATACTTCTCTTAAAACTTAAGGTCTTTACATATTCCACACAAAAAAATAATATTCTGTACCAATCAGTCATATATTTTTTAAGAACGTTCTCCTTTTTTGTTGCCAGAATCTGAAACTCTGTTCCATGTTCAGTCAGATGACTGTTTACCTTACCTTCATTGGTCAAGGAATTGAAAGTGTCTTTGGTTTAGATGTTGTATGTAAGTGTTGTAACACTGTTGCAAAATGTAAACTGTGATTACCAACTCATTTATTGTTATTTGTTAACTAGCTAGGTGTCTCAGAGCTTAGACCGTTTTTTCCCATGACCCTAGTCAAAGACAAGCATTTGTTTACTTATTAGTTAATTCCAAAAGGAAAAAACAAACAGGAAGCTAAAAATCCACTCTTATTAATTCAGTATTTGTACATTTAACACTTTCGTCCTATTACAAGGGACTTCATCAGAATCATTCTGATGAAGTCTTTTGTGATAGGACGAATGCGCTAAATGTGCAAGAGTGGAATTTTAGCTTCCCACTTGTTTTTTCCTTTTGGAATTATCAGTTTGTGGTGATACTTTTTTTTTACTTATTAGTTAATTATTTTTTGGCTGGAGTAGAACCCTGATTTATATTGTGAGGTTCACTCAAGTTATACAGATACAGAAATAATACTTGAAAGAAAAGAATAACATAAATTGTTTACAAAGGCAGTTTAGGTTAAGGAGCGTGCTAAGAATAGTAGATTGTGTACTTCAGTTAAATGTATGTGAACTCTCACACAGGCTATATACAAAATATTACAGGTGGTAAGGAATGTTGATAGTGAGAAGGTTTAGTTGGTTAATACATGAAGAATAGTTAGAGCGAGGTAGAAGAGGGACTAGAAGGAGGATGGCTTGATATAAATGGGAGGGGTAGAGAAGTTTGAAGAGCAGTGGTGGGAGTAAGAGGAAAAGGAGGGAAGAAAGGGAAGAGATGTTGATTAATTAATTCAAGTAAAATGAGATAGAAACATCCAAAACTCCAAGGACTGCTGAACAAGAAAAGGAGCACCACAAATAATTCAACAGACTTGATGGAACGAACTAGTTTAATAACCAAAATGACAAAAAAAACACCCTTGCTCATTCAGCAGACTTCAGCAGAACATGTGTGTAATTGTAACAGTAGACCTTTTATATTTAAAAGAAGCAATCAGATAAAAAATCACGCTTAAATTAATCCTAATTGACTAACCACCTAATTGATTCAAACCACACATATATCAAAAATAATAAGACAAACTATGCACGGTGGTAGCGTTGTTACCTCACAGCAAAAGGTTCTCCCGTTCGATTCTCGGCTGGGCTTGGGAGTGCCTTCTGTGTGGAGTCTGCATGTCCTCCCCGCGGTTGGGTAGCGTTCGAAAGACATGCGTGCATAAATGGGTGTGCCTTCGTTGAGGGTTGGGTGTTGAGCTGGCACCTCGGCATTTCGTAAAAATCTACTGCCAATCATTAGCGGACTGGAGCTCCTCTGTGGCGACTCCTTACCGGAAAAAGCCGAAAGACAAACAACAACAACAACAACATTCTCCATATCAAACATACAATAATTATAATAAGAATCTCATAAAACATCTGGGATAAAAACTAAGTAAACTTAGTTTAGCAGACCTCATCTTTAAAACACTATGGACAGAAATCAGTTCATTCAATCCTGGCCTTAGTGTTGCATTCAAATGCAACTGCCATACCAATTTTTTATGTCCTAAAAGGGTCTCCGAACTACCCCCCCCCCCCCAGGAACAACATCAGCCTTATCAATAACACCAAATTTATATTTGATTCCAGACTTTGAAGGGCAGCTTTTTAATTGTTTATAAAGGGCATTATTATTGTTTTCTTTTCTTATATCAAATAAGTGTTCATATATTCTGTTTTTCGCGGGGTGTTCTGTTTTCCCGATATAAATTTTTTTACAGTCTCGGCATATAGTAATATACACATTGCCATTGTACAACAATTCGCAAAAATAGTTGCATCAAGAGCTTTACCTTTATATTTTATAGGAAACATGTCACCTTCCCAAATGTACTTGGAAAAATGATACATTCCACATTTTCAAGTACCAGGTTTCTTAGAACAACCAGTTATCTCACCATACCTTGTTCAAAAATGTTTTTAAAAGTATGTCCTCTCTCGTATGTGAAAGTAGTGGAAGCTCCCACACATGCATCTAGTGTTGGATCCAATGTAAAAATATTCCAGTTACTAGTAATAATATTTTTAATATCCTTAGAATTTGAACTTTATCTTAATGTCATGGCTCTAGTAAACCGTTTTTCCATCCGTTCATTTACACTTTTACCAGTTACTAGTGCATCTGTATCTGGTATTCCTAAGATGGGGCTGAATTTGTCTTTCCTCCCAATAGTAACCTCCTTTCTGATTTTGCAAATCAAGTTTAAAGGGTAACCCCTATTAACAAACATACAACATAATTCATCCACTTCTCTTTCATAGAATAAATCATTAGAAATCATCCTAGGTAATCTGATTATTTGTCTTGTAACTAAATTATTTTTCTTTGTTACTAGATATCAACTATTATAATGCAAATAGGAAATAGAAATTGTGGATTTCTAACAATATTGAATTTGAAGCCCCCTTCTTGTTTATAAATGGTGAAATCTAAATAATTCGTAACATTTTCTGTATAATTGCTACTAAATTAAAAAAACTAGTGGTTTCATTAATATTTTGAAGGGGAATACTTCAAACAACTAGAAGGTATGGCTATGGGGGCAGCTTGGGCCCCATTTTTGCCAATATGCTGATGAGTAAATGGGAGACTTCTTTTGTACTGAACTCTCCTATTTCAAAGTACTGAACCAGATATTTTAATTTTTTAGATTACATATGTATTTTGTGGACAGAGAAGGATTTTAAAATATGGTAAAGGTTATAATGCTATTAAGGAAATAGTTAACAATAATTGGAGACTTCTCAAGAATGAATGTAATGTAAATAAAGTACTAGGTGGAGGCCCCAATTCATATATAAGAGGCACTTGATTCTTATGGAGAGATTGGAAAGAGGGAACTGCTATTTTGACTCCATTGGTTCCATTAGAAACAATAATGGTATGATTAAATGTGGTTCATGTCAGCAGTCTAAATATATTTTTGAAGGGCAGACTTCAAAACTGAAAACTATTTCATTTGAGTTCCAAATACAAAACAGATGTGGCTTCAACTCTGTGGGAGTGGTGTACATTGCCATCTGAGATTTTTGCCATTATATTTACATTTGCAAAACAGAACATGCCTTGAAAAGATGTATTTATGAGCATTATTATGATCTGAAAAATCACAATGAAAATAATGCACTTTACAAAGCATTAAAAGATTTTCTTTTTTATTCACGAGCAAGTGACTCCCAACCCGAGAAGTGGGGCATGGGAAAATAGGCAGGAATATCGTGAACTACTGTGGCAGTTAAGGTTAGATGCTAGTGCCCCAGCACCCCCCTCCCCCGAGGTTTAAATGATATGGTCTGTATAAGCAGTGTACTTAAAATGAGAGCAGCTAAACTTTAAAAATGTTCTTAAAGATTTTTAATGCTTGTGTTATTTAAACAGTGTTTTGTTTTTGGTGTGTAATTTATTGCATTTAATTAATTTGTGCATGACATATATTCATTTATTGGAGATTTACCTGATTTGTTATGAGTAGTCGTGATTTTATAAATTTAGTTTTAAATACTGACTTGAGTTTGCAGGCATTAGTTCTGATGAAGTCCCAGTACTAAAAGGGATGAAAGAGCTTAAAGAATAAATGATTTGTTATACTACATAAGGTTAAAGCTCCGTGTTCTTTATGCCAGTGTAAGGCTGGGTTGGTACCTCAGATTTATTTGGTTAAGTGCCTGTAGTATCAGAGATTCTGTCGGATTGTTTTGGTTATTTACTCGTACTGTCCTATTCTGTATAAGGGTTTCCCCCATTTCTCATTCCTTTACACAGTCATGTCTGTGTGATTGGTTTATTTTATTCATCTATATGCTCAGTCACTAAACTAATAACCGACACTGAATGTATAAAGATGTGTCATGAGAGCACTAAGGGTTCATATTTATCATTTTGAACTTTTGCTGTAATATAAAAGACTGAAACTTGACAAACATTTAGTTTAACACAGCATGCTATAATTCACAAAAGTAATATGAGTAACGACTTTGATAATAGTCATATTTCCCACTCAGCTAAATCTCTTCAGCTGCTATTTACAGAACTGTGTAAAGGAAAAATATTAAGTATTCCAGTCTCAAGCTTTTTGCCTGGTTTAACCAATCAGGTAATATAATTAATTTGGGGACAGGGATAATGCATGACTTTCAGCATGTTAATGTCCCACTTGCAACAGGTGATCCAGTCATATTTCGTGACAGTAGGTTGTGAATTCACTGTACACATGTTATGAAACAGCACTGGTTTATACATACTTTTGCAGTGGGTCAGAGCCCCACTGTGTTGCCATTTGGGCAGTCGTGTCTTCCATAACCCTTTGCTACTCTTATCACAGCCCCATTATTAATATATTCTCAGTGTGAGGTAATGCAACCTTGTAGTAAAGGAGAGTGTATTGGTTTATATGCACAACTAAGTATTTTCTTCTCTTTCAAGCTATGTGACCCTGGGGTGGGGCTGTATCAGTAGAGGCAGGGCTGGGGTGCATACTGGAATTTGTGCTAAAATAAAGGTATATACAAATGCATGCTGCTTTGTATAACTTGTATGGAATACATTTTCATTCATATAGTTTTCAGTCTTTTGGTTGTAGTGGGATAATATTTGCTCTTCTGGCCTTCAGGTTTTTGTCTTAAATCTAGACCAGTAACCAAAAAACAGCCAGGCAGCAACAGCAATAGTCCCGTGAAGGTCTATCCCTCAGCAGTGTACCAGGATAACAGGAAACACACAGCTCCCAACAATGCAAATTGAATAAAACAGGGACCTGTTCTCCGTTATTCCTGAAACTATTGGTTTAGAATGGTTTGAACACATACTTATTGAGTTGGGGTTCTTAACAGCTTTTGCTTTTAGGCTAGTTATGGAAAACATGGAAATTGTGTTAAAAAACAACTTCCTCTTTTTCCATGGTGTATATTATAAACAACCAGATGGTGTTGCCATGGGAGCCTCGTGCCCCAGTGTATGCGAACCTCATAATGCTGTATTGGGAAAAACAATATATATTTACCTCTGAATATTATACCCATATTAAGGGGTATTTTTGGATGATATATTATTATTTTGGGATGGACCACTTGGAGTTGTAAACCAGTTCATGGAATATATTGAGAATACAACAAATCTTTTAAAATTCACCCACCAAGTAGGGAATACTACTATTAATTACCTTGATGTCCGGATTACAAAGGACAGTGAAAGAAGTTTCACATCTAAGGTATATTGTAAAAAAATGTTTTTTTAACACCTACTTACATTTTTAAAGTAGTCATTCCTACCATCAGAAAAAAAACATAGTGAAAGGACAGATGGTTAGGGCAGTTCGAATGACTTCTCTTAGAGAAGATCTGTTTGAGGAGATTGAAACCATAAATAGGTTCTTTGTAGCAAGGGGTTACGCTCATGACTTGATTAACACCATAAAAGATGAAGTGTGTGCTGGGTGGGGTACTAAATATATACCCCTGTTGAATTTTGAAGTTAACACCCCAGATCTATCCCCTAGGGTGCCATCAGAGAATAGGAATAAAATGCCAGAGGTTAGAAATTGCACCCTGAACAACAACAGTGAGGATTATGAGTTTTTTGTGCTTATATATAACCAAGATACGATCCAAATTAAACAGACCATTTGTAAATACTGGGAGATGTTTAAAATTATGCCCAATAGCTTAAAAGTATTTACTTCCCCCCGTAAAATTTAGTTATAGGAGGAGGGCAAATTTAAAAAGTGTGTTTGAACATAACCACAAGATAACCAACACTACTGGAGAGGGGCTAGAAGGAAGGTAGGAACTTTTGCATGTGGACATTGTTCCCAATGCAGATTTATTGCCAACAAAAGTGAGCTTTCCATTCAAAGCCGCAGTCATGTTAACATAAATAAGGTTATGCTAGTGAAGGGTTACTATAACTGTCAAACCAACGGTGTGGTTTATTGCTCCCTATGTTATGCCTACTATATAGGCAAAACTGAAAGAAGTCTGAAAAATAGGATCTACGAACACATCCATGATATCCGCAAGAAAAAGGAAACTAATGCCTTATACAGGCATGGTGTGTTATGTAAAAATACACAGTTTAGATTTTGGGTTATTGAGCAAGTGAAAGCTTCTGAATGGGGGGGGGGGAGACCCGGTTAGAACTTTGGGAGTTAATATGGCAACTCCAACTTGACACCTGCACCAGTCCAGGGTTAAATGACCACCTCTCTGTTGTTCCTGCGTTACAAATGAGAGCACTGGTGTAGGTGTAGAAACACAAATAAAATATAGTAGAACTATTAGATGCACTTTTTGTGCACTGTTTTTTCTTGTTTACACTAGAACACAAAATAAAATATTGAAACCTGTATGTATTCATGAGTATACATATTTTCAAACTGTATATTTTTAAAGTGGCTGTTTTATGTAATATAAAAAAACATGCACTTTAACTTTTAAAATTCTGTGATTTTCTATGGTTACTCAACTTAATTGTTTGGAACTAGCATCCAATGAAATGGTTGATTTTAAATTTGTAAGTACACAAAGCAAAAATGGGCCAGCAAACAAGGCACATAGAATTAATGGAGAATACTTTAATAAAAGTATTAGGTTCTGTACAACAGACCGGTTTTGGCAGTTACTTTACAGAGCCTTCTTCAGTGTTTGAATTGAATACAAAAAAAGAACCTATTTATAATAAATTCCTTGAGTCATGTGATTCATTACAAATGTTCATTGAGACCAGGCTTAAAGAGCCCACTGAGTTTAATAATCCATTTTTTCTCCATTGAATTCAATAAATCATGCCAGCCTAATTTATTGTTTCTGGATCTCAAAATGTTATCAGTAATGATGAAACTGAAACATGCATTATGATGCTTTAAAGAATGTTTGTATAAGGCATTTGTTTCCCTCTTATTCCTAATGTCGCTGAGATGCTCAGATATACGTAGTTTCAATGGTCTTGAAGTTTGACCCACATAAAATGCAGAACAATTGCACTTGGCCAAGTAAATGACCCAGTCAGAGGAACAATTAGCAAAGAATTTTATATTATACACGTCTGGGGTATTTTGGCTGGTAAAACTTTTAGTTTTAAGTAACTTTGTGCAATATGTGCAATGTCCGCAAGGAAAGCATCCCAATAAAGGTTCACCTGATAATGTAGTTTGTATCGTGTGAGTGGTTTTGGCATCACTGTGTTTGAAATGATTAAAGAAAGCAGATACGTTTTTGCTTTTACGAAAGGAAAATGAACATCTATCACCAAGGATTTCCTGATGTTTGGGTTCACATGATTCCAGTTATGTTGGACCATATTGATCAATGTATTGGTGTTACGTCCATAAGTGGTGATGAATCTGGGAGGTTTGGATTTATTGCTGGACTTATTATGTAATAAATCTTCACGTTTCATGCTATCAACAATATGTTTGGTGTGTACAAGGTGACCCATTTTGTATCCACAGTTGTGAAATCTGTGTACAAGATCATCCCTGAAGCGTGTATGTGTGTCTTGATCAGAACAGATGCGTTTGATATGTATGAACTGAGATTTGGGAATGTTTTTGCAAATGTGTGGGGGATGGAAGCTGAAGGCATGGAGTAGTGAATTATTTTCGGGGAATTTCTGTGGACAGCTTATGATCTGATGTACGGCAAACCAAAACATCTAAAAAAATTATTTTATTTTTATTACAGCTGACAGAAAATTTATTGCACATATTGCACAAAGTTACTTAAAACTAAAAGTTTTACCAGCCAAAATACCCCAGACGTGTATAATATAAAATTATTTGCTAATTGTTCCTCTGATTGGGTCATTTACTTGGCCAAGTGCAATTGTTCTGCATTTTATGTGGGTCATACTTCAAGACCATTGAAACTACGTATATCTGAGCATCTCAGCGACATTAGGAATAAGAGGGAAACGAATGCCTTATACAAACATTCTTTAAATCATCATAATGCATGTTTCAGTTTTATCATTATTGACAACATTTTGAGATCCAGAAACAATAAATTAGGCTGGCATGATTTATTGAATTCAATGGAGAAAAAATGGATTATTAAACTTGGTGGGTTCTTTAAGCCTGGTCTCAATGAACATTTGTAATAAATCACACGATTCAAGGAATTTCTTATAAATAGGTTCTTTTTTTGTATTCAATTCAAACACTGAAGAAGGCTCTGTAAAGTAACTGCCGAAACCGGTCTGTTGAATAGAACCTAATACTTTTATTAAAGTATTCTCCATTAATTCTATGTGCCTTGTTTGCTGGTCCATTTTTGCTTTGTGTACTTTCCCTTTAGGACCCTGCAGCTGCCGTACTCGCAGAGGCTGCTTCATTTTCGATTTTTTTATTTTAAATTTGTACCAACCCACCATGGGTATTTAAGAACAACAATGAGTAGATTATTTATTCTGAAGAAGTTTCACGTGGTGAAACGAAAAGCATTTCAATCAAATAAAGTTTTATTCAATTTGTATTGTTGGGAGCTGTATGTTTCCTGTTATCCTGGTACACTGCTGAGGAACAGACCTTCATTGGACTGCTGCTTTTGTTGCCTGGCTGTTTTTTGGTTACTAGTGCAGTTTTTGTCGATTCAGATGTTCACTTTGTGTTTTGATAAATCTAGATCACTGAGGTGGCTTCAGTACATTTATTTGTGATAACAGAGACCCAGGGTCATAACAGCTCCTTGGAGGGATGATGCCCAAGAATGAGGCGCAATTGCTAAATTAACAATTCTAGGAGAGGATCAGGAACACTTCAAGCATTTCCAAGGATGAGAACAGAAAATGACACCTACTAACATCTGATTATTTTAAGAGCATTATCAACAATTTGTAATGCTGCACTGAACAAGAAAGTTAAACCCATTTCAGCTTATGGTGGCATATATGCCATAGATAAGGGAGTTTTGAGATTTCCAGAGCACTGGTTAAAACATTTTGTGTATTTTAGAACCAAAATATTTCCAGTTGTAGGGAAGAAGCCTCTGAAGTGGTAGCTGTATTACATAGCATATATAGTAAATGGGGGAAAGAGACTGAAATTGTGAAAATTCGATTACATGTATCAAGATTTAGATACAAAATATTGCAAAATTAACGAAAACTCCAATGAGTGAGGTAGCAAAATGATCTGTGCAGGATAGAAATGTAGTAGTAGTAGTAGTGAAGCAAGAGGTTAAACAAACATTTGCTATTTCTACTATATCTGATATATTTTACTTGCAGAATTTTATATTTTGAATAACTCTGAGATGGGAAGGGTTTTAGTTTACTGAAATTAAAATTGTGTGGAAACCAGCAGCAAAGGAAGTAAATGATTGGCAATTTGAGACAGATGCAATCGGATATTTGAGACTTAAACATTTTCTTCTTGAGTAAAAATGTAATATTCATGGTAAGAAAAAGTATTGGCTGCAGGACTGTGATGAATTATCACTATATATTCTTGGATTTGTATAGGGAGTTAAAGAATGTATAATGTTATTTATGGAATTTTAAATGCGTTTTCTGAGTCCAGAACTTGTCATATTATGGATGTTGTTTGGAAATAGAGAAATAGACTTAAATGGTTGTAAGGTGACTTTTTGGTGAAGATTGTAGGGAGTAATTGTGGGTGAGCATCCCGTAATAAACAGTGGAAACAATATTGCTAGATGATACAAGAAATAATAAATACAAACTGTTATTTTCTGACATTAGTTAAGTTAGTCAGGGTTTTCAGTGTAGAAATTTTGTATGTTTTCTTTTTTTCCTCTTTTTTGCGTATCACACTGCCATTCAGTTTGAAGTTGAAATTTTCTGCAATGTTTGAGATTAGGAATGGCATGCTTATGCATTTTAGCATCTTGTGTAATACATTATTGGTGAAACTTTTTTTGTGAAATGTTACCTCTGCTGTTTGTCACCATGTACCTCTGCACGGTTTGTATCCAATTGGACAGGCACCAGATCAATTAGACCTGATCTCAGTTTAATGTCTCTCTATCTCAAAAGTACAACACACTATCAAGCTGCACTGTACCTGACTGTTGGAAAACAGAAGGGTATCTTACTAGAATACCAAATATGGCGGCGATCTGATTTTCTACCATCAAAAGCAAGCAGGATAATAAATTTTTCTCACATTACTTTTGTTTACTGTGCACTTATTTTTACTTCTCTATTAATAGTCGATAATCTAGTCTGTTTGGGACCTTCTGTTGGCATGTATTGGTAAATACTGGCGTACCTGTGGTGAAATGTAGCTGGAGTCATTAGTCTTAAGTTTTGGCTTATACCAGTGCCTGATAACATCAAGTTATATTGCCATCTGTATCCTATTAATTGTCCCTAAGGCTGCTTTACAGAAATGATTCTGAATTGGAGGTTTATGCCTTCATTTTGTCCTGGTTTTATTTGGTCCACACAGCATCTTTGTTCTGGATACAGAGGTATCAGCTGACCTCACTCGTCCTAACAAGTATTTAAGTTATGTCTCGTTATTTGTTGAACATATTATACCAGGAGTCTATTGTTTTTATTGAACTGCCAGTGATTGTCACACGTTCACTCAATGTCAATTTTTGTGATGTGCCGTTATTTTTTGCAGCTGCTCAAAATATGATTGTGAGCAATAAATATTAAGTTTTTTTAATTAGACGTTTTTGGTACAGTATTAGCTTGGCTGACATTTCAGTCATAGTTATATTTGGAATGTCTGCATTTTATTAAAGCTTTTACCAGTAAGCTAATGGTGCCCAGTTATCTTGTTTTGCACACTTACAATCTCTGTTTCCAAAAACATTTCTTTCATCACCTTAGCAAGTGGGCATGGAGATATGTTAATACAATATTTTAACTCAAGGGAAAAATGTTGCTTTTCTTAACAAGCATGCTGAGTGATGTGAAATATCACTTACAATCCAAAATCTTCAGTCAAATCTTGCATCTGGGAGCTTTTACACTGGACTTGAGTTGAGTATTCACGAAAAGTATGCTTCTCTGGAGTGGACCAATGTAGCCCACATAAATCTGTTGTTATTAGGGAATGAACTGTTGTAGACGCAGGCAAATTCTGAGCATATTCACCTCTGGTATACAGTTTTGCCATTTGACCAATGTCTCAATGCCAAACGAGTAAGAAATGTGACTAAATATTTTCATATTAAACGTTCCAGTATGTCCGCTTGTAGATGTATTTAGCATTTTACTGGAAAAGGACACCTATCATCTATTTATAAAATAAACAAAAAAATAAAAATCTACCATAAAGGAAACTTATGGGATTACTATAGAACAATTAATGGTCATATACCAAATGATAGAGACAAAAAACTTATCCTTCTCCATAAAACAAGTGTCTCTGTCATTACACTGGAAATTATTTACATGGCAGTTTATGCACAGATCCTAATTAACACCACACAAAATTGAGCTAATGTGTAAAAAAAAAAATTGGTTGTTGGAGTTGTAAATTAAAAATAAAAACAGACTGGCTACATGTTTTAGGAATGCCAGTTGTTCAAACCATATTGGGACAAAATTAATTACTTTTTACAAGCAGTATTCACTTATCTAAATCTTTGATTCTGTTTAATGGCCCTGTACCTGACTGTGTTCCAAGAGCAAAATATACAATTTTGGACCCTTTTAGCTACTGCAAGAAAGAATATAACAATGACATGGAAGTCGGAGTCTTCTACCTTCAAGCAATACAGAAGTATTATAACAACAGTATCACAGTTGAAAATGAGCACCGCCAAAAGAATTACATCATTGTATCTCACATTGCAAAAAGTAACTGAAATACTGGAGAGTAATGACTGTAGCAAGCTTTGATTTGAAAGTTCATAGAAACAGAAGAAGAATTATATGTAAACCATAAACACCCCCTGTAAATAGCTTTTCTGTTAGTTTTATTTATTTACCTGTTCAAATGTTGTATATATATTTTAATGTCATAAAAATTGTATAGTTCATTCTTTTTGTTTGAAAATGAACAAAAATATAAAAAAAAGGCTCTTGTCATACAAAAGCACTTATTCCTGACAACAGTCAAAGTTTTTTGACTGCGTTACACTTGATTTGTTTTGATTTTTTATTTTTCCAGTGTGTGGCCATTACCATCTGTGTTTTTATTTTACCTTAAGAAAATTTACTTGTGACCAGTTTTCTTCAACTAACCATTGATCATCTGTCTTGTTCCTCTAGTGGTTTTTCTGAGTTTGAGAAGAATTGGACTGGTGGTAGTGACTTATCAGGCCATGGATTTATGCTACTTTTTTGGGCTGTGGAACAGTGACAACTAAATTGACTTCTTACTAAATTTATCTTTTTCATTCTTTTATGACCCTTCTGATAAAGAGGACACCGCTAGTAATCTCAATAGAACTAGGAGGTCAGCAAATTCAAGAACTTAAGACAATTTGTACTAAACAGACTTGCAACCCGTGGCTAGGCTGGAAGTACATAATTCCATTGAACACCTAATATTAGCAATAACCCAACCTTTTACTGGTCATTGTTATATTCTTTCTTGCAGTAGCTAAAAGGGTCCAAAATTGTATATTTTGCTCTTGGAACACAGTCAGGTACAGGGCCATTAAACAGAATCAGAGATTTAGATAACTGAATATTGCTTGTAAAAAGTAATTAATTTTGTCTCAATATGGTTTGAACAACTGGCATTCATAAAACATTTAGCCAGTCTCCACACACAGAAACACAAAAACATTTGTGGAGGCTCTCAGTAATAATCTGCTCAAGCAACAGAGACCTCCAAAGCAGAAATGCAAGCAACCTCCACCCCCCAACACAACCCAAATGGCACATAACCCGCAGAATCAGTGTGCCACTCAACCACAGCCAGTAAGGCAAAAGAATGTACCCAACGCACTAGTCATAGGCAACTCTATAGTCAGGCACACTGATGTCCCACTCACCAGGCTAAACAAGGAGAAGGTTACTGTCAGATGCCTGTCAGGTGCCAGGATCCACCACATAACCCACTCACTCAGGTCACTCCACAACAAGTACAAATATGACTCTGTCATTGTCCATGTTGGTGTGAACGACCTGAGATGTACCTCCCTGGACTATATGAAATGAGACATGGAAGAGCTCTCCAATCTTGTAGCCCAGGCAGTTATGACCCTAGCCCTGAGTAGCATTCTGCCATCACCCAGAATGATGCCGCAGTACAAGGACAAAATGATTGACTTCAACAATTGGCTAAGCTTCTGGTGCCATTCTAAAAGGATCCAGTATCTGTCTGCCTGGGATGACATGGTCGACAGACCACGATACTTTGCCAGAGATGGCCTGCACCTGTCACCCCTGGGATTCCAGATACTGGCGAAGGTTCTTGCCACCCCTATAGTGCCTTTTTTAGGCAAGGTTCAAATGACAAATTCACCACTATAACAGGAATAGGCAAGGAAAAACTGAGGGTGATGCTACTCATTGCTAGAAGTCTAAATCTCAAAATGCACTCACTCGAGGCACTCCTTAAAATGGAGAACATCGATATCTGTGCAGTGAGTGAGACCTGGTTCAAGGCTGCAGAGAGCACCCTGCACTACCAGGCTATAACTCATACCACACTTTTCGGCCATGTAAGCTGGACCGGAACACCAAAGGCGGAGGTGTGTCCATATTCATTAAGGATATCCACACCTCCAGGCTAGTTGCTCAGCATAATGCAGCCGAGGTCATCCAAGTGCAACTAACTCTGGGCAAAACTGCAATCCAAATTGTAGCTTGCTACAGATCACCCACCATGCCCCAGGATTCCCACTCCTCTTTTCTTGATGTACTGGAAAATATTAGGGTTCAACCAAACACCCTAATAATAGGCGATTTCAACTACCCCACCATTAACTGGGAAAACTACTCATGTACCAACTCCTTCGCTCAATGCTTTCTGGAATTCATAAACTCCAATGCCCTGGATCAACTTATCCACACCCCCACCAGGGGCAACAATATTTTAGATCTAGTCATTACCAATATGAGTGACTGGTGTTCCACATCTGAAGTCAGCGCCTCATTGGTCCGATCCGACCATAAGCTAATTACCCTAGATGTCCACATCCTGCCTCCACCCCCCATTAAGGAAACCATAGTAAAAAATTTCTCCAAAGCCAACTTCATGCTTCTTAAGACAGAAGTGGTGAACTTCGTGACACCCATGCAGATGGACAGTACAGTTATAACTACTGAATCCTACACAATTGCACTTTATAAGCACTTACATGAGTGCATGGATCGTGCTATCCCAAACAGAACCAAGACGCTATCCTCCAAAAAAAGGAAGCCAATCTGGTGGTAAACTGTACAACAGAAGGAAGAAACTCTTGCAAAAGAGAGTAAAATCCCATGAGTGGAGGATCTCCCTGGTCAGCCTCAGTAAGAAGCTGCGATACCTGATGAAATCCCCCAAAGCTAGTTATGAAAACAAAATCGCCAATGATTCTAAAGACAACCACAAAGCATTCTGTAGCTATGTCAAGAATCTCAATGGCAACACTCAGATCTGCTCTAAGTTACAGCACAATGGCACTAAATATACAGACCCAACTGATATTGCCAACATCCTGACAGATAGGTTCAGTGCTAAATTTACCCCCCTCTCACCCCCTAAAGACCCCATCTCTATACCAGAAGAATGCAAAGTTCCTGTAATCACAGCTGCACAGGTAAAAACCACACTCTCCAAAGCCAAGAACACAGCATCCATGGGACCAGAAAACATCCCAGGCTGCGTTCTACACGAATTACAGAACGAACTGGCACCCCACCTAAGTACCATGTTCAATCATAGCCTCACCTCAGACTTTGTACCTGCTGAATGGTGCACAGCAACAGTTATCCCACTCCATAAGGGGGGAGCCACCACGGACCCCAGGAACTACTGCCCCATTAGCCTGACGAGCCTGGTCTGCAAGGCAATGGAACGTATCATCATGGAGCTTATAAACAAAGACATTGGTAATCTCCAAAGTCTGGATCCCACCCTGTTCGGGTTTGTAAAAGGCAGATCATGTCTCCTAAATCTGATAGACTTCTTTGAAGCAGTCACCAAAGCCATAGACAAGGGTAAGGTGGTTCACACAGCCTATCTAGATCTTGCCAAGGCTTTCGACACCATCCCGTACACTGGAATTATAGATAAACTCACTAAACTAGGTATAAATCCCTGTGTCACAAGATGGGTTGCCAGCTGGTTCACTGATAGAACCCACAGTGTGAAAGTAGCAGACTCCAAATCTGACTTCAGACCAGTGACAAGTGGAGTACTACAGGGTTCAGTCCTGGGTCCTCTCCTGTTTGGTATCTACTTCTCTAAAGTACAGGCTAACCACAGAAGGTCTTTGGCTAACGAAGTTCGCAGATGACTGCAAACTAGGAGCCATAATCGAAACTCCTAATGATGTGGACATCCTGTAAAAGGGCCTCACTGAGACAGATGCCTAGTGTCAAAGCCATGGCCTCAAGCTCAATGCCAAAAAGTGCATTGTCATCCCCTTTGGTAAAAACTCTACACCCATGAACTACAACATAGGCGGTAGTATACTTAACACCGAAAGTGTGATGAGACCTTGGGACACAGGTGGACAGTAGTCTCTCCTTTGATAATCACATCGCCACAGTAGTCAGGAAATCCTTCTACGTGGCACACCTCATCACAAAAGGTTTCTCATCCAGAAAAAAAGAGGTCATTGTTCCTCTCTACTCATCACTCATTAGACCTATTGTAGTGTACAACGCCCCTTTTGGTATGTACTTCACAAGACATCTACAACAACTGGAAAGGCCACAGAAATACCTCACAAAGAAGATTACCAGCCTCAAACAGATGCCCTACGCAGACCGTCTCAAAAAACTTCAGTTTTACTCTGTCGCATATCGCCTACTCAGAGGTGATCTCTGCCTAACATACAAAGCTATGTCAAACCCAGAGCAGTTGGACATGCTCCACTTAAAGAAATCCCACTCCCTCTGAGCTACATGCTCTAGGGACCTAAACCTTGTCACCACAATAAACAGAACATGCCGGAGGGATAGATTCCTGTCCCAGAGACTTCTCATACTCTGGAATAAACTACCTATCTGTATCAAACAAAGCTCCTCATTAGCACTCTTCAAGAAGAATCTTGATGATTGGATGGGAAATAGGAAATTCACCCCGGGGATCATCTCTGTGGCTCTGCTCGACAGTGGCACAGGAAAATAATTTTCTTGGGTGGCAAAAGCCAGGATACCTTTTTGGCTGGGCATGTATAGGCCCCAGGGCCGATAGCCTAGTACCTACCTATGAACAGGTTTTGTCTTACGAATTCGCCTTTCTCAATATCCTGTACAGAGCCAGCTATTGCCTTTAAAATGTGTTATCTTGTCTTTAGTTGTGCCCAAAATGTGTTTCAGAAGTTATTCCAGATTTTCATCTCTCCTGTTCTATTTTCTAAGTATCTGTTGTATCTTTTTAGAGTACACAAATTTCCTGAAGGACTGAGCTCCTTGTAACCGTTAGCTATTTGTTGTTTGCTGTAAGTGGTGATACAGCAATTCTAAACATAAGATGGCTGTAAGGAGTGGAGTCCATATACAACAGTCAAATGTTTGAAACCTCTCTCTACATTCAGCTGTCTTTGTGCATACATTGCAGGTTTCTTTTTGCTTAACTGCTGTTTGTGTCACACATTAGTAAAACATTCATTCATTCATTCATTCCTAAAATAGGTATTGATCAGTCTGTAGTTCTCCATTTGCTATTTGAATTACCTGCAAATTCAACAAATCCATCTTTGTCAGTAACATATTAGGGATTTCCATTTAGCTCATCCATTTTTAACATAAATCCTGAATGTGACAAACTGTTTCCTTCTTCACCTGTGACCAATAAAAGAAGGCATTTATGTCATTTTAGAAACTGTTATTTCTTGCAGCACAAGCTTTACACAAATTCGCTGTGCATATATCTTCATGAAAGGCATTTTGTCGTTGCTGTACTATAACAGCTCATCAGTTGTTTTGATTGACTGTGCTTATGTGGCATGAATGGATGTTATGTCGTGTAATTTTAACTTAATTTTACACTTCTGGTCCTTGGCAACAATTGTAGAGTTAGATGATTTAGTCTGTGAACCTATTTTTGCAGATGGCGTCAGGGTATCACTTCACCAGTGACAAAGATGGAGAGCCAAGGTCAAATTTTGATAATAGTTCGAGCCTTGTTTTATTTCAGAAAATGTGTATTGTCACATTTCCTTTTCCTGTCAATGCCTTAGGGTAATAGTATTAATGTTTTAATTGTCCCTGGTTATTTCTGGATTTGTCCCGGATTCTGTTGACATTTGTCCCTGATTTCTTGAGATCTATGTCCCTTATTATCAGAATCCGTATTCGTGAAGTACTTAGTTCTGTTTGTAACTCGTTTTCTTGGATATTTTATAACGGACTTGCTCGTGTCATTTCTTTAACAACAATCACATTCGTTTTTAAATCATGCCTTACTGTTTTTGGGATTGTACACATCTTTGTCTGATTTCTATAACTGATTTTCTTTGTTTTGTTTGTCCCTTTAATACATGACCTTAGTCTGTTTACCTGCTTTTTTGTACTTGCAGTAGTGTTGAAAGAGCACTCATTAGAATTATGTACTAATTTATTTGTAGTTACATTAAATAAATTCTGTCCTAGATTTATTTCACAATTCAGATTCTCCTCCTGGTACTGTTTATTTCTGTTTGCAATTTCTGTTGCTTCACTGACACTCTGGACCACTACTGAAGGGAAGGAATTCTGCATATCCTAATTTTGCATTTCATATTTATGTGCCTTAGATCTTTTTGTTGCTACCTTCATTTCGGTTTGGAGATGCCTGATTTTTTTCTAGCTACAGGTATGCAAATATTTTCCTCTGCCTTCCTTTTAATCCTAATTATAGAATCTGCATTTTCCAGCTCTTTCTGAAACCTGTCAGGAAATTATTCCATAAAATCTTTGGTATTTATGTAAATGTTTTAGTAGCCAGTCTTACTGATGCTATAAAGCTCATGGGTAACACATTATTTTGTTTGACTCATTAATCAGGTTAATCCATGATGTACAAGTACCTGTTTTCAGTGTTGACCCGGTAGATCTGTCAGTTTAACTGATTTGCTCAGAGACATGCAGCAGGTAAATAGTAACTGAAAGAATAAAGAATCAAATACAGGGCTACTGCACAAAGCTCATTAGCAGCTCCTAGCCTTAGTCCTCAGAGGTTTCTCCCCAGTTGGACTCACCAGATCATGAGCCTTTTTACCATATTTCTAGATTTGCTACCTTAAAATACCCATGTTCACATTTGCTGTATTTTTCTCTTTTCCCTTCATTATATATCTTCATCTTTCCTTCCAAGAACAGTTACTGCATTTGAGCTTGGTTTGTACTCTGCCAGTCTTACTACCTTTGTTTCTTTTTAATTGTCAAGCAAAACACTGTAGCACTTATGTTAATATGTGTAAAAAATAAAAACAAAAAAAAACAGATAACCATTTACTATGGATTGATTCATCTAAATATTTACAAATTAGGGGTAAGTTTGCCTTGGTTGATAGTCTGTTTTAAGATTAATGTATGGCAGACAAGAGCAGAGTGTGGTATATGACACCATCACCAGCAGGTGGTGGTGCTGCGGTAGCATTGTCGCATCACAGTAAGACGTTGTCCTGTTCGATTCTCAGCTAGAGTGTCTTCTGTGTGGAGACATGTGTGAATGGGCGTACCTTCGTTGAAGGTTGCGCGTCAGGGCCGGCAACTCGGCACGTAAAAATCTACTGCCAATCATTAGTGGACCGGAGTTCCGCTGTGGTGACCCCTAACTGGGAAAAGCCGAAAGACACAACAACAACCAGCAGGTACTGAATGCCATTAAAGGAATCTTGTTAGCAAGCTAATATTTCATTCCTGTGTCCGTGTGTGTGTGTGTGTGTGTGTGTGTGTGTGTGTGTACGTGCATGTGTGTGTGTGATGGTATGGGAAGATACTTGAAGTACTTTACCTATGGATGGTGGATGCAAATCAGTGGGAGACATTAAAACATGTTCACCTCATTCAAATGTCAAAAGAAGAGTAAGAAAGCTGAAAATCAGCTGTACTATGAAGGATAAGAAATGGGCAGTACAGATAAGCTAGGCAGTCCTGTCTGCTGACAGATTGTATATCCACGTAGCAAATGGCAGCTTCATTTATTATTTCTTCAAAATGTTGAATGCTTAGGGGAAACAAGCTTTTGGTAGGAAAGGTGTTGACATTTTTGACCTTTAGTAGCAAGTAAAGGGTAATTCTGTTCTTTCACAAAAGAAAAAAAAAAGAATTTAAAGAACCAGAAGAAAACCTGCATGTGCATTCTGGATTCTGGATTCTGGAAGCAGCAGTTCTTGCCATGTGCAAGAACTAGTGATACTGAAAACTTTACTTAAACATATCTAAACATAATTTTACTTGCAGTCTGTTTTTACTAAGCATTTCCTTGTATAATTAGAATCATGTGACATGCAGTCTTTTAAGTAATACGTAAACCAGGCTTATTTTCACTGTGTTCATTGTGTTTGTTAATGACTGGACGGTTTTATAAGTGCAGGAAAGTACATCAGAGTGTAACTTGTTTCCATCTTAATTTCTGTGCTGTTGCATGCTTTCTTTATGCCTTATTTATTTATTTACTACATATTTCATTTGTGCATCTGTATTCCGATCTCAGTATATTTTATTGTATCACTTTATTTTATTGGTGTTCACTGTGTCTGTTTTTTTTTTTTTTTTACTAGTGTTCATCAGCTGCTTTTACATTCAAGTTTTCTCCTGTTTTAGTTGCATTTTATTTAACTACATTATTTGTTTCCATTTCTTCTGTAATGCTTCTTGAAGTCCACATTTATCACAATTTTTTTCTTGCAATAACATTTGAAATACAGATTTCCATTGTCTAGGTAGCAGAAGATACTTGGTTTGACCAATGCTTACAGTGATATAATCCAATGCACACCTCTACATGCCATTGTTTTTGTTTTCTGGCAGAGACTAGTTTATTCTTAGGCTTTATGAGAAGTATGGTTGTTCTGAATTTTTATTGCTTTATTTGCAGAGAGGGCAATTGCAAGACACGAAGTTCGAGAAATTGAACAACGTCACTCAATGGATGGCACTCGACAAGATGGAGATGTAGATGATGATATAACCATTATCTACAACCGTGTCCCCAAAACTGCCAGCACCTCATTTACTAACATTGCCTATGATCTTTGTGCGAAAAACAAGTACAGTGTTCTTCATATCAACACAACCAAAAATAATCCTGTTCTATCCTTACAGGATCAGGTTAGTTGATTTAGTGTCTTTGAACATATGTCTGCAGAAATGTGAAGTTTAACAGTTACTGCTTTAAGTAATAGTGACACAGCACAGTATTGTTGGCTGAGCTGATGTTTCTAGGTATGAACTCATAAGTAATTAGGAATATAATACTAGACAAAAATGGTCCAGTAAGATTGAGTCCTAAGACATTAGCATAATTTTATCAAAACAGAGCATTCCATGTACTGAATGCCAGTATATGCTTTAAATGTGCATATCTATCAAAACTATGTTTGCTGTCATTTTTGTTTGCTGTGGAGTAGTATTTTGGAAGTGCAAGGCATGTTGCCCAGAACAAAAGTATTTATATAAAGTTAAATTGCCCCATGTTGAGATTCTGTGAGTTAGCAGCCAGAAAATCTAGGATTACAGCTAAAAGTCAAGCTGATGTATCTGGCCATAACATCTCTTAGCTTTTTTTTTTATATTTTTCAAGGTTTCATATTAATAACTGATGTACAAAGGCTCATGAGCTTGCTACGTTAACCATTTGGGGCACATGTTATTTCTTGGTGACCCTGTCTGCTCCCCAAATATGAATAACTGGTTATTGTATATACCTGTGTGGGAGGATTTAATTCATACTTTACACAGTGTGAATACTATGATGGCAAGGAAAAGCCTAGATTCAGGCAGCAGTTGCAAGACCTACCAGATAAAGCAGGACAACATGAGTAGGTGTTGATAATGGGAAAACTGAATGCTCATATCAGGACAGAAGGAGCATGTTATGACTGCCTGGGTCCTCATAGATGGAGTAACAGGAATATTGAAAGAAAAGCCCTTCTAAATGTCTGTCAAGGGAAATGGCTTGATGGTGGCCAGCACATGATTCACAAAGAGAGAGAGTCACAAGATCAAATACAAGAGTGGATAACATGCAACTTGAGTAGACTTTCCCCTGTAAGGAAAGGACATTGGGGGTAGAATCACAGACTGCAAAGTCATTCTTGAAACAGTTGGCCTACAACATGAACCACTGGTTACCATAATTACAAGCAGTGGTCAGAGAAGGCCTTAAGATCAACAGAGACTAAGCTGAAAACCTAGAATGTGGTAGGAGTGAAAACAGAAGATTTCAAAGAAATACTCAGAACTGTAGCACCACAGGAAGAAGAGGAAATGGCTGGCGATGAAGAGTGTCAGTGTTTCAAAACAGCATGTGTATAGACTATAGAAAAGATGTGGGATCAGACAGATGTGGAAATAAGGTGCATATGGAGCGCTGGTAGTGGAAGGACTTCTGAATTCCACTATCATCTTTCTATATGTACCTTATTTCTACACCTTGGAAAAAATGGAGATAAAAAGACAGACCAGGTTAAGAAGGAATGCAGGTTGACTAGCAAAGAGTCTAAGAGAGAGTTGCAGTACCAGAGAACAATGCATCAGAGGCACTCTACCAGCTTCTGGAAAGTAATTCAGGAAAAAACACACAGAAACTGTATCAAGTTGCAAGACAAAGACAGAAAGATAAAGATAGTTATCAGACATGATTCATAAGGTATTCCAGCAACAATCTGGTCACCAGAAGAGCAGATATAAGGTCTTCTTTCAGGAGCTTCTGAATGTAAGAAACCCCACAGAAGCTGTATTGCCCCTTACACAGCCTATGATCGAGGAGGAGGAGGAAGACTCCAACTTAGAAGAACTAAGAACAGCTCTAAGTAAAATGAAGCCATGGAAAGCAGCAGGCTGATATGAGATCACAGCAGATGTAATGAAGATGTTGGGTGAGTTAGTAGAGAAGTTGCTCTTTAGCGTACTCATAGCAGTTTGGACAGAAAGACCTATCTAGTATGACTGGAGAATAAGCATTCTAGTGTCAGTGTACAAAAACAAAGGGAACGGTCATAAATGTGAGAACAGCAGAGGTATCAAATACCTGTCACACTGCATAAACATACTATTGTGGGTGCTTGATAAATGAATAAGGAAAGTAGTAAACTATAAGCTGAGAGATGAGCAATTTGGATTCAGATCATGATGCAGCACAACCAACCAGATATTTTCCAGTAAGACATAGTGAAAAAGAAGCTGGAGATGAGACGAATGTCCAACTGGCCATTCCCATTCTGGGATAGAGCATTTGAGTCCTGTGATGGTCCAAAGTCCCATAATACTGTTAGGATTAGTGTAGTCCATGCACAATGATCCCAGTGACGTAAGTTCAGTCAGTATTTCAACAAACAGAAAGAAGGGTTCCCATTAGTGGTGGGTGTGCATCAGGGTTCAGATCTGAGCCCAGTGCTGTCATACTGACGGACTATATTAGCAAACACATAGGATGGGATAGAGTAACAAAACTGCTGTATATAGAAGATGTGACATTACAAGCAACTTCAATTTTGCATTTAAAATTTCCTATCATTTGTTGAAGGTACATGGGATAAAACTTAGTACAGACAAGACAATTGTCATTACAATAAATGAGAGAAATCGGAGGAGGCTGAAAATGTGAGTTAGAAGGGAAAATAATGGAACAAGTTAACAGTTTAAATGTCTGTAATGTTTGAAAAGAGGGGAAGCTTAAAAGAGGAGGTTAAAGATAGAATCAGAGGTGCTGCTGCCAAGTAGCAAATAGTGTCAGGGGTAGTGTGCAACAGAAAAATGCCAAAGAAGCCGAACAGTGACATATACAAAACAGTGGTGGAGCCAGTGTTTCTGTATGTCTCAGAAAGCTGGGTAGTGATGACAGAGCAGTTATGGAAGCTTGAGGTGATAAAAGATGAACTACCTGTGATGGGTGGCAGGATGCACACTGCGGGACAGATGTAGAAATAATGACATCAGTGCAGAAGCCAAAGCAGCTGCAGTTGCAGAGGTCAAAAAGAACAAATTACAGTGCTTCCGGCATATGTTTAGGAAAGCAGATGATTATGTGGTGAGAAAGATTTGGGAAAACTGCTGTCAAAAGGAAACAAGGATGTCTAGTAAAGAGGTGGATGGATTATGTGGAAGAAGACCTACATATACCTCTCAACTGTCCAGATTTTTGCCTCATATTTTTGCTCTGTTCCTTGTAACATTTTGGTTTTCTTACAAATTATTTGCAAATTCTTCAGGAATGAAGTCAGAAAATATTTGCAGAGACTTGAATTTCAAACTTCACACCCTTAAGAAAATTTATGCTAATGCAAAACCTGTTATTTTAGCAACTTTCTAGGTATGTAAGAGCAGTATCTAAAAATGTTCCTATTTTTGGACCTTTGTCCCACTATTATTTATGGTTTGTCTAGATTTCTTGCTCTAAGAGATTGAGAGGTGTGGACTTGAGACAGTCAGGCCTGACTGTTGAAGAAGGTAGGAGAGTAGCAGCGAATCTAGTGAGCTGCTGACAGTTGACGCAATACCCTGATCCCATTTATAAAAATTGCAAAAAAAGAGTTGATGATGATACTGTTTGTTATTACAATTGTGGTGCATTTCATTTTATTCCTATTTGCACCAAGTTTTAGGTCCCTTTTTGATGAAGATACAGATTTGTATGTAGCATTCAACATGCAACTTTGTTTGGTCTCCTTGTTAGAACTGATTTATGTTGCATATTAATATATGGTGACTTTTCAGTATGTCTTTAGTTACTTGTCTTCCCTTAAGAAAAAAAAAAAGAAAATCTTAGCATTGTTCTTGTTAATTGTCTTTATTGAAAGAAGGTTTGTGAGGGAATGAAGCCCACTTCCAGTTCAGTGTCTGTTTTGGCATCTGTCCTTTACTTATACAGTCAGATCTAACATTATACATGACACACACTGACATAAAGAGAACGTATTTAGGTATGAGTATTTACCTACATTTTAGGAACTTATCTTTCATTGGGTTTCGGAGTTACCAATGCACGTCCATCAGTTCATAGACAAGTTTTCATGCTACATGGATAAACTTTATTTCCTTGTTTGTTTCTGTTTGCAGTGTACTCTCTGTGTAGGTGCAAAAATGAGTGGACAATGAAATATCTCTTACCAGACAGATACATGATCCAGAAGAAAACAACAGGATACCTCTGCTTAGCGCTCCCTTTGATTGCTGTATAATTTGAAGAGTTCAGGTGTAGGCTGGAAAGGCAGTTAGGTTCACTTCTGTGTTATTAACTAGCAGTACTGAATTTGGATGCATATGTGCTTTGAGAAATAGTAGGGGTATGTCCCATCATGAAAAAGTTATTGTTGGTCAGCTTTAGTGCATTTTGTGAAAGCTTACAATGATTAAGAATGCTGGACCATGAAATGACCTATACATACGCAGATAGCACCATAATTGTGCTTACCAACTCATAGTCTGTTAAGGAATTTTAGAGCGACAGCAAGATGTGTGGTTTCCTGTTTTTGCAAAACCTTTTACCACCAGTGATAGTTTGGTCAGATACGTGGTGTAGAGGGCTAAAACCTTGACTACACTGCAGATGTCCTGAGTTAAAATAGTGATTTAGCCACCCGTCAGGAGAGGATGAGAATGAGTGGCTCTTCTATTCAAGTTGATGCCGCTTGCTCATCACACAGGTTACACCTAGCAGGAGCAATAGGTGTTCCAAACCACGGAGCTGCAGTGTGCATGTCGTATGGTAAGCCAAGGTGGAGGACAATGTACAGAGGAGTTCAGAAGGGCGACAAGGGAGGGGGTACTCTGATGGGGGAGTAGGTATGCTGCCTCAGAGGACCAGCAAAGGTGTCTCCTCCCTACCACCTGATTCTTCCTGTGGAAGGGATTAGCTCATTGGGATTCCCATGCAGGAATGCATGAGTCGAAGAGCTGTTATGTAGTAAAATGGTTGGGAATTCCATACAGGACTGGATGAGTTGAAGAGCTCTTACATACTAGAATGGGTGGGATTCCCATGCAGGAATGGATGAGTCAAAGAGCTCTTACATAGTAGAATGGGTGAGAATTCCATGCAGGATTAGATGAGTCGAAGGGCTTTTACATAGTAGAATGAGTGAGACTCCCATGCAGGACTGGATGAGTTGAAGAGCTCTTACATACTAGAATGGGTGGGATTCCCATGCAGGAATGGATGAGTCAAAGAGCTCTTACATAGTAGAATGGGTGAGAATTCCATGCAGGATTAGATGAGTCGAAGGGCTTTTACATAGTAGAATGGGTGAGACTCCCATGCAGGACTGGATGAGTTGAAGAGCTCTTACATACTAGAATGGGTGGGATTCCCATGCAGGAATGGATGAGTCAAAGAGCTCTTACATGTAGAATGGGTGAGAATTCCATGCAGGATTAGATGAGTCGAAGGGCTTTTACATAGTAGAATAGGTGGGATTCCCATGCAGGAATGGATGAGATAAAGAGCTCTTAAGTAGTAGAATGGGTATTTCCTGCTTTGACTACCACAGAATGAAAGAGATGATTGGCTGTAGGTAGAGGAGACATCAGACTTAGTTGGGGGGAGGGGGTAAAAAAGTGATAGGCAACCCACTAGTTGTGAGCATTGCTTCCTGATGGTACTTGGCTTTTCAGTTAGGTTACTGGATGGGGGCACCAGCTGTATGAAATCTGCATTGCTATTCTTTGTTCGCTTAGGTTTTCACTGAAATGAGTCAGTTTCCTCTCATCTTCCAAAGGCATGCCATAAGCAAATGTTGGGGATCCCTTTAGTCTGTCAGTCATCGTTTCATTGATCCTTAATTAATTGGGTATGTTTTACTGAACATCACAAGAATATGTTTCCTACCGATGGGTCAGCAGTGAAGTAAGGTGGTTCACTCTTCTTCTCACTGTTGTATGATCTCAGAGTTCGTATGTTTTAAGGTTCAGCAGTGAGGAAGGGGTACAGGTGTCCTACAAAGAAAGCTGACCTTTGTGTTTTATTCCTTGTGCAGATGGATTGCTGTTTGTATGCTGTCTATGCTTTTCTCACCAATATCAAGTAACAGTGGGGTAAAGAAGTTTGTTGTCTGTCTTGTGCAGACCTGTATTGTATTTACAGTTGTGGGGGGGGGGGGCTTGACCCCTGCAAAAAAGGCTGTATTTATTTGTAGTTTGATCGATCAATAGTTGGAATGTAAAGAAAGAATTGGATGTGAAAACTTATCAGTAATGCAGTATAGATCCATCTGGTTATACTTCAGATTGCTTGTGTGTGTGTGTGTGTGTGTGTGTGTGTGTGTGTGCATCCTGCTGTACACTGGTGTCCTGTCCTAGATTTGTTTCACTGCCTTGTGCCCATTGCGTGTTGATGAAGGCTTCCACTCTGTGTGGCCTTGAATTGGGCAAAGCATGTATCGGGAAAATGAATGGATGATAATATAATGATACTTTGTTCCAGTTACTGCGATTCTTTCTATTAATGTATTTCCCATAATGTTTGTAAGGAGGAGCTAGGACCTCCTTTCCCCTCAGTCTGTGAAGTGTGGGGGATGCCACTGCCCTTGCAAATGCAGTTTGCTCATACTATTGATCAGGGATGCTCTTATAACAAGAAGCATTATGCTGCATGTGCTTGCAACATATTCCCAAAGTGCAAATACATACAAGTTTTCTTGACAGTCAGCCAGCTTGCTCTCATTGCATTATCATTGCAGGACTTTCATTTGGGCTTCCAGATTACATTTCACCATCTGTTAGTGTTACTTCCTTGTCAGAGTTGTGTGCTTGCTGTCTCAGTGAAGTGCTCACAGTGCTGCAACTCTTCATTTGCAGAACTGTCAGCAGAAGATATAAGAACATCTCTTGCCAAGACTCTTCAGGGTTTGCATTTTGGTCTGCTTTTTCCAGTACTGTTTGCACAGTCAGGAGGAGTCTGCTTGATGTGTTTGGGGAGCACCCTATAAGCTGCTCCTACTCCATGCACCCCCAATTTCCACTTGTCCTATGCCATCTTAAGTATACCAGCTGAATCATGACCCATGCAGGCAAATTGTTCCCTATGCTTACCACCCTTTTGATGAAATGAATGTTCTTTACATCCAAGCTCAAACATTGTTGCCCTCTGTTTGTAAGTGGGGTGGCCTTACATCATCTTCTCCCTTTTACTTAAACTCCACTGCTTCACTGTCTTTTTTCATGGTCTTATGGACTAGATAGATTGCACCTCTCTTTGTTTCCACTAAAGTGACTCATTTCAGGCCATCTTCCTATTCGTCCATGCCATCAGCAACCTATCACCCTTGTCACCCACATGTACATTCATCCACCCCCCTTACTAGACTCAGCTATCCATTGTTTTAGAGAATTGCCAAAGCCGTTTATGCCATCATGATATTATGTAGATAGAAGCAAATTTTCAGTATTTTGTTTGGTTTATCATTTTTTTGATATTATTGTTTTCACTGACCAAAGCCAACATTCTCCATACACTATACACACTACCACTTCCTATAGCCTCCATTCCTATAACCTCCAGTATCCCCATCTGAACCTAATTTGCCCTCTATATCCATTGCTAGCAACTTCCACTTAGGACTTGTCACCACATCAGTGATAAAATACTACTTAAACTCAAACCACAGCATCTGACAACCTCCCACCTGAATACCTAAAGATAGCTACTGGTGCTATACCTAGTTTCTGCACTTCTCAGTATATCAATATCTGAATCATATGCATCTTCACACTGAAAACAAATCCTGTTTTATCCCTTTTCATAAAGGTAGCATCTCAGCTGACGTCCCTAACTTTTGGCCTATTGTAATATTACCGCCTCTATCAAAAAGTCTTGAAAGATGTATTCGTAAGCAAATTGTCAACTATCTTCTTCAAGAACAGCTCTTAACATACACCCAACATGACTTTTGCCCAACACACAGTACAACTACTGCCCTCTTATCATTCACTGACACCATAAACAAATACAGGGACACTGGCAAACTTCTTTTCTCCTTATCCCTTGACTTGTCAAAAGCTTTCAATACAGTCTCTCATCCTAAACTCCGTATAAACTGTCTTAACTTGGACTATCCCCTTCTTCATTGCTGGATTCAATAGCTTTTTAACTGACAGGCTCTTGTCTGTGAAATGGCAGAACACTCTCTCTTCATACTTTCAAGTTTCTAGTGGTATACCCCAAGGCTCTGTTCTTGGTCCCCTCCTCTTTAATATCTGCATCATTTACCTGTGTAACTCCATAGGCCCAGCTTCTCTCATACAATATGCTGATGATTCTTTCTACACGTACATGTGCATCAGATAACTCCTCGACTCCTTCATGTCACGCAAGAAGCTTTTTCCTCAGCTGAGAGATGGCTCCATCCTAAGAAAGTAAAAAAACAAAGTTGCTAGTGTTTTTCTCCAAATCACACCAGCCTGATAAAGCAAGTTGCAAAATCTTTTCACTACATAAAACTGAAACTGAAGTAGTCTTGCATGCAAAACTTCTTGGCATGATTATAAATGATAACCTTAAATTTAAACTGCATGTTCAAAATAACATAATAAGGATCACCAACAGTTAGGAATGCTCTACTGGCATAAAAATTTCCTTAGCAATGCTACCAAAACCACTCTTGTCACTACCTATCTTTTCCCTTCTCTTTCATAATGTGCACCCATCCTAACTATCCTTCAGGTTATTGTTAAAAATAAGCTGGAGGCATACTATAATAAGGCTGAGAAATTTGCCACCAGGAAACACTACTATAGCCACTACTGTTTTACCCAAAGGCTCTGAGTTGGCTCGAACTGCCACAGCACTTAAATTACCTAAAGCTTGTCTCCACACACAGCTTTATTCACAAAGCCAATGACTGCCCAGACTTTACTCCTATTCTGCATTCTTGTCATGCTAGTAGATTAATTTGATCTAATGAACATCATCATCTCAGCATATATAAACCCCACAAATCCTCTGACCAAAGTCTCTACTCCTGCTCTGTGGCTAAAAACTGGAATTCTGTCCCTCTACAAATTAGATCCGTCCCTAACCTCTCCAACTTCAAACTACTACTAAAACATTACCTACATAAAACCTGGCTCAGCTCCTGCACTACCCCAGGCTGAACTAGTCCCTTCCTCTTTCCCCCACCAGTATACTTTGTTCCCTCTCTCTGAACATTATCTAGTCATGTCTGTTTCAAAGAGTGTAGTCACTGTGTTATTGTTCTCTTGAACTGCAATGCTGTTTTTCAGCTTGTTATAGCTGTCCAAATATTTGCAGTATGTATGTATGTATGTATGGATTCACACTGTATGAGCTGAAACTGAATTTTTACTTAAAATGTCATTTTTCAGTATTAGGCTTTGTAATAACTGTATTTACCTGTAACCATATTATGTCAATGTAGAGCTTTTCTCCCTAGACGTCTTCTGAAAATTGGATATTATCCCAGTTGGACTTCCCAGTAAACAAATGTTAAATAAATAATAATGTCATCTCCCTGCATCTGCATGTATTTTCTCCACTGCTTCAGTCTCTTCCCTACCCTCAAAAGATTTGCTGTAGTTGAGTTGACATTCTTCAAACTCCATGTGTGTGTGGGTTGTCGTTTGTGAGTGAGAGTGCACATTTTGTTGTAGACTATCACCCTGTCCAAAATGTTTTTGATGCTGTGTGCCTGCTGTCTGCTGGGATGAGCTCTGGTATCTCTGCAACCCTGCAAAGGATGACATATCCTCAGAAAAAAAAGAACAAATGGGGTGTGTAAACTTCATTATCTTCACACTGCATAGACATAGCGGATGAGTGTAATGTTTGGGTAGATCTTGATCCAAATACAGTACACTGTAATTCGACCCAACCCATCCAGTATGAATGATGCTGTATTTCATGTTGCCATGATTAATATCTCCTCCTCATACAGCAGGAACCGAGTTTTGTTTCCTAACATATTTGGTGATCACTGTCCTATGTTTCTTTGGCTTTAAAAATGCACATAACATCTGAAGTTATAGTAAAGATTCCTCTTTCAGTCTCTCAAAAGAATCTCTTTCATATTAACCTCCTTACAGTTGATTGAACCCACCAGCACCATATACTTTGCCAGTAACATATAATTACTTTAATGCATACTTCTCAACTGTCTTTCATTTCTAGAGATGTTCTTAATTCAACCCCAAATTTTGGTCTATCCATCCAAACATTTGTGTTTTTCCTTTTTATTTTTTTGAGGAAAGGTATGTACATTACAGCCAGCAAATAACGACAATATGTATAGTTAGAGTGCAAATACCATTGTATTTAGGTATTTCAGAAAAGCAAGCCATTTACAAGTGTTAGATGACTTAAATAAATTATCTGCAGTGATGCAGCGGTAGCGTTGTCACCTCACAGCAAGAGGTTCTCCCGTTCGATTTTCAGCTAGAACACCTTCTGTCTGGAGTCTGCATGTCCTCCCTGTGGTCGAGTGGCGTTCAAAAGACATGCGTGAATGGGCGTGTCTTCGTGGAAGGTTGGGCATCGGACTGGCAACTCGGCACCGTAAAAATCTACTGCCAGTCATTAGCAGACCGGAGTTCCGCTGTGGTGACCCCTAACCGGGAGAAGCCAGAAGAAGCAGATGACTTAAATAAATTCCAGAGTAACCCTATACAAGCTAAGCTCATTACCAGAAATTTGCCTGTATCCTTCTATGCCCCAAATATAGTAGAAGCTTTAAGAAAAAAACCCTCATGGTAGAACCAGGGCTAGATGTAGCACAAGGCAACCTCGGCAGCTGCCTAAGACCCGATGCTAGCTTGGGAGGGGGTTGACAAGCAAAAAATTAATTAAAAAAAAAAAAAAAAACTTTTCCTGCTTGGTGTTCACTAACTTCTGGTACAACTAAAAAAATATATATTTCCCCCTTTGCTGGAGTTGGCACACAAAACCAGGAAATTGGCTCATTTATTTAGCGTGAATTTTATTGTTTGTAGTGGAAGACCTAATACAAACAGGAAGTTCTTATTCTTATTTGCAGCACAGTTGGAGAGCTCAGAATGACAATATATATTTTTGTGTGCTCAGAACAAGGTTTTGTGTGTGTGTGTCTGTGTGCATTTGTGTGTGTGTGCGTGCGTTTGTGTGTGATGCCCCAGTTAGGGGTCACTGAGTAGTTAAGTGAGTTGCTCAGAGGCTTAAACCTTGCACCTTGGGTACAGGTGACAAGAGCCTTAGTTCCTCACACCTACTGCCATATGTCTAGTCTTTACTTCATTTATCTTCTGTGTAAAATTGTCAAGTTAAATCAGTGAAGATTGCAGTCAGTCAGTGTCAGTCATTAGAGTTTCAAAGTTTTTGTGATTCAAAATGTATACCTGTTCTGTTAACTCTTTAAGGGATTTAAAGTAGCGTATTCTTATCTGTACCCGCAACGCGGTGGTGGTGCTGCGGTAGTGTTGTCGCCTGACAGTAAGACGCTGTCCGGTTCGATTCTCGGCTAGAGCGTCTTCTGCGTGGAGACATGCGTGAATGGGCATACCTTCATTGAAGGTTGTGCATCAGGGCTGGTAACTCTGCATGTAAAAATCAACTACCAATCATTAACAGACCGGAGTTCTGCTGTGGCGACCCCTAACCGGGAAAGCCGAAAGACACAACAACATTTTTATCTGTCCCCATTTTTGCAGAACATCTCTGATTTTGTTTTATATTTGTCTCTGAGTGTGATCCTTGGTTTCCTCATTGTTGACGGTATGTTTATTATCTATCTGAAAATAAATTGAACAGTATGAAGTCTGTAAGTTTAATGTTATTTTAACCATAACACATTTAATTTTTTTTTTGCAGGCACACAGATGTGAAATGCACAGTTTGTGTTACAACAGTTTGTTTAGCACTTTATGGTAATAGCAGAGAGATAACACCAAGTAATTGTATATTTATGACTGGAGGAGGCCAGATTCATTACCCTGCATAGGTCTCCATTTATCAACAATTCAGCTTTGTTGATTCTGGAGGTGTATGCAGCAACAATACCAAATTATTAACTATTCAACTAGGTCTGACCTGTGTTGAGTTGTGTTAGAGGGGATGGCTATTCTTGATGACAGAGTAGACACAGGATGGTCAAAAATGAGATGTAGGTGTCTTGCAAGCATGTGTTTCCCCTCCCCCAAACAGTATTTTTATTTATTTGACTTTTGTTGATCGGGTATGTCTGTCTGTGCCGAAGCCCTTTTTCACCGGAGGCCCGGGGAGAAAAGCTGATAAACAACATTGTTACAACAGTACAGCTCCAGAAATGATAGACATCATTGTTACAAAAGTTAGATTCTTAAGATCATACAGAGTAATTATAACTGTAATTAGTCTATTAACAAAGTTGCTATAATAAGCAAACATACATTATATAACACATCAAGCAAAACAGATATGTAATCATAGTAAGGGGTAAGATAAGAACAGGATACTGGTTGAGTGCAGGTAGAACCAGGTGAATGAGAGATATGAAAGATAAAGGGTGCAAGTAAATTGAGATGTAGGCGTAGTTGGATCGGAGCGAGTAAGGTTAAGGGGAGTTGGTGAGAGGTAAGATTTTTACAGTGGCATCTCCAGGAGTTTAATAGGTGTTCTTTCAAGACTTTTTTGAACTTAGTGCTTGGGATATCTTTCTGAATGGCAGGGATGGTTTGTTCTAGGATAGGGTGGGAGAGTATCTATAAATATTTTGGCTAATTGATCTTTTGGGCTTTATATTTCTAGGAGTAGTTGGTCAGACATCCTAAGGGCTCTAGTAGGAGTGTAGAGGCAGATGAGTGAGGAACTATGTGGGCAGGTAGAGGGCTTGTCTAGGATGGTATGAATGATATGGAGCCGAGAAAGTTGCAGCTGATGAGGGAATTAGACAATTTAGAGCTTTGAGAGAGTGGCAGTGATGTGAGTTAGCAGTTTTGTTGTATGTGGTCTCCAGTTTACATAAAGTGTACTGTAGGTTAATTAAGATTTGTAAGATATAGAGAAGGCTGGGATGAAGATAGGCATGGACGAGAGAAAGTCTGAAGTCTTTGGTTAAGAATTTTCTATTTATGTATAATAAGCTAAGTTTTAGTGTGTTTTCTTTATTCAGTAATGAATGCATAGAATGTCATATGCAGTAATATTTCTTAGGATGATGATACTAGGCTGTGTTGGCCCAGAGGCCCTTATAAGCCTAGCCAAGAATTTCGCCCATGTTCCCTCAAAGTCAGCACCTGTTTCCTCTGTCCAGCAGGGACACAGGTGGTATCCTTGGGGTGTATTTTCTGCTTCCCATCCCATCATCCAGGTTCCTCAAAGAGAGCTAGAGAGGTACTCTGCTTGACACGGAGAGGGAGTCTATTCCACAGATGGGGGAGTCTTTGGAACACAAATCTATCCTGCCAACAAGTTCTGTTAATGTCACAGACCAGGTTAAGGCCTTGTGTGCGGGTTGCGCAAGTGGAGTTTGATTTACGGATATGCAATAACTCAATCAAGGTGTCCGTCTGAGATCTAGGTCTCTAAGTCTGAGATGCCCTTGTATGCCAGACACAGGTCACCTCTGAGCAGTCTGTACGAGACTGAGTAGAGGGACAGGGCCTTTAGCCTATCTGTATAGGATAGGTGTTTGAGACCTTGGATTTCTGATTTTTGTATAACTTTTAAGTTATTGAACAAAAACTGCTGCACCATTTATACAGTCTTTATTTTACTTTATTCATTGCACTAAAGAATGAATTCATTAATAGGCCTGGATTGTGTAATATAGTCTAAAGAAGTTGCTGCGGTAGTGTTGTCGCCTCACAGTAAAACATCCTGTTCGATTCTCAGCTAAAGCGTCTTCTGTGTGGAGACATGCGTGAATGGGCGTACCTTCGTTGAAGGTTGTGCGTCAGGCCTGGCAAGTCGGTACGTAAAAATCTACTGCCAATCATTAGCGGACTGGAGTTCCGCTGTGGCGACCCCTAACCGGGAAAAGCCAAAAGATACAACAGTTTAAAGAAGTTGCATTTTAGTAGTCTAAGCATGTTGTAGTTTAGTTATGTATTTTTTGTAGTATCTTATTTACAGCCTTCATCAACTGTAGAGGGGGTTGACATTTTTCAGATGATATAGTCTGCAATGTTTGGAGTGATTCTCAGAGGTGTCGGATCTTCAGCATCCATTACATAGCCATTGTTGCATATTATAGTAATACAGTCTTCTCTTCAAGATCAAGTTGTAAAAGATTTCAGCATTTAGTTAAAAAATGTTATTCTGGCAAATACCACAGAGGATCAAAGCTCTGACTAGTTAATGAGCGGTTTTCTGTGTGCAGGGTTTGAATCATTCCACTTTCATTTACCTACTGTGTGACTTTAAGCAGGTCATTTATCCAGACAGGGCTCTGAAGCAACTGGGAATTTGGATCAGGCTCCTTAATGGTCTGTAGGACTGTATGCCTAGTAACTATGAACCTGTTGTCATTGTTTGCCAGCCATTCCCTATTGCATAGCTGATCTTGTTAAAGAAATGTTATGGCAATATCACTGGTGCACCACTTTATCGATGCAATATAGGCAAATTATTCTCCAAAGTCTTCAGGCACTGCATTTGTAGATGAAGCACTGACATGCAAAGTTGTTTGCCAGCAGCAGTGCCTGCATTAGTAGTAGTTCTCTTTAATTTGAAATTGATCAGATGTGTTTTACTTCTGCCGATATTGTGCATATTGACTTAGCATATGTTATCAGATGGTTAATACTTATTATGCTGTCCTAAGTACTCTTCTGTTTAAACTGTGCTACACATGGCTAGATCTTACGGTCTGATCCTAGTGATCATTATACAGTTTCATGTAATTCATCAAAATCTACCAATAAAGTGCATGTAATTTATATGTTTTATTTATTTTATTTTATTTTACATTTGTTGACTGGGATAGTCTGACTGGATACATGTCCTTTTTCAGCAGAGGCCCAGAGAGAAAAGCTCCACATAACAAAACAGAGGCAGTTAATACATATCAAACTTTTTAAACACGTTTCATTGTCAATGTCACATTGTTCATAAAAATAATGGGTGTTCATAGTCAACAAATTGGCTATAAATGTTGCTGGAGATGGGTGGGGGGGGGGTCTCTCTGGGGATTAATAAAATTTATGCTCTTATCACCTGGACATTTTAAACCATCTTTAATCGGTCTTTGCAGGACTAGTTTATATGTATGTGTGCAAAGGCTGGAATAGTTTGGCTACTTTGTGTTTGTGTGAAACAAATTTGAAATCTGTAACTTTGTTTTTTTTTTTGTTTGTTTTTTTAACAGACATCTGAGAAGGATGCAGTCAAAAATATAGCTGTAATTTCTGGGTTTGGGGAATGTCTTTGTATATAAATGTACACATAATCGGTCACTGACTATGTATTTTCTATGACTGTGAGTTTCAGTGGTAAAGAAGTTTGATGTTGCTAATGCAAAGTCTGTTTTCAATGTGAGACTTCTGTTTTGTTTAGCAAATAGCCATCAGTGTCTGTGCTATAAAATGTGAAGTAATGGTTTTAAACAAAATCTCTGCAGTCATTGTAGAAGTAAAGAATTCAATAATATGCATATTGACAGGTTTGAATAGTGTTAATGGCAATTGAGGAGAGACAGTTAAGTAATTGGGGCATTGGAGTGGCTTGGGGTGGGCTGGACCATTACCCTGCCTAGGACATCATTTGACCATGATATGGCTCTGGGTAGAACACCTATATCAATAGTTTGTTTACTGTAAATCTCCTTCTCTTCACCTAAATAATCAAAATATAAACTGAATCATGTTAGCAAAAAATTTAAATGTACCATTAAGAAGTGTAAAGCTGAACATGAACTCAGGATAGCCACTCTATCAAAGGTCCTTCTTTCAGCTGTGGTAGTAAGCTAAGAAGTAACCGTAAACTGCTCAACTATGCTCTGAGCTTATCTGCAGTAATATTACCCACTCGGATCTTAACACCAGTACCACAGCAGATACATTTAACGCCAACTTTACTACACCCACCCACTTATTTTTCCAGTACTCCCCCCAACCACAACAGCTACATAGCAACTTTTGGCAGTCCTTTCCAATACTAAAGGCAGCACTTCCATGGGTTGTGGAAAATGTATCAGGTTGCGCACTAGTGTTAAATTTAGCCTGGCCGAGCCTTTCCTTAACCATTTTACTATCAGGCTCTGCAAAGGTTATGTACCTGTTGTATAGAGTACGTCCACTGTGAACCCATGTCGCACAGTTTTGGCCCCAGCGCTGACCTAAACAATTATTGACCCATTAGTCTCACCAGCATCACATGTACGTCTGTAGAGCACATTGTGTTTGAGCTCATTAATACAGAATAGGTAACCACTTTGGTTTGTCGAGGGCATTTCCCCATCTACTGAAACTTATAAACACTTTTGAAAAAACATCAGCAATGGCCACTCCATTCACACTGCCTATGTTGACCTTTCCAAAGCCTTCAGTACAACCCCTCCCCCCATGCAGATATTGTTAAGCTTACTAAACTTTATGTAAACGTCTGCATTGTCAGTTGGATAGTTGATTGTTTGGCTGACTGCAAACTGCATAAAGTTGTCAAATCGTCATACGACACCAGCATGATACTTTAGCAAGGGGCTTGACTGTGTTAGCTCTTTGTATACTAACTAATCTTAAGCTAATGATAAGAAATGTAGTGTGGCTTTATTTGTTAAACACATGTTCCCAGCTTCAACCCTGTAAGTGACAGCTTCAACCCTGTAAGTGACAGAACCATCCAAATGGTACTGTCAACCGAGACTATGTTGACAACTCACTATTTCCTTATGTTACATTAAAAGGGAATGACCAGGAGATTATTTTCATAATGGTGGCTACTTAGCAGTTTAAGGCAAGTCTTGAGACCCCTTGAGGTATTACTGCAAGCAATGGAAAAAGGTGGAAACAACTGAGAAGGTTTTCTGTTATGACACTGAGAAACTTTGGAATGGGCAAGAAAAGCATTGAAAGTCATGTTCAGGAAGAAGCCCATTTTCATTTAGAAGGATTCAGGAATACAGGAGGGACACACTTTGATCCAACTGTCTTTGTAATGCAGGCTGTCTCCAATATTATTTGCTCAGTTGTGTTTGGGAATCGATTTGCTTACACAGATGAAAGGTTTCAAACCTTGCACAGTTTGATAAATTATAACTTTAAAATTGTAAGCTCTGTTTGGGGAGAATTTTATAATCTCTTTCCAACTACTATTGCGTAAACTTTACTTGGACCACACAAAAGATTCCATAAAGATATTCATCAGCTAACATGCTTTGTTACAGCAGCCATTAAAGAACACGAGTAAAAACTGGATACTACATCACCTTGTGATTATATTGATTGTTTTCTCATCAAGCAAAACCAGTTCCCAGCTCTGCATCCTGCCTATTTCAAATCCAAAACCTAGAGTCTACCTGCCTACCAGCTACGGACCCCTTTCAAAATAACCTGAACTCCCACTGGACTGCTATCCTAGCACCCTTCCAGTAAAGAAGTAAACATACATGTGTACATCCCTAAACTGGCAGTAAAGCATATGCTTGACATTTTTTACTTTTGGTGATTAAAAGCTCGCTTCACAGCCAGGTCAGCCAGCAGCCATGGCCTCTCTCTACCCTGTAGCTATCATACTTTCTCTTCTCACTAGCACAAGTCCCTTCTCCTGGGTATTTTCTCCCTTCCCAATTCCTTGATCAGCCTTTCTCCCAGATAGAACTTCCATTGTAATACATAACCTGTCCACTAGGTGGCACCCTTATTTCAGTCAGTCCCACACCTTATTTATTTAGCCTTCTAGATTATGTTATTAATACATCTCAACTCAGTTATTCTAAGCCCTGCTCTTAACATACTCTCAGCTTTAAATCCTAGTTTTACAATTATCATCTAGCTATTCTCTAACCTGCTCTACTACTGTATTCCCACTTATCGATACATAACTAAACTTACCTTAGTAAACCTCTTCCACTGATTGTTCCTCTTGAGCTCCTTCCTTCTTTTGTGTCTACCTGCTCCGTCCGCCCTGCGGGCTCACTCCGCTCCCCTACCCTAGCCCATATCCCAACCCCAGGGGTCCTACCTTTATTCATCACATACCCCTCCATCCTACCTAATTACCCAATAGCAGCTCCTTCCTCTTCCTGCTTCCTCTCCACCAAACATAGGAATTTTCCATGCCCTTTCCTCCCAGTTACTACCGTCTCACATAAACTCTCTTCACTTCTTCCTCCCTCCATAAACAGTTAAAGCCCTCTTCTCTCTCCTCCTATACCGTCACTGCTTCACATACATCCTCCTTCCTCCTCATCCTCTTATACCATTCTCCTTTTTTTCAGTATGCATTTCTTAAGTCACCACTCTGTCTACACCCCTTGCTTTCTCCTTGTCTTCCTAATTCCTCTCTACTACACCAGCTCATTCTCCTTCACTGCTTATGTAATATTACCCACAAAAATAACCTCCTCATAACCCCACCTTCACCTACAATCCTTCTCACATTTCTACTCCATCTCTTCCTCACTTATGCAGCCCATCCCACTTCACCTATTCCACCTTAAAATATTTTCCTCTACAATTAAGATACTGTCTGCTAAACTACTCCTGGATTTTCCAAAACTCATATTATTTAAACTCAAATGGCTAAAGGATACCTCCTTCAACAATTTAGCCCTTGCTGGAGATATCCACCTCAACCCTGGTCCTAGTCCTTCTACTTACAACACTTACCCCCTACCTCCTTCCTCCTCCCACAACACCCTAGAAATCTTTACCATGAACGCCCAGAGTCTTAACAACAAAGCTCATCACTTTCAAGCTTGGCTATGCCACAACCAACCAGACATCTTAGCAATCTCTGAAACTTGGCTCAAATCCCATATCTCAGATGCTGAGATCCTACCCCCAGGATTCAGTATTCACAGAAATGACCGACCATATAAGAAAGGGGGTGGCTCTGCCTTACTCCAACTTCCTCACCTTAATACCCCTCCAAACTCCAATTCCACATTTCCAGAACACAGAATTGACTGCTGGACTACTAAAAATGAATAAACACAAGAATGTCTTTATAGTAGCCCTTTATATCTCTCCTGGTAACAATATCTCTACCCTTGAGGATATTCTCCTATGGGTCTCTACTGAAATTAAGTATGAAACTTATATTTTAAGAGATGTAAATATTGACTGGAACAAAATTAATAGCACCTCTCGCTCCCTATCCATCAACCTCTAACTTCTCTCAGATAATTCACTCAGTCACCCGACCTATCAAAGTAAATCCCCCTGGTTCCACTTTAAACTGCATCTTAGTATCTCATCTTAATAAAATAACCAACTCTGGCACAACTCCTGATTCCATCAGTGACCATTTCCCAGCTTACATTCATCACTCAACGACCTCTTGCCCTCACCAGCAACAATATATTTATACCCGTAACCTCAGTAATTTCAACCCCACATCGTTCTCAAACAAATGAACTGGCAAATACTAAACTCCCTTCCTCTTGACAATGCTATAGAACACTTCAACTCTGTCTTCCTAGACACTCTAAACTCCCTTGCCCCTCTTAGACACAAGAGGGTAAAAACTAATACAGCTCTTTGGCTATCCAAAGATACTAAGAAAATTATGCACCAAAGGGACAAACTTTGGAAGTTTTACCAAAAAGATAAACTTCCCAATACCCTGTTCCAGTACAAACAGCAACGTAACCTAGCAAAACAGCTAATAACCAAGGACAAAATGTTCTACTACATCAAGCTCCAGTCCAACAACAACAGAAACCCCAAGCATTTCTGGAAATCAGTAAACTCACTGCTTAATCCAGGATCCAAAAATAATCCTTGTCCTGACTCAAGCAAATCAGATCTTGATCTAGCCTCTGATTTTAACTCATTCATCTTAGAAACTATTTCTGACCTGACCAGGACTTTCCCCAACATTAACCCTCCAGCCTCTCTCTCTTCCTCATCCAACCTCTCTTCCTCATCCAACCCCACTAATAACTCTCCCCCCTTGTTCGACTTCAAACCTGCCTCTCAAACCTGCCTCTACTAACTCCATAAAAAGACTTAAATCCAAACTTAAACCATGCTCTAATGCTCCTGACAACATTCCCTCTGCCTTCCTAAAATGTGCTGCTGATGCCTTAGCTCCCCCAATCAGTATTATAATCAATAGATCTATTAAGGAATCTTACATCCCCAAACTCTGGCGCTCAGCCTATATTCTTCCCCTTCATAAAGGAGGCAAAAACACCAGCATCTCTAACTTCCCCCCTATCGCTCTGCTCTTTCCAATCTCTAAAATCCTTGAAAAGTGCATTCACCTTCAACTTATGCCTTACCTGGCCCAAAACAATCTTCTTACACTTACACAACATGGTTTCCGCCCAGGTCATAGTACTATAACTGCTCTACTCTCTTTCTTAGAAACAGTCAATCTAGCCCGAGACTCTAGACATCTAGTCTCTACTGTTCCACTCAATCTGTCCAAAGCATTCGACACTGTTTCACACAAACACCTTTATCACCTCTCAAAGCTCCATCCCTCCCCAAACACTATATCCTGGTTCTCCAGTTACCTATCAGATAGAACTCAGGCAGTTAAATGGAAGTACTCTACCTCTTCCTTCTTACCTACCCCAACTGGCGCACCACAGGGATCTATCCTAGGGCCCATACCACAGGGATCTATCCTAGGGCCCTTACCACAGGGATCTATCCTAGGGCCCTTACCACAGGGATCTATCCTAGGGCCCTTACCACAGGGATCTATCCTAGGGCCCTTACCACAGGGATCTATACTAGGGCCCATACTACAGGGATCTATCCTAGGGCCCATGCTTTTCAATATCTTCATAAACAACTTTCATGCTGCCATTCCTGATTCCAAAATTATTCAATATGCAGATGATTCTACCTTAGTCTGCTCTGCCTCTAACCTCTCAGAATTGCTGTCTAAAACACAAACTGCCTTCTCAACTACCGAAAATTGGATGCACCAAAACCACCTTTCTCTCAATGCAAACAAATCAAAAATTCTACTTTTCCCTCCCACAAAGTCATTCTCCTACAACAAAAATGCCTTCAAAGTGCTAAGTCAAACTAATTCAGCTATAGAAGTGGTTCCTTCCACTAAACTACTTGGTATTACTATTGACGAACATCTCAAGTTTGATATCCATATTCAACAAAATATTAAGAAAACCCACCAAAAGCTAGGTATGCTGTATAGGAACAATTGCTTCCTCTCTTATACTACTAGTAATACTCTAGCCACCACTTATCTACTGCCTTCCTTATTATATGGAGCCCCCTGCTAACTAACCTATCCTCCTCTATTTCCTACAAACTAGAAACTGCTATAATAAAATCTCAAAATTTGCTACCAAATCTAAACCACCTACCCATCACTGCCATACCCTAAGGTCCCTAAAGTGGCTTGAACTCCCAAACTACTTAGACTTCCTCCAACTCACCATTGCACGCAGACTTGTATATCACCCAACTAAGCTAACTAATATCCTCCCCATTACACCCCCAATATAGCTCTCAGGTCTGAGCATCAAAACCTGATTGCTATCCCCAAACCAAAAAGTACAGCAGGCCATCTTCTCCTCGCTGTCTCTCTAGGCAAAAAATGGAATTCCCTTCCTCCCTCTCTAAGAACCATCCCAAACTTAGAAAACTTCAAAACTCAGCTTACCAAACACCTGGCCACAAAATGGAAATTTAATCGCCACCATCCAACCTAATCTTCCTTAGTCCATTCCCCTGGCATTTTTTCCCACTCAGGTTCCTAAGCCCTCAGCAACTCTCCTTCAGCTATGCTCATGGGGGTTTTCCCCCTCAGGTTCCTAAGACCTCAATAACTCTCCTTCTGCTATGCTCCCATGAACATTTTCTAAGCTCTCCCTTCTCCATTAGCTATCAATAACTATCAATACAATAACAATAGCTATTGATAACCTCAATAACTCTCCTTCTGCTATGCTCCCACGAACATTTTCTAAGCTCTCCCTTCTCCATTAGCTATCAATACAATAACAATAGCTATTGATAACCACAATAACTCTCCTTCTGCTATGCTCCCATGAGCATTTGCTAAACAATAAGTCCACACTCAATGCTTTTCTGCTTATTATGTATATTTTCAAGGTACTTACTTTTAACTGTTTCCATATTATGTAAGACTGACATCCGTGTATTTCTGTACCTTATCTGTATTATGTATGGTGGAGCTTTTCTTCCCGGGCCTCTACTGAAAACGGGTCACTCTGACCCAGTGGACTTCCCCGGTAATTAAACTGGAAATAAATAAAATAAATATTGTTTGATCAGCAAGTCCCCACAGTGGTTTACAAATCCTTCTATCCTGCTGAGCTTATTTCATAGGCATCTCAAACAGAGCTAGAGAAGTCTTCATTTTCCTGTGTTTGTGACTCATGAGACCCATCTCTGAATATAATGCTGCTTTTGGCATGTACCTTTCAAAGAATATTGCTCAAATTGAGAAGCCTCAGAAATTCCTGACTAGAAAGTTACTGGTCTCAAGTCCCTCAGTTATCCAGGCAGACTGGTATATATGTAGTTGCAGTTTTTCATTAACACCACATGAATGTCAAAGCAGAAACCAATTTACCATTTAAAACCTAGTGAATATATTACAGGTGTTTATTGCAATATGTTGTCAAGCTGTAGGGCAGTGATCATATTGTATAACACTGCACATTTAAGAGTTTTTGGACTGTCAACAGCTACATTTCAGTCTGTTAGAGACTTGTAACCAGATTTCCAAATACCTAGTTGTTATAGAAACAGGTTACAGTAAGCCAGATCTGGCTACAATTTCTAAAATTAACGCATCAGAGTGAAACCAGCTGTAGTGGAAATCATCAGCAGCAGCAATCCGTTTATCACTGGCCTTCAATAAAACATTAACTTGAACCAAGTAGTAGCCCCTATCTAAAGTTGTAACCCAGATGGAAATTAAACAGTCAACATTACAAATATCAGAGTGCTAAGCGTTAAAATGTTGATATACAATTGTAATGTCATTTTTTAATTCATTTATTGAATTTGTTAACCAGGAAAGTCTGACTGGGCACAGAGTCCCCTTTTCAGTGGAAGCCTGTGGAGAAAAGCTACAAATGATACAGAAAAAAAAATTTACAAGTGTATATATAATATTTATATAGTGTAGTAACTAAAGACATTTTGCAAAAAGTTTGTACATGGTGTAGAAAAGTCTATATAGTAATGGAGTTATTGTAGATAGTACAGTAAGGCACGGATACAGATGATTGTTTTGTGTGAAGGAAGATGATGAGCATAATTCAATATACAGACATAAATTTGAATGTGTACGAGTAACATTGTATACTAAAGTAAGCAGTTTCATAATAAAGACATAAAATAGACTTAAAGTTGCAGAAATCTAGCATCCAGAATGAGGGGATGGGGGGGGGGGATTCTGTAGGTGTAAGAAGGATGAAGTGATTGAGAAAGTTTGGGGTGGAGAGTAGTCCGTTATGGTGAGCGGGTGAGAGTACAGAAAAGAAGAGTTGTGAGAAAGATGAGCGGGAAGTTGCTGAAGGGTAGGAAGTAGTGTGGAATTATGCTTTAATCTAGGGGTGCTTATCCAGTTAGTGCTGGGCAGAGCCAGAGACTTTAGCTACTCTTTAACATGTTTGAGGTGATCTGTTTTTAGAGAGGGAGGTATGGTGTTCTATGCTTTAGTGACACGTTTGAGAACAGATCATCTCCAGCTGTGTTGTTGAATTTAGTGATATCGATGAGCAGCATTTGGGTTGCGCAAAGGGTTGTATTTGGTTTGTTTGGCTGGATTAGACTTGACAGAGATTGAGAGTTTGTAAATTTACAGATGAGGTTATGAGTAGTCATAATCTGGAAGTAAGATGCTAAGTGTGGTAGTTCGACAGTTTAGTTCTTCAAGTGCTAGGCAGTGGTGAGATTTTTGTGATTTACTGGAAACTTTGCTACTTTGTGATAGCATTGCTTGAGCTGAGGGACTTGTAAGTTGGAGAAAATAGGGGCTGAGTAGAGAGATTTTGAGATTAGTAGGGTAGAGGAGAAGTGTTTTTTTTGGTTTGGTCATTGAGGAAATGTTTCACTGTATGAGGGAACCCAGTTTCTAATGAGTTTACTGTTATGTTGAATATGGTAGCTAAATTTTAAGCTGTTGTCAGTGTAGATGCCCAGCAACTTAGTACATGGGACAATTTCAATTTCAGTATTATTTGCTAAGAGAATATCAAAGGAGGATTTTTGGGTTGAGAAGTGTCTTGGAGTAAAGAGAATATAAGTTAGCTTTTTTTAGGGTTAAGCAAACATTGTGAGTGGGTTGGCTAGGCTTCAGCGGATGAGAAGGATTCTTAAATGATTTGTTGCAGGTCATGAAGGTTTTGGGCTGTGCATATAAGGGGGGATCATCAGAGTTCTGTTCTGGTAATTTGGAGGCTATTAATGAAGATGTTGAAAGAATAGGGCCGGGAATAGACCCTTGGGGGATGCCTGTGGGGACTGGGAAGAAAGGGGAGAAGTCTTTCTGCCATTTTATGTCCTCTGATCTGTTAGGAAGATAGCTGTTAGACCATGTTTTTTTATCCTGTTCCAATGGAACTGTGACTTCCACCTGTGCCGCATTTAGTCCTACTATCATTAGCAGCTGTAAATCCACTTGGAAATCTTGGTAACCAAAACTCAGACTCTATGCCCCATTTGGAATCAGTAGTCAAAATAATGACCATTTTTCCTGACTAAAAACTTAAGCTATAATATGTTGGATGTTTTGAACAGAAATACTTAAATACTTCATTTAATACCCATCAAGGAAAGAGAAGGTTTCTTTCTATGATACATAGGTTCATAGGTAGGTACTAGGCTATTGGTAAATTATGTGTAAGACATTATTTTTTAGTTTCGTATTTCATTATATTGTTTTTTTTTTTTTTTTTCATTTAGTAATTCAGTCATAAAGACATTACTTGATAGCTTTTCAAAACTGGTGTCACACTTTTTTGTATGTTTATTTCTTGTAGACTATTCTATTATTACCTTTTTGTACCCATGTCACTTTGTTGGTTTAAAATAGACTAAAGGCTTCAGACTTCTCCTTTTCAGTTTTTTTTGTACTATTCTTGCATTAACGTAGAAAAGAGTGATGTTAAAGACATGCAAGTAGGTGCGTGCGTGAATGGGCGTGCCTTCTTTGAAGGTTGGGCGTCGGGCTGGCAACTCAGCACCGTAAAAATCCACTGCCAATCATTAGCAGACGGGAGTTCTGCTGTGGCGACCCTAACGGGGAAAAGCCGAAAGATGCCAGTGGGCTGTTGCTTATTTTTTACTACAGCATGTCCTTTAATTCCAGTCCCCCTAGCACCGCCTCATAGTGGAGTAAGCCCTGGCATTGCTGTTCACAAGATGGGAAGTCCGACTAGGCCATTAAGGTTAGAATACCATATGGCTACGCAGAGGTGCAGAATATTAGAGGCATTAATTAATTGATTAATTAATTATTTATTTCCATTTGTTGACCAGGAAAGTCCACTGGGTCAGAAACCCATTTTCAGTGGAGGGCCAGGGAAGAAAGCTCCAGTTACAGATCAAAATTTTAACAACAAGGTAATATTTACAATAATAAAACAGTGTACAAAAAATGTTATACTATTTTCTTGTGATTAGTAATACACAGGGTGCAAAGTTTTATACAATCTGGTTAGGTGTTAGTAGTACACATGCAGTATTTTAATGCCATTTTTTGTAGGGTGGGAAAAAAAGACAGTAGATAGATTCATAGTAAACAGTTCATGTATGCACTTCAATACATGGGAAGTTAGGATTTAGTCTAATAATCATTATAGAGACAAGGCAGCGATTGACATACCTTAACTGATGTAGAAAAGTCAAAGTTCAGAGGATTTACAAATTATTACTTGAAATGGAAGAGAGTCATACTAGTCAGTGAATACTAGTCAGTCAATCAGTGGCTGTTTTTGGCACCTCCCCCCTTTCATGTGCTGAGTTATGGACATAGACTTGCATGGCGGCATTGTAATGGAAGTGACCTACCTCCATGGTGATCCTAGTTCCTTAGACCCCCCCCCCCCCCAAACACACTTTCATGCTCTTGTCTTATTCTGCATCTCCCAGTCTCCATCAAGAAGTGGACTACAGGGCACATCCCCAGCACATAACCCTTTACCCCCCCCAAGAGAGGCAAGCAGGCAGTTCTTCATTACCTCCCTCGTCTCATGTCTACTCTTCTGTTGCTTGACTGGTTGATCTTACGTTATCTGGTTTGTAGTCTGGGCTTTATCCCACAGTGCCATAGAGACAACTGTCTTATTCATTATGATGTAGCTCCAGAGCAGGATTTAAATTTACAGTGCGTAAACATTCTCTCTCACAAATGCAGTTGTTAATGTGTGTATGTGTAGTAATTTCTTGAATTGTTTGTCAAATAAGTACAGTGGTTCTTGGACAATTTCCTGAGAGGTATTTGATCTCAGGTTGTCTTAAACTGTTCAAAATGGCTGTCGGTCAGTGACGTAAATCTGTCTTTGCTTGTACACCCTTGGACTTAAGATCAGCAGTAAGTTGGTATCATCTTGTGGCAAGGGCAGTGTCTTGAGTACAGCAGCCTTAGTTGATGATTTGTGCAAGTCATTGAAGAGTGCTTTATCATGCAACTTTCCAGCACTGCGTCATAGTACAGTCTGATGCCATTAAAAATAGAAGTGCTGTCAGTGATGGAAAAAAAGTGTTTGTTCCTTTTGTGAGAGTTTCTGGGACTTCCCTTCACTCGGGACTGGGGCCACAGTCTCCCTCTTCTGTTTCATGCTGTTTTATGAGACAGCCCTCCCTTTGTTTCCTTTTGTATGTATATGTCAGTGTGACTGTGTACTTTTCCAGCAAAAAGCTTTATGTTTGCACTATTAATGATCTGTAGAAATGTGAAGACCTTTGCCATCTTTCTCACTATCTAATATCTTGAAGCTATATTGTAAACAGTCTGTATGAGTTGCTTTGCATTTAGAGAATGGAAGTTCATTCCCACCTTTTTCTCCTGGACTGACCTGTTAATACTCATACAGAATGCTCAGAATATAGCTTCAGGAAATTAGTGAGAGTATAGACACCCATGATTCTCTCTGGACACACATGGTTTGAGGTGCATGGCTAGGCTTGAAAGGGCCTTAGTGGTCATTAACATAGTAACAACCTATGAACCTAAGTCACTTTATGGGATGTGTGATTATTTCACTTTTTTTATTGTTACCTGAGAAAAGTTTGGTCATTAACATAGTAACAACCTATGAACCTAAGTCACTTTATGGGATGTGTGATTATTTCACTTTTTTCTATTGTTACCTGAGAAAAGTTTTGTAAGCTACCTTTTAAGAAAGGTTAGTGTTTAATCCATGTCCTTTAAATACAAGTCCGTAATCAAGATGTTATAAGTCAGCCAGGTCTGCACTTTTATTCGATTACTTTCAGCATTTCTGTGATTTAAAACACAGTTGTTGCTAAAATAATTTTTAGTCTGCATGTAAAATGCCTTCTCTTAACAGACTAGTGTTCACAGAACAAGGATAATTTTGAAGCTGGTCTTATAATTTACCTTTTTCTGTTGTCTGCCTAGTGCCTTTATAACTGACAAGCTGCAACATGAGAAAGAAGGGAAGGGTTATAATGTATTTATGATCTTTTCTCTTCAGTTCACTCTAGCTAGCATTTCTGTGTGCAAGTCCTGTGCATGTTTTATATGGTTTGCATGAGTATTTCCCCTCACAAAAAGGTTCATAATATTTTTAATGGCATGGAAGTTGCACAGCCCTGCTAGACCAGAGGGAATATTTGACTTGAAAGTTCAGCACTTCATCATATCACTCTTCAGTGCTTATAAGTTGTTCAAAGATCATAAAAGAAAATCTGTCAAGGACTTTTTAAATGTCATACATTTATTCTTTGCCAGCAAATGTGCTGGAGGAGATTTTTTCCTTTAGAGACCAGAGAGATTGCATTCAGGAGTCATGACTTATTCCACTGGGAAAAGATACTGAAGGCTCCTAACAGAAGTGCCTGTCATTTATTTTGTTAAGGTCTGTATATCTAGTCTGTTTAAAAAGAATCCTGTAAGCTGTAGTCTGTATCTTCTCAGGGCACCGACCAGCAGTATGATTCATGGAGATCTCTAGTGGCATCACACATGGGGTTATAAAACAGATGCTTCTCCCTGCCGGTTGGTAGTATTCTAGCAGTCTCTTGTTGACAGACTTTCAGCAAGTGGAACAGTTTGCCAAGACATTTAGAATCTTTGAAATTCAACTTTATTTCCTCAGCTCTGCAGAAGGGACATAATCAGGAATTCTACTCTGTTCCTATTTTTCTGAAAAGCAGTACATGTTTGTATCCTCCATGTTTAATAAAATAAATGCAATGATTTCCGCTAAAATTGAAAGAGAGAAATGGGTTGTTGTAATAGGTTTATGGGAAGCACTAACATGCAAAGATTATATAGTAACACCTGTGTTACTTACCCTTTGCACCACCATATTGGGATGCATAAAGTACAGAATAGGCTTTTTGACCCTTCAGTGAATGCTTTTAGTCTCATCTTGAGGTAACGATGTACCTCATAAAACTTGTTTTCCCACTCTTATACCACAGAGGATTAATGGTGAGCAGGGGCTTAATCTCAGGAGAAAAATGTGAGATGCTTCCACAGACTTTAATGGGTACACACTGCATATGCATGGGAACAAGTCAGTTAAACTCTATGGTCCTGTCCTTAAGGTGACATCACAAAGAGGAACACAATTCATTTGGACAGTGGTATTAATAAAAATTTTTCTAAGACTTTAATTAAAAAAAAAAAAATGAATAAGGAATGATGAGGGCAGGATGCTCTTCAGATGACGTGATGCACTATTAGTCTGTCAGTGCATTTTTAATACATACTCACATCAGTGAGCTACAAACACTAAGGCAGCTTCTTTTAAGCATGGCGGTTAGATATCCGCATAGTGCAGTTCTTTTCTTTGTCATTACTGTGATCAGGGCTTAAAGTTTTAACTTCCAAAACTTTGTGCACCACCTCATCTCAAAAAATAAATATATAGTTGTGTGATACATACCAAGCCAACTCTGCAAAGAGCACAAGACTGTCTGTCAAAAGAAATATTAATGCTGTCATTGATGAAGGATCGCAAAATGTAAAGGACAGGCTGCAGTATGTCCTTTAACTGCTTCACTGTTGTACATGAAAAGTAGGTCAAACAATGTAACAAGCATGTCGACTGGCAGATAACAGCCTGGGGCAGGACTTCAACAGTGTCTGCAGTGCATGGAAAGCATTGGTAAAGGCAGTCTTTTAATATGATTTGCTGTCCTGTCTCCATCAGGCTAAATTTTGTATTAGAGTGTGCTGCAAGTGTGCTGTACAGGAAAGTCGAGGCGAACGGGATGTATTATGCTAATATTCACACTGGGCCAGGTAGAACTCGAAGCTCTTTAGAATACAAAAAGCACACATTAAGTAAGTAATGCTAGCAACATGTGGAATCACAAGTCTTAAGCAAGTGACCCAAGAGCAAGCAGGTCTTTCCAGTTTTTGTTTTGCTCCTTTAAATGTATGCAGTAAGTTCAGTGCATGAGAAGTAAGTTTATTTGTGTCAGAGATCACGTAAGCTGTATTTAAAAACAATGCAAGGTCTGAATTTCCAGATTTGATCATATTTTTACAGGTTCTCTTTCCACAGTCGGCATCAAGTGTCCTGCTAAACTAAAAAGAAAATGAATGTAGCTGCAGCATTACATAGATTCCAAAGCAGAAAAAGGTGTAAAATAGTTGAAACAGCATTCTCAAAACCATGCAACTTGCACTTTTTCCCCAAAACATTCTGTTTGCTTAACAAAACTTTGTTCTCCACCTGATCACCTTCAATTTCCAGTTGTACTTTTTTCTTAATCACCTTTGTCATTTTTCTACCAAGAACATTCCTGATGCTATCATGCCTGACCGAGTTGGTGAAATGAGTGCAGTCACCGCATGTGTAGCATTAGTAGCTTAATTTACAAAGTTCGTTTTCACCTTACTTTAGATAGAAAAGAATACAATACAAATGTAGTATAACGGGATGGATCACTAACTCAGGGTTTCTTGCTTTTAAATACCAGATAACTTTCATTTTTCAACCTATTACATTTAACATTACCCAAAACCTAACAGTGAATATCTTTTTTTTTTTTGTAACAGTAGTCATGGAAACAGGCTGTTTCAAATTACATACTGCACCATGTCAAGGACTAGCTCTAAAGACCAACACCTTACATCACACCCAGTTTCAGTAGTGCCACATATCTTTTGAAACATATGCATATCTGCAGGTAATATGGTGAGTTTACTACATTGAAGAGTATGTGTCCTTTCCTGCTAAATGCATCTTATCAACACACGCTTTGCATCTTTGCTCATTCAGCTGCACACAAGGCAAGTTAAATATTGCAGAAATACTCTGTTTTCTATGAGCTGGCTGTCTGGTTAAAGTCAGGCCATCACCAATAGTGTTGTCAACTGCCCGGAATTAAGGGACACTGTCCAGAATATGGAGACTGCCTTTTCCAGACAGCATATTATCTTTAAAAAGTAAAATCAGTTGTCTACAGGCAGAACCAGATCGAGCATTGGTGGTTGGCTTGCTTTTTCCACTCTTTTAGCAGTGTGGGGGCACATTTCTGTTATTAATAGTTTTTTTTTTCACCCCCAGGCATCAGATTGAGCACCAGTAAGCAGGTGCATTGGTTTGCCTCCCCCCAGCCCAACCATCGTAATAGTTCAGTCCGTCGGCTTAGCAGCAGGTGCAGTAGCTAGCTGTTAAATCATGCTTTATTTATTTTAAATTTTTGCTCCTGTGTTGAATCCTCGCTCGCAAGTTGTGACCCCTCTTGAAGTGTTAAAATAACACAAGAGTTCAGTGCCACTGTGCCAGCCAGGTTGCCTGCACCCTGCAGCATCCATCAGCTTAATAGTGAGTTGTTTGCACAGATAAACAGAACGGACATTATGGACCGAATGAGAACTTAGTAAGGTTAGTCATTCATAGTGTCACTCATTCACTCTGTCCAGAAAGTAAGTAGTGGAGAGCAGTGAGTGAACTCTGTGATGGCAATTGACTAGTTTGTCACATGTGTGTGAATGAATGGTCAGTACAGAGAGAGTGAAGAGGGCTCCAAGTGAGCACATAGTGGTCAACTGTCCATGGTTTTCGTTTTCAGGAGTCCAATAATAATAATGTACATTTGAGTTTCAGACTTTATATCCTTCAGGAAAAAACACGCTAACACTAATCCAGTTATTCTAGCAATTTTCTAATTTAATAAGAGCAATATTTAAAGTTTGTCTCCATTTTTAAGCCTTTGACCTGCCATTATTTTAGACATTGTCCAAATTTCTTGCACTAAGAGGTTGAGAGGTATGAGAGCATCTGTCTCCTCAGCTGTCTCTGATTTTTACCCAAATTTTATCTCTGTCTTGATCTATCATAAGACTGATGGCAGTTGGAGAAAAGGTGGTGAATTACCCTTAATAAATGACAATAATTTGAATTATAGGCTTCTTTTGCTACAGAAAAGTGTATATTAATTCATATTCTCCTCTTCTGCCAATGTTTTAGGTTTTAAGAGTATCCATGATTGTCCCTGATTGCTTCAGATTACTTCTGTATTCCCTCCATTTATAAGAGCATTATTTAAAATATGTCTCTGTTTTTGGGCTTTTGTCCCACTCCCATTCTCACTATTATTTTAGGGTTTGTCAGATTTTTTGCACTAAGAGATTCAGAGGTTATGAGACCATACCTCTCCTCACCTGTCCTTAATTACCCTTGATAAGTTATGACAATAATTAAAGTTATAGGCTTTTTTTACAATGACTTCAGTTTGGCCTTGTGGTTGAGCTCTTTCCATTCATGTAAAAGTGCTGTGGTTTGATCCCTGCTATATCAGTTGTGGGTATTGCAGATTGCAGCTATAGTTAGCCTTTCACTGCTGAATAGAGGTTGTGGTCAGCAGCTGTGAGCTCTGTTCTGCCTTTCATCTCTCCAAATTTCAGTATAGCCTGATATGTCATGGAATTTTTGTTTTGTTTATAGCAGTCCCCTTCGGTTTTATTTGATTTTGTCTTGGTCTGCATTTTATGTGCTGGGTCAGACAACTTGATTCACTCTATTTATATTTATTTCTGTATGTGCTGCTTGCTCTGCGACCAGGTTTTCTTTTGCAAGTTGCATCTGGATCTACTTCAGGGGCTGATCATTTAATTGTATACATGGAAGTAAAGTGAATTAGGATTTGGAATTTACTGGGAGGGATTGTGTTGCTTCACTCCATCTCTTTTGGGTTTTTGTTCTATTTGGTTCATATTTTCACCACTTAAGATAATAAGGTTTTGCCACTGGGCTATATTTTCACTTAGTGGGGACAGTTGCTCAGTAAATGTGGAGCATGTACTAATGATGGATTCCTCTATTTTGACTATCTATCGGAGAGCCAGTTAGCGACCCACCTAATGATATAAGGGTTGATACCTAGCTGGGTGAGTTTTTCAATAATACCTGAGTGGGGAATAGTGTCAAAAGCCTTGGCCAAGTCCAGGTAGAGTGTGCACAGTTTTTCCCTTGTCCAGGGCTCTGGTGACTGTCTCAAAAAGGTCCACCATGTTTAACAGGCATGATCTCCCTTTGACAACTTCAAACTGAGTAGGATCAAGTGTTTGGAGATTACCTATATCTTTGTTGATAAGGTCCATGATGATTCACTCCTTGGCCTTGCAGTTAAGGCTAGTCAAGCTAATAGGTCTTTAGTTCACAGGGTCAGTGGAAGCACCACCCTTGTGCAAGGGGATAACGGTGAATGTTTTCCATTCAGCTGGGACAAAGCCAGTGCTTAGACTGTGATTAAAGAGAGTACCCAATGGTGTTGCTAATTCTTGTTGGAGCCCATGTAGGATGCAGCCTGGGATGTTGTCAGATCCCATAGGTGCTGTGTTTTTGGCCTTAGAAAGGGAATTTGCAATCTGTTCTCTAAAGATGCAAGGTAGGAGACAGGTGGAGAGAATGTCATGGAGTATGTGTGGTGGGGACATGGTGAGGCTTTCTGGTGACATTCACTGTTTCAGTTTTCCTCTGTGTTTCCACCCTTTATGTCAGTCTCAGTTGCAGACTTCTTGTTCTGTGAAAAATGGAGGTTATAAAAAAATTACTTTTTAGTTGTAACTGCTTTATCTTGGCAGATGTTTAACTTTTATTCTGATTTGGTTGAAATAATTTTAGGAATACATGTTAGTCACGAGAACAAACTGGAGTAAAAAACACTAAACAAGTCAAAAAGTAGTATTCAACAGACTCCAACAAACTCCAAGTGGAATAGACTTTAAACGTTGTATTGTTATGAAGTGCTTTTCGTTGCCATGTTACAGCTACTAGGTAACTATCTGATGTAGTTGCTGTAACACGGCAACGAAAAGCGCTTCATAACAATAAAATGTTTAACGTCTATTCCACTTGGAGTTTGTTGGGAGTCTGTTGAATACATGTTAATCATCATACTGATGCAAACTGCCAAGGGAGAGCTTTTTTTTTTGTTTTAGAGTGTAGCTGGTGGGTAGTTATGTGGTTATTTGAGAAAATTAGTTAAAAATTTATATTTGGTAAAATAATGTACAATACAGTAACATACATGTTATAAAAATTGCTTTAGCATAATGGTCATTTGACTGTATCATAAAATATTAAGCTGTAGCAGTTCCTAACCAAATAACATGAAAGCACTACTGAGCCTTTGGTTTGAATTTCTTCACCTCCATAAGCAACACGTTTCGCACAATTGACCACATTAAGTTGCTCACCAGCTCTCACATTAGCAAATGCTTCTGCTGACATAACATTATACTTTGAACCAATGTCAACTTTGAGCTTGGTGGATTTACCATTGATCTGGACAGTACAAAACACTTAGTTCTTTGCCAAGAAATTTACTGTATCAACCTTTTCACCAAATACTGATATGCCATCTACATAGAAAATAGGGTTGCAGCTCTCTATATGATGAACTTGCTTTTTTGAGTGACCATTCTTTATAACTGTGTGAGGTTTACTTGATTTGCAAAACTTTTGAAAATGGTTCCATTTTTTTACACCTGTGGCATTGCTGGCCAAATGCTAAGCATTTTTCTTATCTAGACTTTTGATTGGCACCGCAATTGCGACAGTTAACAATAAAGCTTAATTTGGGTTTTAGCGACTCGCCCTTATACTGCACTGAGATGTCCATTTCACTGAACTAGTCTTTACTTGCCACACTCGCAGGCATTACAGCTACCATGTGCTTAGGCCTGCTTCTGCTACCCACATATTGCATCCTGTCTACATTTGCTCTGAAGACTGCTAAAACCATGCCCTTATCACTTACAAGCATACTTGTGTGCCTTTCTGTAGCTTCATGGATTTGACAAATCTCAATAGCTTTGCTTGGTGTTAAATCACTGTCATGAAGCATAATCTTTCTCACTGCAGCACCGTTAATGCCACACAGAAGCCTGTCCTTTATTAACTCATCTCTTAAATCACCAAACCTACATGTTTTAGCTTTGTTTCTCAGGTCAGTAATATAAACTGCAAAAGTTTCTCCTGGTTTTTGATCTCTTGTGTAAAACAAATGCCTCTCTTAATGTAACATTTGTCTGGGGGTTGCACATTTCCCCGAATTTGCATTTCAAACACTTGGGACCTTCCCTTGATTCAGCCTGTACAGCAATATGACGGTCTACACCTTCTTCATATACTACTGGTGCATACACAAATGAATGCTCTCTTTCAATAGCCTTTGACTCAGCTAGGTTTAACAAAATGAATGCCCTGGTGCATGCATCTTTTTTGGGATAAGCTGCTTGTATAAAAATATCGTACCCTTGCTCAAATATTCTCCAGTTTTCTGCAATACTCTGATCAAATACAAGTGGACCTGGTCTATGAAATGGGTCTGCCATATTAACACATACCAGTGAAGGCTTTTGCAAGTATGCATGAACACACACAAATGTACATATGCCAGAAATTTATGCCAGTACTTGTAACTATGCCTAATAGCACAATAAGCCTCTGAATGACTGAACATTGTGAAATAAGTCCCATGGGCACAAGAATACTCTTGAAATCACTATACTGTAAAAAAAAAATCACCTCTTATCAGTGTAAGAAATATTTCACAATAATTGCATTGTGTGAATAAACTAGGCAGAAGAAGCTCAGAGTAAAAAAACATTTCGAAATAATTGCACTTTGCAAATAAACAGTATACAGCACACTGAAACTTTCCCAAAATGGCAGTTCTTTGCCAAATAACTTTGTACAGTGCAAGAAACACACTGTAATGGCAGCACTCTGCGAATAGACACACCCAGCACAAGAAACTTTTCAAAATGGCTGTATTTTGACTGCATTTTATGAAATGCAGTGGATATAAAAAGTGTACACACCCCTGTTAAAATACCAGGTTTCTGTGATATAAATAATTGAGACCATAATAAATCATTTCAAAACTTTTTTCACCTTTAATGTGAACTTTAACCTGTATATTTCAGTTGAAAAACAAACAAATCTGTTAGGGGAAAATATAAAAAATAAAAGACGAACAATAAGCTGGCTGCATAAGTGTGAACACCCTTAAACTAATACTTTGTTGAAGCACCTTTTGCTTTAATTACAGCATTCAGTCTTCTTGGATACACACCTGCCATCAATTAAAGAGACTCTGATTAACCCCAAATAAAGTTCAGCTGTCCTAGTAGGATTTTCCTGACATTTATTCAGTTGTCTGCTACAGCAAAAGCCATGGTTCACAGAGAGCTTACAAAGCATCAAAGGGATCTCATTGTTGAACGGTATCAGTCAGGAGAAGGGTATAAAACATTTCCACAGCATTGGATATACCATGGAACACAGTGAAGGCAGTCAACAAAAAGCGGAGAAAATATGGGATAACAGTGACGTTGCAAAGAATTGGATGTCCCTCCAAAATTGATGAAAAGACAAGAAGAAAACTTGTCAAGGAGGCTGCCAAGAGATCTACAGCAACACTGAAGGAGCTGCAGGACTTTCTGGCAAATACTGGTTGTGTACTACATGTGACAACAATCTCCCGTATTCTCCATATGTCTGGCCTATGGGGTAGGGTTGCAAGACGGAAGCCTTTTCTTACACAGAAAAACATCCAGGCCTGGCTAAAATATGCAAAACAATACATCAAGCCTCCCAAAAGCATGTGGGAAAATGTGTTATGGTCTGATGAGACCAAGGTTGAACTTTCTGGCCACAATTCCAAAAGGTACATTTTGGCGCAAAAACACTTTGCATCACCAAAAGAACACCATCCCCACAATGAAGCATGGTGGTGGCAGTATTATGTTTTGGGGTTATTTTTCTTCAGCTGGAACTGGGCCTTTAGTCAAGGTGGAGGGAATTATGAACAGTTCCAAATACCATTCACTTTTGGCTCAAAACCTTCAGGTGTCTGCTAGAAAGCTGAAGAAGAAGAATTTTACCTTTCAACATGATAATGACCCCAAGCATACATCCAGATCAACAAAAGAATGGCTTCATCAGAAGAAAATTAAAGTTTTGGAATGGCCCAGCCAGAGCGCGGACCTAAATCCAACAGAAAATCTGTGGGGTGACCTGAAGAGGGCTGTGTACAAGAGATGCCCTCACAATCTGCGTAGAGTCAAACTGTAAACAAACTACTGAAAAACAACAAAAAATAGGCAGGCAACAGTAATTCTTAAACTTTTATGGTTAGCGCTTTCGTCAAGTATTCTTACACTCAACTTCATCAGACACTAGTTAAAAGAATGGTAGCCATATTTAAAACCAGATTCATAGTTACATGTTCAGTCACCTCACATGACACCATGTCACCTGATACAATTCTCATTTCTATAACACATGCACCTAAAAATTGTATAAGCAATTTTGTATAAAATGTGTATGCACTTTCCTATTGACTTAATTCACAAATTCATATGTACATATACAAAGAATACATAAATATACATGAAAAAGGCAGCTAAAACATCCAAAAAACAATATTTGTTATTGTGTACATAAAAATCGTTACATGTCACTAATCAACCTGAGTAAATTTCAGTTGAATGAAATAAATGCATGTTTTTGTGTATGGTGGGGGGGGATTTGTGTGTATATAACAAACACAAAGAATGCCCCAAATTATATATCTAGTCACCTGAGTATTAACCTTGTGTTAACATTTTAAACTCCTCAGTTTCAAGACACATGCCAAAGAGCATACCTCGTTCAACCCTGGTGTCACATAGGCCCTAGTTCTAAGCTGCCAAATCAGCTCCTTCACCTCAAGTTTTAAGCCTAATGGACTGCCCCTGATGTCAATTTCAATTTGGTCGATCACCCTGAATGTGAAGGAATGACCAGGGTTTTCTACCACATGTTTTGTGAGAGCGTTGTCTGCTTTGGCTTTCCTAATGTGGAAAAAAAACGATACTAGGCAGAAGCAGAACCAAAGATGTAAAATGGTTTATTCCAAATCGAAATTCGAACTTACAACCAACACCACACAGTTCAGTTAAGCGCGCTTTCACTCCACTATTGCAGAGCTTCTTCAGAACAGTAAAAAAACATAATTACTTCATTTTTATAATCCACTAAAAACCCAATTGATTAACTGAAATAATTCCCTTAAAGGCATAGACTGAATATTTATATGTATCACTGTAATACTAGATCCAACTCAAGTTCAAAACATGTACAATTCTAACTGTAAAAATAGTAATAAAATCTAATTGATTGTAACAATGAAAATGTTGTGTTATGTTAAGTTGGAACACAAGACAAAATGTGTACGTAAATTTTAGTTAAAACAGAAAAAAAATTATAAAACAATATAAAATAATACAACCCAAACGGACAGAGTAGAATTCATAGTTTTGCCCTTCTCAACTTCAGTACACTGGCAATACTTATACAGTCATTCAACCCTGGTGATCTCCTGGCATCTAATTTAAGCTGCCAAATCAATTCCCTAAATTCAACTCTGTCTTCCCAATTACCACCTCTGGGGTCAACTAGCCCCTTGCTCCAAAACCGCAAATTTAATAGACATATTGTGACACAACAAGGAGTGTTTGTAGAAGGCATTCCTAATGTGGTAAATATGCTCATATACTCTTTCCCTTAGTTTATGCTCAGTCTTGCTGATGTACAAACCCATACAAGACTGGCAGGAAGCGAGGTAAACAACCATAGTGGAATTGCAATTAAATCTGTCCTTACAAGCGAATTTTTCATCCAGGATGTTAAATCGGTTACCTGTTTGCATAAACCTGAAATAAGAGCAGGCTTCGCATTTGTACATACCTGGAATATGTATCATCTTTGGGGGTTGCAGTTCCAAGAGGTTTTTCAAATTAATCCCCCTCTTGTGTACTACATTTGGTGCATGTCCAAATTTAATAAATTATTTGTCTATTTGGAAAATATTCCAATTCTTTTGCAAAATCTGTCTATTTTCACCATCTGAACTAAATGTAGTAATGAAGGCATATCTATAATCGACCCTTAGGGCACCTGTTGGAGGTGAAAGTAACCTATCATCAGTACTCATCCCCTGATTGCTGTTGTCTAAAATGGCTTTAAAATGGCCATTTATCCTTTTATTTTGAACTTCCTCAAATAGGTTGCTCAACATGTCTAAAGGGTATCCTCGGTTTGTGAACATTTGCAATAACAATCTACACTCCTCCTCAAAGTCAATGGCAGTAGTACACATTCTTGTGGCCCTGACCAGTTGTCCCTTTACTAATGACCTTTTGGGGGTGGGCACTACTGTAATGGAGGAAGGAGTTACAATAAGTGTCCTTCCGATGTATTTTGGCTAAATACTGTTTGTTGGCGTTATCCTTCCTTAATTCTACATCAAGAAAAGCTATTCTTTCAGTATGAAATACGTGGGTGAATACCAGAAAATCCGTCATGTTGTTGCAGTATATCATAAATTCCTTAAACATACTTTCTTCTCCCTTAAAGATCAAAAAAATATTGTCCAAAAATCTGGTATAGTAATGAATCTCACCCATAAATCTATTTATGGTGTTATGCACAAATTGGTCCTCTCAAAAGTCCATTACTAAGTTAGCAAAACTGCCCCCCACTGCCACCCCACTGTTCTGTAAATAAAACTGGCCATTGAACAAAAAGAAGTTGTTGGACAAAATTATGTCCAACAGTTCTGTTATTAGGCCGATTTCAGATGCAGGTGCCTCTCTTTTTACTAATAGTAACTCGAGCCATTCAATACCCACATCACGTGGGATGACGGTGTACAAATCTTTGACGTCAGTTGTGGCAAAGTTAAAATCAGGGTGAAAGACCTGGTTGTTTATTGCTTCCAAAAAAGACCAGGAGTCCTTGCAAATAAAGGGTTCCCTTGATACGTATTTATTCAACAAACTGTCCACAAATTTTGTCAATGGGTATGTCATTAAATCCCTTCCATCCACAATTAAACTGCAAACAAACTACTGAAAAACAACAAAAAATAACATAATATTTATGTACACAATAACAAATATTGTTTTTTGGATGTTTTAGCTGGCTTTTTCATTTATATTTATATATTCTTTGTATATGTACATAGGAATTTGTGTATTAAGTCAATAGGAAAGTGCATACACATTTTATACACAATTGTTTATGCAATTTTTAGGTACATGTGTTATAGAAATGAGAATTGTATCAGGTGACATGGTGTCATGTGAGGTGACTGAACATGTGACTATGAATCTGGTTTTAAATATGGCTACCGTTCTTTTAACTAGTGTCTGATGAAGTTGAGTGTAAGAATACTTGACAAAAGCACTAACCATTAAAGTTTAAGAATCACTGTTGCCTGATTATTTTTTGTTGTTTTTCAGTAGTTTGTTTGCAGTTTGACTCTACGCTGGTTTCTTTTTGGGTATGGCAACTGGTGAGTCTTTAACAATCCCCAGTGGTTCATCGTTCATCATTCCCCTTGGGAAGGGAGAATGACCAGGGGGCTGGATGATCTGAAATTAGTCGGTTAATGTTTTTTATCAACAACCTAACTAAAAAAGTGGATGATTTGACTGACCTTGTAAACAGCGAATGGCTCCCTATAAACCGGGAGCAGTTTACAGTACAGTGTAACACTTTGAACTGGGCTGGTTTGACCCCACCAGCCAGTTCAACAGTTTCAATGCCACCTCGAGGGAATATTGGAAATCCAAATGCGATTACTCTTACTAATTCAATATCTTTAATACTTAATCACTGGCTGCAACCAGGCATTGGTTTACAGAATGAGGTTATCCAAGCTGATGTTAGTGCCAGCTTTTCCAACAATAACATCAGCATTGTGGACAACCTCAAGATTTTGGATTATAAGTCTTTCAAGCTAAAGAAGTTACAACTCGAAATCTCCTATTTTAAGGAATGCATCAAGCGGCACCAGGTGCCGAAAGGGGTCGTACCTGGCTTTATCCGACAGGGCTGATTTCCAGTTCAGCCTTCCATGTTGAGTTCTTGAAACTGTTCGATCAACAAGGGCTTGAATTTCTGGAGGTGCTGGTTAAGCACTACCAATTCATGGCGGACACCGTAGTGCAGGAGATCAAGGATGTGGATAATGCTACCAGGACGGACCTTGATTTCCCCCGGTACCAATTCAATTACCAGCGAGTTTTCACTAGTATCAACAAGCAAATGGAGAATCTATAATCTTTTAAAATAAAAAAATTGAAGCGAGATGAGGATGAGTACAAAAGAGGGATGGCTTACCCGGAGCCTCCCCTCTCACAGCAATGGAACGCTGAAGCAGAAGTGAATAACAATTTTCTGAACACCCGGGCTAACAGTGACAACAAACGTCCAATATAGGAGAAAACAACTGCTTTTCCTGCTTAGACCAACAGGATTTGGTTGGTACAAGTGAGGGAAATGGAGGAATAACCCTACAGAGATACCCAGGAACTAATAAGAAGTGAACGGCTTCAAAATCGAACTAAAGCTGTTCACTCCCAGGCAAACACGAATGCGAGGTCAGCAGCTTATTTTCCAAATTTTCACCAGGAACAGAAGCAAGATCGGGCAACCCAGAACAGTGGACGCAACGGGTGGAAGACCAACAACAAGCGTCGAGACCGCAAAAGGCAACATCTAATATGGTGTTGGAAGCAAATACTAATTTTCAAAATCCTGTTTCCAACTGTAATTTGCAACGCACCTTAGGACAGCCCGAGTTGGTATGTTTACCACATGTAATAGTTGACACTGGAGGTGACACTAAGATTTTCAACTACTCGGAATATACTGTTCAAACGGAATTAGTTAATGTCCTTTCTAAAGGCTTGACATTTGTACCAACTAAAAGAATGGGCATATGTGGTGTTTTGATTGACTTAAAATTGTACTTACAGAAACTCAATTTAAACCTGTTGTTCAATAATGAGTTGAGTGTAAATGCAGAGCTTAAAGTACCCAGTGTTTACAATCCACCCTTACATCCACTGTTGGATATATTTGAAAGGATGTGTGACATTGACCTTGGGTATAAAGTAGATAGAATCCAACTGGGTAACATAAAACTAGATACGCTGTCTGCTGGATTGACTGCTCGTACACAAGGATGCTAGAAAAAGTTTAATATATTCCACACTAACACAATGATGGTTTAGCGCTTTCAACTGTAAATCACAGTCTTCATCAGAACAAATCCTGCATAGTCCTCTTCCTTTTTATACACAACTAAATTGAATAATTAATTGTAAATTGGATGAAAAACCGCCAAAAACTTTAACGGTAAACATTTCATTACATTCTGCTTGTCTGACATAAAAACCTATGAAATGATAAAAGCATGGAACAATCTATGTAAAAACATATATTGTTTATACATATACCTAAGGTATTAAATTATTATATCATGGTATATTAATACAACAATTACTTATATATATGACCTTGGGTATTTATCGGCTACCAAAAGGAACAGGTTCAACAATGTGAATAATCCAGGGAGTGAAGCCTTTAACATGTCAAGGGATGAATGGGTTTTGATAGACACCTTGAGGAATGCTGATGTAAGAATTAAGGCTGACAAGGGTGGTGGTTTGGTGGTGTTTGATCGTACAAACTACATACAGAGAATGGAAAATATGCTTAATTTGGCTACATATACGTAGGTTTCTATAAATGAGGTAAACCAAGCATACAACTGTATTAAGGTGTTTGTTAACGACTTGGTCATGGAGAATAGGATTGATCTAAATTTGGTAAATTACTTAACTATGGTTTCCCCTAAAATCCCTGTGATTTTTGGGATTCCAAAAATCCACAAATGCTTGATGAACCCTCCCATGTGCCCAATTGTGGATGGAAGGGATTCAATGACATACCCATTGGCAAATTTGTGGACAGTTTGTTGAAAAAATACATATCAAGGGAACCCTTTATTTGCAAGGACTCCTGGTCTTTTTTGGAAGCAATAAACAACCAGGTCTTTCACCCTGATTTTAACTTTGCCGCAACTGACATCAAAAATGTGTACACTGTCATCCCACATGATGTGGGTATTGAATGGCTCGAGTTACTATTAGTAAAAAGAGGGGAACCTGCATCTGAAATTGGCCTAATAACAGAACTGATGGACATAATTTTGTCCAACAACTTCTTTTTGTTCAACGGCCAGTTTTATTTACAGAACAGTGGGGTGGCAATGGGGTCCCCAGTGGGGGGCAGTTTTGCTAATGTAGTAATGGCCTTTTGGGAGGACCAATTTGTGCATAACATCATAAATAGATTTAAGGGTGAGATTCATTACTATACCAGATTTTTGACGATATTTTTTTGATATTTAAGGGAGAAGAAAGTATGTTTAAGGAATTTATGATATATTGCAACAACATGACGGATTTTCTGGTATTCACCCACATATTTCATACTGAAAGAATAGCTTTTCTTGATGTAGAATTAAGGAAGGATAACACCAACAAACAGTATTTAGCCAAAATACATCGGAAGGACACTTATTGTAGCTCCTTTCTGTATTACAGTAGTGCCCACCCCCAACATCAAAAAAGGTCCGTAGTAAAGGGACAACTGGTCAGGGCCGCAAGAATGTGTACTACTGCCATTGACTTTGAGGAGGAGTGTAGATTGTTATTGCAAATGTTCACAAACAGAGGATACCCTGTAGACATGTTGAGCAACCTATTTGAGGAAGTTCAAAATAAAAGGATAAATGGCCATTTTAAAGCCATTTTTGACAACGGCAATCAGGGTATGAGTATTGATGATGGGGTACCTGTTGGAGGTGAAAGTAACCTAAGGGTCGATTATAGGTATGCCTTCATTACTACATTTAGTTCAGATGGTGAAAACATTAGACAGATTTTGCAAAAGAATTGGAATATTTTTCAAATAGGCAAAGAATTTATTAAATTTGGACCTCCACCAAATGTAGTTTACAGGAGGGGGATTAATTTGAAAAACCTCTTGGAACTGCCACCCCCAAAGATGATATATATTCTAGGTATGTACAAATGCGAAGCCTGCTCTTATTGCAAGTTTATGCAAACAGGTAACCGATTTAACATCCTGGATGAAAAATTTGCTTGTAAGGGCAGATTTAATTGCAATTCCACTATGGTTGTTTACCTCGCTTCCTGCCAGTCTTGTACGTGTTTTTACATCGGCAAGACTGAGCGTAAACTAAAGGAAAGAGTGTATGAGCATATTTACCACATTAGGAAAGCCAAAACAGGCAACGCTCTCGCAAAACGTGGTAGAAAACCCTGGTCATTCCTTCACATTCAGGGTGATCGATCAAATTGAAATTGACATCAGGGGCGGTCAACTAGGCTTAAAACGTAAGGTGAAGGAGCTGATTTGGCAGCTTAGAACTAGTGCCTATGTGACAGCAGGGTTGAACAACGTATGCCCTTTGGCATGTGTCTTGAAACTGAGGAGTTTAAAACGTTAATACAAGGCTAATACTCAGGTGACTAGACATATAATTTGGGGCACTGTTTGTGTTTGTTATATACACACAAATCCCCCCACCCTATACACAAGTGCATGCATTTATTTCATTCAACTGAAATTTATTCAGGTTGATTAGTGACATGTAACAATTTTTATGTACACAGTAACAAATATTTTTTTTGGATGTTTTAGCTGGCTTTTTCATGTATATTTATGTATTCTTTGTATATGTACATATGAAAACAAAAAAGAAGGCAACGTGTCAGCTAAATCCAGTGGATTTAGCTGACACGTTGCCTTCTTTTTTGTTTTTGCAAGTTCATCAATGCAGTTTGTGGTTTTTTTTATTCAATATGTACATATGAATTTGTGTATTAAGTCAATAGGAACGTGCATACACATTTTATACACAATTATTTATACAATTTTTAGGTACATGTGTTATAGAAATGAGAATTGTATTAGGTGACGGTGTCATGTGAGGTGACTGAACATGTGACTATGAATCTGGTTTTAAATATGCCCTCGCAATCTGACAGATTTGGAGCACTTTTGCAAGGAAGAGTGGGATGGTATTGCCAAGTCAAGATGTGCCATGTTGATAGACTCCTACCCAAGAAGACTGAATGCTGTAATTAAATCAAAAAGGTGCTTCAACAAAGTATTAGTTTAAAGTTGTGTGCACTTATGCAACCAGCTTATTGTATGTTTTTTATTTTTTTTTTATTGAATTGTACAGGTTACAGATCACATTAAAGGTGGGATAAGTTTTGAAATGATTTATTGTTGTCTCATTTTTTTATATCACAAAAACCTGGCATATTAACAAGCGTATGTACATTTTTTATATGCACTGTAGTTGCACTTTGCACACAGTAAATTGTTCAGAATAAATGTACAGTAATAAATACACACTGTAAGCACTTTTACACACTTTGAGATACATCGAATAACTTTAGTTATAACCTGAGTAACTTCAATCAATGCAAAATAATAGTTTATACCACAACACAGTATCTTACCAAAAAAAGTAGCTAGGACTGTTACAGCCAGAACCCACTTAATCTCAACTCTGTTCTATGCCTCCCCTATATATATATATACTAACCTTTCTAAAAACAACCTCAACAAACTGGCCAAATCCTATATTAATATTGCTAGATTTGCCACAGGCTCTCCTTTCAGAACTCATTACTGTCTGAATCTAAAACAACTAGACTGGCTAGAATTTCAGAACCAGCTTCACTTTCTACAGCTTCCCATAGTCCACAAGGCCGTGTGTAAACCCACCAACACTCCTATACTTTCTACCATCATTACACCTTATAATAAGAACCTAAGCTCCTCAGATAAACTGTTAATCAATATCTCAAGATACAGTCACTCAGCAGGTGACTCCCTGTACTCTAACTGTAGGAAAGCTATGGAACTTACTACCCACTGAACTCACAACACAAATTTCTCTTTCACTCTTTAAAAAGAATCTAGAGCTATTTCTTAAGACACACTGGCTATGCTCCTGTACTAACCCTGACTAACTTTTCTCCTTTTAAACTAACAACTACTCCTAACTCTATATTTTTTACCTTAAGAATCAAAATACCATGTTGTTATAGATAAAATGTATGTATACATGGATATTGTATCTCATGTACAATACCCATTGATGTTTACTGCTAATTCTATCCTTGCTAAGACTAATGTATTTTATATAAAAAAAAAAAATTTTGTAAGAACTGCTTTTTTAGTTTTTTGTAAGTTTTATCTGCTATTACTTTTGTAAGAACTGCTTTTTTAGTTTTTTGTAAGTTTTATCTGCTATTACTTTTTAATGTATGTATTATTTTATTTTTGGAGCTTTTCACCCCGGGGCTCTACTGAAAATGGACATGTATTCAGTTAGACTAGCCCGGTCAACAAATGTAAAATAAATAAAATAAACATGCAGTCGCCTTGCTTTATTTATACTTAATGTGCCTCTTTTTGCCCTTTATTATATTTGTTTTGCTCGTTTACTCTCTTTTCTTGCCCATTATACTTTTATTGTGCTCATTTTATCTAAACATGCTCATTTTGCAAATGTAAGGTAGTTACAAACCCCTTAAATGCTTTTCTGATAATTGTTTAAATATTTAATTTAATTAATAAACATTTTGTGCCTCTTGTTTGCTTAATAATGTGGTTTGTACACTTGGAATGCTTTGTTTTATCTTTTGTAATACACAAGTTGTTTGTGTAAGTTTTCATTTCCTTTAGTTCATTTCTGGCCATTTTTTGTACTTGGTTCACTTAGTTTACCTTCACTGTTAGCTCTGCATCTCGTAGCTCTGAAAAGCAGTGTCTGTAATCCTGGTTCTGGCACCATGTCGCTCATCAGTTTTCAATAACTGAACACTGGATGAAAATAAACCATAATAAACTCAAAACCAAAAAAAACAAAAACTTACCCTTTCCCTTCTTCAGCCCCACCTTTCACAACTCACTCCTTCACACAACCAACCCCTAAACACACCTCTATCTAGTCTCTCTCTGCTAACTATATTAACTATACTAAATGACAAATAGACTTAGTTACTCTTCCATCTACTATAAAAAAAAAAAACAAATCAAAAAACTAGCATGCTCTACAGAACCAAACCAATACTCAAAATTCTCCAAAAAATTTTTCTTTCCTCTTTTTTCATTCCCTCCCTTCTCTATGGTCAAATAAATAAATAAATAAATAAATAAATAAATAAATCTGGTCAGGATAAAACAGACAAACTTCTGTGGGTTCTGTTCCAGCAGCTTTATTATGTACAAATACATCAGGATTAAGGCTTAATAACTTCATCTTAAATAAACTTGTAAACAAGCTAGCTATTACACTCGTATATGCTCACTCTCTGGCTGTACTCTCAAAATGACACTGAAGCCCTGTGCAGTCATTATTAGGTCTCAGAGACAGTTTGAGAATGACTTTGGCTTTCCTTTACCAAAGAAGTTCATCATGTAAGCACATATCCTAGTTCCAGTTTTATTGTAGCTATTTTCTCAGAGTATGCTGATGTTTTCGATGAGAAGTTAGGCAAACTTCCTGTTGTATAGTCTATGAAGTTAGACCCAGAGGTTATAGTCTATGAAGTTAGACCCAGAGGTTAGTCCAGTGGTCAGATCAGCAAGAAAGGTTCTGATAGCTATGCAGAATAAAGTCAAAGTTCAGTTGGATAAAATGGTGCAACAAAGTGTAATTTGTCCAGTTACAGAACCAAGTGAATGGGTGTTGTCCATGGTAGCAGCCCACAAAAAAGGCTCAGATGAAATCAGAATATGCATTGATCCAAGAGATTTGAAAAAAGCTTTAGAGAGACCACATCATCCTCTGCGTACTGTTGAAGTTGCAGCCCTAATACGAAATGCCACTGTTTTTCTGTCTTGGATGCAAAAAGTTCATTTTGGCAAGTAATGCTTGATTGCAGATCTTCACTACCGACCACTTTCAGTACCCCATTTGGAAAATATAGATTCCTCAGGATGCCATTTGGAATAAATTCTGCAAGTGAAGTTTTTCTGTGTGGTTGGAGCAAATTCTTTCAGGTTATCCTTGTGGCATAATAGATGATTTATTGGTTGGAGGCAATGGTGAAGCAGAGCATGACAGAAACCTTAGGACAGTTCTAGACAGAACACATGAAGTGAACTTAAAATTCTATCCCCTGACGTGCAAATTCAGACTACTAGAAGTTACATATATAGGTAATTTATTTACTAGCACTGGCTTGTGACCAGACCCATCCAAGCAAGCAGGCATTCTAGAGATTCCAGCACCAGATAATGTTCAAGCTGTAGAAAGTTTTCTTGGTATGGTCAACTATTTAGGCAATTTTATACCAGAGTTCAGTGAGTTGACAGCGCCTTTTTGAGAGCTGACTTGGAAAAATGTTACATGGTCTTGATTGGAACAGCACCAAAGAGCATTTGAAGACCTTAAGCAGAAAATTGCCACCTCAGCTACCTTAACATACTTTGATGTCAATAAACCAGTAAGTCTTTCCTGTGATGCTTCAAAATTTGGTTTTGGAGCAGTTATTCTTCAAGAAGGCAGATCAGTAGTCTATGCATCCAGAACTCATACCCAAACTGAAATGCAATATGCTCAAATTGAGAAAGAACTTTTGGCAATAGAATTTTGCATGTTCAAAGTTTCATGGTTATATTTATGGTCGAGCTATTCAGATTGAAACTGATAACCAACCTCTAGTCACTATTTTAAGAAGCCTTTGCAGTCCGCTTCATCGAGATTATAAAGAATGATGCTCAAATTGCAAAAGTACAACTTCAAAATGGTCTATACAAAAGGCAAACTTCTTTATCTGGCTGATACCTTATCCAGATCACCCAGAAATATAACGGAACAGCTTAATGCAGTGAATTTTGACTTTGATGTCATGGAAGTGCATAATTTATCTACCAAGAGGCTTGACGAGCTGAGAGATCATACAAAGAGTGATCAAAATTCCCAAAAGCTCAACCACTACATCAACATTGGATGGCTGTGAAAACAATCTAGTGTACCGCCTTAAATCCAAACTTATTTTCCTTACAGAGATGAAATGTTGATGGAATATGCAATTATTTTCAAAGGTCCTAAAATTGTTGTTCCTGCTTCCTTGCAACATGAATATATCCAGATTTTGCATCATGGTCACCCAGGTACCGAATCTATCAAAAGAAGGGTGAGAGAACTAGTATTTTGGCATTCTCTAGCAAAATATATTGATAAAGTACTTTCTTCTTGTTCAGGATGCAGTAGTACTAAACCACATTTGCAAAAAGAACCACTTCAACTAAGTCAAGTTCCTGAACTGCCTTGGTCAACAGTAGCCGCTGATATATTCAAGTGGAACAATCAGCATTATTTAGTGTTGGTAGACTCTTATTCAAACTGGTTTGAGATCGATTTACTACCTAACCTGACATCCACTGCTGTTATCACCAAGTTGAAATGCCATTTCTCAGTCCATGGTAGTCCACACAGTTATTTCTGACAATGGTACTCAATTTACCAGTTAGTTTCAGATATTTGCAAGAGAATGGGACTTTGGGGGTTTTCTGGACTACTAGTAACATGTACAATCAAATGAACTAACTGAATGTGCAGGACAGAGTGCGAAGCGATTACTAGAGAAGTCAAATTGTGATAATACTGATGTCTTTTTGAATTTACTCCATCTTGGAAACACCCTGTGATGATATACTTGGCTCGCCTGCTCAGAGACGTCTATCTAGGCAAACCAGAACAACATTGCCTATCAGTTCCAGTTTGTTGAGGCCTAAAGCAAAGAACAACAAAACAATCAAAGCCCATCTATTCAGAACACGTTCTTTCCAGACGTCCAGCTATGACAAATCGAGCAGATTTCTTTGTCCATTGAAAGAAGGACAAACAGTGAGGATACAAATGGCAAAACGTTTCAGCCGGATTGGTCAAGTAACAGGTATGTGTGTCAAGCCAAGATCCTATTTCATAGAATCTGAGGGTGTGGAGTACAGGAGAAATCGCTGACATCTTCTTCCTGTATCAGAATCAACATTGCAGCATTGTTCCTGTGATACAGACTATATCTCAGAGCAATCCAGACAATGTTCCTGTTGCAGAACATGTCTTAACTTCTACTTCCATTCCTGATGTCCCCAAAGTTGAACATTCAGCTGACACAGTTCCATTTGCTAGATCTAGTTCTAATTTCTGTCACACAATTTGGTTGCATTTCCAGACCTAGTGTGAAATACACAGCAGCCTGGACATAATTGTTTATATGTATTTAGTTCTTTATAATTGCATGTCAAAGAATTATTTGCATCAATTGCATGCCAATCAGTGTCATCAGTAATGCATGACAAATTCCTCAGAGGGACAATGTAGAATTGTGTGTGTGTGTGTGTGTGTGTGTGTGTGTGTGTGTTGTACCTTTAAGAAGAGTTTCAAGGTCAGCATGTGCATATAAATAGCCAGCACGTGCTAACTTCAGTGCCATTTTGAAAATGCAGCCAGAGAGTGAGCATGTATGAGTGTAATAGCTAGTTTGTTTGCAAGTTATTAAGCCTCAGTCTTGCTTTATCTGTACATAATAAAGCTACTTGAACAGCACCAACAGAAGTTCGTCTGTTGTATCCTGACCAGACAAGCAACAAGTGGCATATTAGCTGAGGGATCAGCAAGTTAAAACATGCATTAGTATAACACATATTGTTCAATTAGTCAACAAAGCAACATCAGCAGTTGTGGTACACAAGCAAATGCACATGCATCCACAGACGCACACAGTTGTGCATAAAACTCACATACCATTTAATTCTCAAGTGCATGCACTTGTGTTTACGCATACACACAGACACACACTCTCTCGTCTCTCTCTCTTACCTCTTTCTGTATAGTTTTTTTTTTTTTTTTTTTTTGAGCGGTATTAAAGTAGTCGGATGATTATTTGGGTGTGTGTGCTCTGGGCTCAATGTGCACGGATGACGTTTTGACTGCTATTAGTAGTGGAAGACGTGAGATTTGGATGTGTATCACCACATATTATAAGTGTTTGGTGAAATATTTGTGCATGAATTCTAGAATTAGGTTTATATTAGTGTGGTTCTTTTACCAGAATGTATTTTTAAGTAAATCTGAGGACTTGTACAGGAAGGAGCATATCTGGTGGGTATAGCTGTCAAGTGAATTTGTAGACTCAGCAGTAGTCCCCTTTCCAGGGAGTGGAAGGCTTTGTGACAGCTGGTTAAAATGTTAGGGTTGATAGGATTAAAATGATTAGTATGGCTAAGAGTTAAAGTAGCATATTATAACTGTAGTACCGAGTAAGTGTTTTGGTTGGGAAAAATTTTAGGTGGTTCGTCATTCTAGTGAGTTGAGGATCTGTTTCTAAAATGTTAAGGTAGTGAAGAGTTGTGTTGAGGATGATTAGAAATAGATATGCAAGTTGAAATGCAATGTTGTGGAGGAAGCCCTGAATATGACTACTATGGATAGGTTCCGTGTGACCCCCAGTACTTTTGATACTAAGGACACTTGTGACTATGTTGTGTTGAAATGTATAAGATTTAAATGTAGTAAGTCATTCAGTTTTATATGTAACCTGTTACGTTGACCCCATATAAGCTCTAAACATATGTGCTTAAGTATACAAAGATTTCATTCAGATATGTGAAAAATTTAGAATGAACATTTTTGCAGGAGTGGAAAGTATCCTGCACTCTCCATACTGAGAACTTCACCCTCCCCATATGTTTATATGTTTTCAGTTTGAGGCTGCTCCAGCATACAGAAAGAATGATCCTCCTTAAAATGTGAAGAAAATGATCATGCTTTCTCTACTACCCGTGGGTTTTGGAGGATAATTAATGTTACAATGTTGAGCGTGCACACACACGTCTCTACAGTAAGCAGCAAGTAAGACAACAAACTGACATAGTCAAGCAAACTGCTCAAGCAAGTTAAGCCAACCCTAAGGACATGATGGGCAGCAGTGCTGCAGCTGGCATCCATTTTCATAAAGCAGCATGGCTTGATTAGTCTTCTTCCCATGAGGAACTGATACCAGCTTTCACAGATGCTTCATATACAATTAAGGTTCAGTTTTGACAATACTGTTAGGAAGTCATAGAGAGCCTCCAGAAGCGTTTGTGCGTCACGCTGATTGAGGTGCAGTGTCATTAGAGAGATGTCAGGGAGTTTTTCTTATTCTTAGCTCCAGTGTTTTCCATTGGAGATGCATTTTATGCATGGTCAGTATCATCTTCATGAGACAAATGCCCCCTCCCCAGAAGAATCAGGCAGACCATGTTCCTCTCAATCTCTGGAAAGCTTTTCTAGCAATCAGACTCAGGGTCCGACATAGAAACTGCTGGGCTGAATCTTGACCACTTTAGTATGTCCTGTCAGCCGACTACCCGTAACTATTACCCCAGCCTGCCCTCCCTGCATTCCACGACTTAAGACTTTTCTTATTAGACTTCAAAAATATATGCTGTTCTGTATTCTGGAAAATATATTTATTGCTTATATTTTGCCTTAAGTCATGTTAAAATGACTGAACTCTGTTTTACTCCCAGAATCAATATCTCCTATTCCTCCTCTCTGAGGGTCTGCTTAACTCACTCAGGCGCACTACAAGTGACCTCTTTGATGGACCACTGAAGCCCTGTATCTAAATGGTGCTTCATCAAGTGAATGCACCTTGTATTACCTGCAAATATTTTACCAATCTCCTTTAGTACTGCCTGCATCTCTTGAAACTGGGTAGGAGACTGTTGCACACTTCCCCATAGTCTTCCTCCAAGTACTTCTTCATTCTTTTCTGCCTTTCTCCTTTTCCTAGTACTTATTTGATGCATGTTTTACTCCCCTCCATGTCCCATGCTCAACAGTAGTACTTACTGTAAATACTTCGCATGTTATTTTCTTCAAAAATGAATGATACCATATGATATGATAGTGGACAGGTACTGTTCTTGCTGATTTTACTGACTGAATTATTGTATCACATTTACTTATAGTTGTGTTCATTTAGGATACATGCCATCCTGACTTTATACCTCTCTGCATGTATGCTCTTAACATTGTCAATGCTGCACTGATACTGATTAAAGTTTATTGTTTCTTTGGCTTTTTTTCCACAATGATGAGCCTGAAAATGATACAAGTGGATCACTGTTCTCCCTTGGTTAACAAACTTTCAATAAATAAATACAAAAAATCTCTCTGTAAGTTAAATACTTCACGGACTCCATGTCTTTGGGAGGTGCTGCAAAAAGCACCAGGTAGACCATGTTACTAAGAAGCAGGCTTGTTGTGAAACATGAAACCTAGTAAAGTATTCTGACTCATCACAGTCCCAGCTCTTACCTCCCATGACCAATGTCCATGGATGACAGGAAGTACTGGATAAATGAGTCCAGGGAAGGCTGTCCTTAATGAATGTAGGAAGACTGAAGGAGAGAAAAGGAGCATAAACATTTCTAACTTCCATTATCCATTCATATTTCATATTACCCATTTCTTCCTTCATGGGCTTCTTCCACCCATCTTGTACATTTAGGCTGAATGACTGGAGTTCCTTACTCAGCTAACTCTATCTTCTTACACTCAATGTTTTTCTACAAAACTGCATAGAAGTGCTGAAATTCCTCATAATGCTCAAAATAATAATAATAATCCCAGGCATCATCTTAGAAATGGCATTTTTCACACATTATTACACAAATATTTCTGAAAGTTTCACTTTAATTATTTCTTAAACTGGGTAAGTGAACACTAATAAATACAGACCTTTTCCAGCAATCACAGGTCACGACGTCCAAAGAAAGGATTACGTGCAGGACTAATTTTGGAGTAGTCACTACACATCATGTTTTGGCAGCTGTGAAAAAAGAATGACTCAAAGAAACCCACATGGATGTAGAGAGAGAACATAAACCACCCACATAATTTGTTCTGCTTTCTGTAATGTACTCCACCCCCAAACGCTTCCTCATTCCAGTCCACCTGTTTTCTAGGTTTGTTTCTGCTTGTCCTCCTGTTTTTTAAGTGACTTTGAACCTGATACTTCTGCAGTGCATTATGCATCAAACTATTTGTTATCCCACTTACAACCAAGTGAAACATTTTTTTTATCCACCTTCCTCTATCCAACACACAAACCCCTCTTGTTTTTCTTCTGTGCGATCTGTGTGCGCTCATCTGTGACTGCAGCAGTCTTCTCTGCCATACTGTTGTATTGGTAACATTCTGCAACAAGTCTTTTTGATCATTGTTACTGCACCTCTACTGTATTTATTATTATTATTATTTATGCTTAGTATGATGTTTTTCATAGTGAGTATGACTATTAAACAGGCATTTCTTGTAACTTTATATCTAGTCATAAACTCCATGTGTGCAAGTGAAGCAAAGCAAACACAGTACTTCTCTTATCAGTCCTCAAATTAAGCCTGGTTTTATCTTCCAAGATAGTAGCTGGAAGAGTACACAAATCAAATGGTTAATGAGACCTGTTTTGGATTGAAAATTCTGAGCAACAGCAGCGTACCACTGTGTGAGCACAAGCAGCTAACACACACACAGCCATGCAAGAGGTGTGAAGCTGCAGGTTAGTCCTGCCTAAAGAGAACAGTATAAATATGAGTGAAGAAACTGTTCTTAACTCCTTAACTTTAGGGGAAGTTGTAGATGTAAGAGTTTCATTGTTTGCATCAGTTATGTGAAGTTGTACATTGTTTTCCCTTCAGGCATCAATGCTCCTGTCTTCAGAGGGTGGTTGAATTGGATTGTCAGATGTGATGAAACCCTGTTTGGGAGCTGCACATGAGGCTTCTGCGCATTCCTATAGATGAGGAGCACATTCAGTGTATTGTGCTACTTTGTAGTCTTTCTTCCAGTCTTGATATGTTTATCTAAGTGATGTCCATAGTAGCTGAAGTCCTGTATTTATACAGTACAGCTTTCTTTTTGTTATTTTACTTGGAAGACTGGTTATTAGTCATCTTGCCAGCAGAATTCCTTACTATTGGTGCTGCCTTGTATATTTTGTTGTCTGCAGTCGCTTTGGGGAATGCCATCAGTAGGGAGAAGTTCTTCCTGCTTTTTGTGAAGCACACCTGTATGAGCCATTCTGGGTATATTCCAGAACTTTACCTTTCTCCAGTTAGAAAGTACCTAGGTACGCAACAGATCTGAGCTCAGTAATTTTATTGCAGAGATGGTCTAAAGACATTTTCTTTGCTTTTTCCTCCTTCTCTACTGACCACCAACCTCTCTTTATTAATTCTTAGACCCATTTGCTCCCTGTCATCAGTGTTATTGGTTGCTGATTCAGATAAGGGACAGAGAGGGCTTTCATTTAGAGAGAAGTAGAGGTTGTTAGGACCCAGCAATACATAGACCATTAGCCTTTTTTTTCAGTCCACGTGCACTATGAATGGCTTTCCCTGCCTTCCAGATCAACTGAAAGCCATATGCGTCTTATACTCACCAAATGACCCATCCAACCCTCAGTGCTACTAATCTAATTTGAGAGCCTACAGTGAAGCCTCATTGAACAGACAGCACAGATTTGGTGAATGGAGCCCTAGATCCTCCCCTTGGGGACTGACATGGACATCACATTGGGGGGAGGGGCCTGCTCTGCCATCTCAGTGTGTGTGTGTGTGCGTGCTTCCACACACACATGACATAACTGAAAGCTATTCTTGCTAGCCTGACTGACCCAAAAATACTATTCTATCACATTATTCAAGCTGGGCATATCTAGCTCTTGGAATACTGAAGCTGAGTGTCGGGGACCAGGGATTTATGAGTATGGAGGCAGATGTTTTTTCACCATCCCAGAAACCTTCCACTTTGAAGACATATAGGTACAAGTGGAGCTGAGTTTCCATGTTGGTCCTGTGGCAAAACGTGGAACCCTTGTTAGAAATTTTTTATGCTGGCCTTAGTTCATCATTGAAGGCACTTTTGGTTGCTATACCTAGCTTTCATGTTAACACAGTTATTTATCTCCTCTAGGTTCCCTTAGTTGCAAACCCTTTCTCAAGGAAGCCTTCCTTTTATGGCCCCATATAATGAGCCTGTTCATTGCTGGGTTTTGTATTTTGTGCCAGAGAAGCTAACTCTTCCCTTTTTGAACCAGCAGTATATGCACAGCTGAAGTTTGTAACTTGGAAAAACTCCTAATCGCTATCACTTTAGTTAGGAAAGTCTCAAGATTTGCAGCTTTTTTGTCAACTCACCATAGCTGATCTTTTACATGGAGAGAGATGGGTTCTGTGCAGACCAGTCCCTTCTTTATGCCAAAGGTGGCTACTAAGTTGAATCTCAGTTGATCCATATAGCTTCCTGTTTTTTTTTCCTGACTGGTATGAGTATCTTTTGCAATGTGTGCTTGCTCACACTTAGATATTGTGAGGGCAGAACCAAGGCATGCAGGAAGGCTAACGAGCTCTTTGTTTCCTTCATTTCCCAGAAGCTAGAGCATAGGGTCACTAAGTTCTAGCTGGCCCCTGGCTTTACACTGTGTATTTCTGCTGTCTGTCATAATTATAAAAACAATCTACTGTCTATATCAGAGACTTATTCATCAAGGGTTGTTATAATTTCAGAAGCTTTTTTTTAAGATATCCTTGGATTACAGGTTTGATACAGCAGTATTGTCCTCCTGGAGCACCTCCCACTGACATTGTGGTTCCAGGTTCAGGTCTTCCTTCGGAGATGTAGTAATCAGAGGTATGTTTCATCAGGCAGGCCACCGGGGGATCAGCTAGGGACTCTCTCCATAAGGTCAGCAGAGTGTGACTCTGTTTACTAGATAAAAAAAAGTTATGTACTTATAATAACTTTAGACCTGAAAGAATTCAATCTTCATTAACCTCCCTTCCCTGTGTCCTCCGGTGTGTATTGGAGAAGGTCTTTAGCTCTGTGTATTTAGCTTGATCAGAAACTGGAGATGGAAGGGAGAGACACACAAGACCATAGGTAGGAAGAGAAACAAGACTAGTTTAGGAAACATTTATGTGCCAAGCATAGCGTGGTCACTTTGAAAATAAAGCTAATGAAACGTAGCTTATTTTTTTTTTTTGGGGGGGGGGTGGGTGGCCTTGCTGCTAAATAAAACTGTACTTAAATTTATCATAATGGTCTAGCAGGTGGCAGTATGATGGTCCATGACAGGCTAGGCGGTGGTATACAGGCACTGCAGTAATTAAAAATAGACCGACTGTAAACATGTGGCCAAGTTTAAGAAATCATCCTCAGTGCTGCCATAGATCAGTATATTCACTGAGGACATACACCTGACCATTTTATTTGGGTCATTTCAGAACTGTGACAGCTAACATTTCTCATATGTAAACCAAAGATTTTTTTGTACCTGGACAGAACATTTTGTAATAATGATACTGAATTATATTACACAGAGACGAGTTACTCATGACTTGTCACATGTGATTGCTTAGCACAGGTCAGGAAAGAATTGAATGAATGATTGTTGATGTCCTGCATTTAAAATTAATGTACCGTTGTTATTTAACAGAGCTGTCTTGAAGCTGTTATGATAATGACAAACACAACGCAACTGGTCAATGACCAGCAAAACAAAAAAACAAAGAATTGGTGGGGGGTTTAGTTAAGGGGGTTCTACATATTATTCGAGATTCTTGGCATTGCCTTGAAAGGCTATCTAAATATCGCAATTCAATAGATGATTCTATTAGTTTTTTAAGTATTGACGTGGTTAATCTATTTTCAGTCATTCCTCATTCAATTGGTATAGAGATGTTCAAGAGCAGTATTCACCAGTTGTCAGATATGGACATGGGGGAAATTGAAATAATAGTACAATTTATGGATATCATCCTTAAAAACAATTTTATGGTGTTTGAAGATGAAATATTCCACCAGATATCGGGTGTAGCTATGGGGGCAAAATGTGCCCCCATTTTTGCAAATTTGGTTTTATTCAATTGGGAAAATAGACATGTATTAACTTCCAAATTTGCTCAAAATATTGTGAGTTACAATAGATTTTTAGATGACATCCTGATTTTATGGAAAGGGAAGGCTGAGGAAGTTATTGAATTTATTGAATTTTTGAATGGGACGACTAGGTTTCTGAAATTTACGTATAAGTGGGAGTTGAAATTCATTAACTATCTGGACATCAGGTTCAATGTGGAAAATGGCATTTTGCAAAGTTCCATTTACAGGAAAGAATCATATTCCAATAGTTTGTTGTTTTTCACTAGTGACTATCCCCTATTTCAAAAACGTAGTGTGGTGAAAGGACAGATGGTGAGAATTTCAAGGTTGACCAGTGAGGAAGGTAAATTTAATGAAGAAATGTATACTTTAATTGGAATGTTTTTGGAGAGAGGGTACCCCCTTAAATTGTTAATAAAAGTGAAAAAGGAGGTAGAAAGGAAAAGATGGAATAATTTTCAACCGATATTGGCTATGGAAAGCTATTTACAGGTAGATAAATCAAATGGGACGCAGTCTAGAACCAAGGGCATGGTTTTACAATTTAGTAACAACATCTGAAGTTATGGGAATTATTAATAAAGGGTGGGATATTATTTTTGACCAAGAATATGTTTCCAGTTATAGGCACCAAGCCAAAAATAATTCACAGTAGAGGCAACAATATTAAAAATATATTGGAGGCACACCATATGGTTTTTCGTAAAGGCTCGTACATGTCCAAGTGTGAGAATTGTAGGTATTGTAGGTATATCAATAATGGACCCTATGTGGACATTGGTGGATTTGGGGTTTCGGTGAAGTGTCCAGGAAAAAGCAATTGTAATTCCAAGAGAGTGGTCTATATGGCTACTTGCCTCTCCTGCCCTGGTTTTTACATTGGGAAGACCACCCGTAGATTAAGGGACAGGATTGGTGAGCATTTGAGAGCTATTAAAAATAAGGATCCACACAATGCCTTATATTTGCACTCTAGACAATGTATGAATTTCAGTAAGTTTTTATTCTTTGTCATAGACAAAATTACTGACAATAAGTGGGGTGGAGATTGGGAGTTCATTTTGGAGACACATGAGTCCCTGTGGCAGATACGGACTAATGCAACGAGTCCGCCAGGACTCAATGACTTTATTTCCATAAAGCCATTTTTAAAAATAAAACAGAGTAGAATTGTTTAGTTATTATAATAAGATTTGTATAAGTTTATTTTTCATCTTTTATTTATACACATATATTAATGTATTTTTATTTATATGGTTTGTTAGCACATTCCAAGTATCATTAAGTAATGAGAGTATAATTTTTATATGAAATATTAATTTCTGCACCATTGTATATGAATGTTTAGTGAAGGTAACATATATTATGTGCATAAATGAAAAAATGAAGTTTTATGTATACTTTGATGTGTTTGTACTGGGGGGCATGGTTGATTTGACAAGCCTTTTTGGTAGATCAGGCAGTTAATAATCAATTTATTGTGTTTTAAGTGATTATCAATTGTATTAAGTGATTGGTTAATTAATGTAAAGGAAGTTGTATAAAAGGGGAGAATGCATTGAAACGAACAACTCTGAAGATGCCTATGTTTTTTTAACCTTGGCGAAAGCGCTTAGTTGTTCGTGGATATATGGAAGTTTTTATGTGAAAACTTGTGGACTTTGAGCATTAAACCGTTATTGGCTTCATAGTTTCGGTGGAATTCTTTGTTTTTTTATGTTATGATAATGCTTTGTTCATTGTAGCCTATGATTTCTGGGTAAGCAGCAGCAGGTGCATTGCAGAAACTTAAGATAAAATCATGTCAAAGTTAAACATCTGTGAAGGGATTGTTTATTTGCTTTTACTGTCAGTCAGCTGATCCCTTTTCACTTTGTTTCTCTTGTTGTCTGTCTCACTTCATAATCTAGGACCTGAGATAGTATGGAATTATGTTCAATGAGTACTGTGGGGGCTGACTTTCAGAACAGTTTTAGTAATTACCGTAGTAAGATAAAATACATACCACCACTCCATATTACTACTGATTTAATTGATGACATTTTTTATATAAAAAAGGCATTATAGTATGACTTGCACACTTAAGGAGGTAAAATGGAATCTAGTATGTAAAGAACTGATCCTCCAAATTGTTGCTTGTAGGTGTGTGTGTGTGTGTGTGTGTGTGTGTGTGTGTGTGTGTGTGTGCGCGCGCATGCTTCAATAGGCTGGTGGTGGTGGTGTTTTGTCCAGTATAATTTCCTATTGAATGTATGGATTATTTATGACTATTCCTTACCCATGAGTTGGGTAAGGAAAGTAACTGAAAAATGAAGGAATGGAAAACAAAATGGCCCTCCCATGGGCCAAGTGTCTGCTTGAATAAAACATTAATATAAACATCTGCCTTGCTTTCATGTCCTTTCTTTAATGTCATTGGTCTAAGGAATGGTAAGATGCCTGTGGCAATTTTCATTGTAGAAATATCACACCTCTCTTCTTGAATTTAAAGGCAATGGGTTAAAAAGTTCAGTGCTGCACTTACATTAAAGGACCATTATGGGAAAAAAACTTGTTTTTTGTCTTTTCTTGAATTTCTACACATTGCTAACCTGTATTCATCTGAAAGTAGTTGTCACCACGAATTTATCTTGCGTTTGTAACCCTAGGTGCAGACATCCTGATCAGACCTTGACTTCTTCTAAAGCTAAATCTTCCCATAGTGCAAAAGGTGTTGAGATTATAATGCCTATGGCTGGACTGTCACATCTCAGTTCCATTTGCTTAGAATGGAAGAATAGAGAAGCAGTGTTAATTTTGAGAGGCCTCTGTCTTTCGGCTTTTCCCGGTTAGGGGTTGCCAGAGCGAAACTCCAGTCCACTCATGATTGGCAGTGGATTTTTATGGTGCTGAGTTGCCAGCCCGATGCCCAACCTTCAAAGAAGGCATGCCCATTCACTCTTGCACCTACCTGCATGTCTTTAGCGTCACTCCACAGCGGGGAGGGCATGCAGACTCCACACAGAAGGCTCTCCAGCCGAGAATCGAACGGCAGAACTTTGAGGGGCCTCTGTACTAGTATCATTTAAAGTTCTACAGTAATACTTACAAATGTTTTTCCTACTGATGTTACACATTCCATGAAAAAAGCATATGGAAATATCAACTTACTGCTGAGATAACAGACTTTTTTGGGAGATGCTGCTTTTGTGTGCTTCACTTCCTTCTGAAGTTTCTCTGCCTCAGTAAGCCACAGTAGCACATTTCCTGCCCAGCAAGGTTTAGTAACTAGTCACCTACGCATGACAATAGCAGAACTGTCTGTGTGGTGTGCCAAAAAAAGGGTTCCCACATACCTCTTCATAAACATGTCATCTGAATAGCACTTTCGCAGTTGTTGTCTTTCGGCTTTTCCGGGTTAGGGGTCGCCAATGATTGGCAGTAGATTTTGACGAATGCCGAGGTGCCAGCTCGACGTTCAACCTTCAGCGAAGGTGCGCCCATTTACGCATGTCTTTCGAACGCCCACCTAACCACGGGGAGGACATGCAGACTCCAGACAGAAGGCACTCCCCGCACTCCAGCCGAGAATCGAACGGGAGAACCTCTTGCTGTGAGGCAACAATGCTACCGCTGCACCACCACGAATAGCACTTTTGCAGTAATGTTACAAAATGCTTGTATCAACCCTTAACATGCAGGAGTCTAAGTATTCCAGAAACTGTGTTCTGCTCTGTTTATAAGAATTCATATTGACTACTCACAACTCTTTATATGTCTGCAAGCAGATTCTCTCAACATAATGCAGTTGCCAATCTTGTTACCTCTGACTGGCCACGGATGTTACCTTCTACATATCCTTACTGTTGCTTAAATTTGCACAGTTAGTGAAATTTCCATTGCACATTTTCTGATGATACTCAGTCTGTTTCTCTGTAAGTGCAGTATAATGCTAACTATCACTGTCCCTAGCAATGTGCACACTTTTCTGTCCGAGTTGGTCAGTACTAATTTCTGGTCTACACTGCTACCCAAGAATTTTGACAGTTCCCTGTGAAATAAAAAATAAATGACTGTCATAAGCTTTGTATTTTATGCCATAGTTATTTTTAAGCAATCTGTAGATGACCGAGCAGTAGTCTCAGTGGATGTTGTTGCAATTCTATTAACTTTTTTTCCCGCAATGAATATTATGATTATTCCAAAGTGCTCATTTTCAAATTTTGGTTAGTTACTATTTGTAAGTCAGACACATTGGCCAGGTCATTTGTCAAGTTGCAACCACACACACCTGTAGCAGTAAATACACACTGCTGACATCAGCTGGCAAACATACAGGCATCAGGTAGGTGTCCCTGTGCCTGTGTTCCACACTTTTCTGTTCTTTAATGTTACAATAATTACTGCATGTGAATGCGGGTGGCTCACACACACACACACACACACACACACACACACACACACACACACACACACTATAATGTACCACCCAGAATTAACCATTATATATCTCTGTACAATCACAAATGCAGTGTCCATGGTCTAAACCAAACACCTCAAGTCATGCCAGTGCACCATTAACCATGCAAATTAATAACAGCAACACACACATAACATTGAAAGTAGCCAGACATGTATAAGACATAAGAATACACACCATATGCTGTATATAACTTTCATACAGCATATGGTGTGTATTCTTATGTCTTATACATGTGTGGCTACTTTCAATGTTATGTGTGTGTTGCTGTATATAACTTTCATACCCTCGGTAGTGGTGCTGCGGTAGGGTTGTCACCTCACAGTCAGGCACTGTCCGGTTTGATTCTCAGCTAGAGCGTCTTCTGCGTGGAGACATGCGTGAATGGGCGTACCTTCATTGAAGGTTGTGCGTCAGGGCTGGTAACTTGGCACGTAAAAATCAACTACCAATCATTAGCGGACCGGAGTTCCGCTGTGGCGACCCCTAACCGGGAAAAGCTGAAAGACACAACAACATACTGTATATAACTTTCATGCATTACACAAATGCATATTCTGCAGCATGCACTGCATTCCCACAGCCCTCTCCCACATACACCACCCCAGTCCCCATATAAAGGTGAAAAGATATGCCATCTAGAGAGTGAAATGCTGTTTGTATGATATGAGCATTTTACAGCATGCCAGCATATTATTATATTGAAAACAAGCGATAACTTACCTTCACTATGTGTAGTCTAAAAAAACACTTTTCTCCATAACATCTATCTACCCAACATACCCACAGGGAGTCAGACACATGCACACTGTGCCAGGTAACCTTGGGCCTTTGCCCACTTCTCCACAAAAGCAATGCTTCAGCTGCTAAAGGGGACCACAGTTGTGTCAAGCCTGTTGCACTGACATTCAGAATGGTAGGTGTCATTCAGTCTCTGCTCCATCACTGTCAGTTGCACCATAGGATCATAGGAAGTTACTAAGCTAATGTCCCTAGGGCCCTTACAAGCCTAGCAAAGTTCTACCCTTATTTCCACGATCTGCACCTAATGCCTTTGTCAAAGAGGCCAAAGTAAAAACACATGAACACACACACTTGCATACATACATATACTTTGGACTAGTGAACCATGGAAATTCCTCTGTATCTCTAAAACACAATGATGCAACAGCTACTGGGGACTTCAACTGCTGAGGATCTCAGCTTAGAGCATCCAACAAATGCTGCAGCAAGCACACTGCGCTGATGCCAGAAGCTTTCACAACATGTCGTGCTAGTCCTGCTCTTCTCCATTAATCTCTGTTTTAGCACACACAGACACACACACATAAACACAGTGTACCAGTGAACCATGGTGCTTTGCCTATCTCTCTACAAAGCAGTAGTGCAACAGGTCTGGGTGACCACAGTTGCTAAGGATATTGGCTCAGGGCACCCAAAAATTGCTTTAGCAAGTCCACAGTATTGACATCTGAAGATTTCCCAACAAGGCAGGTGTCAGCCCAGCTCCACTCCATTGTTCAGCGTTACATCTTCCACAGTAAATGCACACACACGATGTGCTAGTGAATGATGGCATTTTTACAACCTACCCACAAAATGATGAAACAACTTCTTTGGCTTAACACAGCTGGCAGTGATTCCAGCTCAGGAAAATCCACTATGATTTCATCAAGCACATTGCACCCACACTAGAGTCTGTAACAGTGTAAGCAACATGTGTACGTGCAGCTCTGATTTGCACTTCCCCATTACATTGTCCCACAAAGTACACATGTACAACACACTCAGTATACTGTTGTACTGTTAGTCTTCTTTGAACACACTTCAAATGTCTGCAACAGCTACAGGGGCACCAAGTGTAGACCTCAACTCAAGATAGCCCACCATTGTTGCAGCAAGCCCAATGTGCTGTCACCATACTGTACCCCACCAGGGTAGGTGACAGCTCAGCACTGCACCATTGTTCTCTGAAACACTATACAAAGTAAAGACACATCTTCATGTGCACATAAACTTGTGACTGAATCTCTGTGATAGACATCTACCCAAGATTCAAAGTACATGTTGCAACACATTTTCTGAAACGGGGTCATCATGACCTATGACACCAAGCCGGTGTCAGTTCACCTTTCTTCTTCTGTTCTCCATTACACCATTTGCTAACATATGTTCCACTCCACATACTTGTGTGTGCTTACACACACACACACACACACCATTCACAGCGTGCATGTCTAGTTGCTGCATGAGCAGCACACATTCATCACCACAGTAGTCTCTTGCACAATTTTCTGACCAAAATACCCCCAATTTACTATCACAAGCTTAATTGATGGACAAAGCTCATGAACTTACAATAAAAACAAACGCACTAGGGATGGATATGCTGTCCATATCCAACGATCAAGTTACATTATTACCACTACAATAAAAAGCAGGTGCATCTGGCAGGAGCTTACCAGTTTACAAATGCTATGAGCTAAGAACAATTCTTTAGAGAAAAAAAAAGATGTTATGGATGTGTTTAAAACTGTCTTCATCCAAGCTTTATCACATGTGGTTCACAAAACATACTGCATATTTATGAGTCATGCTGCAGTTGCTTGCAAAGAAGTTGTGACAAGTGTATCAATTGACATTATGTATCACTTTTGATACAGTCCAACACATCAATCCCCACTGTGGTATGTGTAGTATACACAGGGTATATGGTTACATTACCTTTCAGACAACCGGGCGGTTAAATTATAGCAAATAAGTGAATTTGCTGCATTGGAATTTATATTTCCTTTTCTTTTTTTTGGATTCAGGTGGAGCTGCAATTGCTGCTTTCACTGCACACTGGGAGACCCTCCTGACTTCTGGGATGAACCTAAATCATTCTCCTGCTGTTGTCTGGAGGAGGCAGAAAATTCTCATTTCAGCTTCGTACTCATGGCCCTTAAGCACTCTACCTATTTCTCCCAAATTCCAGAGTTAAACTGACATAAGGGTTTTATGGCTAATGACGCATGTTGATGTGCGTTTCCGGACTCTTGTCATAATGGGATGCATAGCCCGGTATCACCACCTCCCACAGTATCCTCAACAAATGAAATTCCCATGCAGTAGGATATTGAAAAATGAATATTTCACCTTCTGATTTTTTTTTTTTTGGAGATGACTAAGAAAGAGAAAGTGATACGCAGAAATGGCATAGATCAACAACTGTTGCTATTTGCACTTCATGTAAAGCATATTTCATCTTCACCCATTGTCAGAAATTACAGCAGTGAAGCCTTCTTAGTTTCTCAATTCAGTGATGAAATTAAAGGAGAAAGTTATGCACTGGGTGAATGTCACTCTGTTTTATTTTAAATAGAGCATGTCTGGATGGTAATGCAGGAAAGGGTGGTTTGTCTGGGTTCATTATCACAGCAAATATCCTAATATGTTGACAAAGCATAGTTGGAATGTACACAAGCAACATATGTATCCAAAGAAAGACAATGAGGAGCGTATCAAAAGAAAAACAAGTGGAGCAGTTTGCATTCAACTGCAAAGGACAAACTTTCTTTTAACTGGCTGTGTTGTACCTTCAAAGTGCAGGATAGACCGTCTCTCCAAAAGTTACTTCATGCTAACAGCAGAGCAGAAAGACAAAGATTAAAACAGTGGCTTTAGAGCTGCATATGCATAAACTGTGAATCATGATGAATAACAATGACCAAAACCTGAAGGAGGTAGCACAGTAGCAGTTACCATGCTGAGCAGACTCACTGATTAAGCAAGGCATCTTGACTCCTTAGTGAATGAATGTGATTGCCTGTTTACAGAAATACTGTGGTGAAAAGCGTATGAAAGTCAGAGGATCCCCAGTCAGAGACAATGATCTAGAACACACACAGGTTTGTCACAACAGTAGCATTACCTGAAATGTAATGAAGCTTCCACAGGAAACCAGTGCTTAACCTGAATACGCACAGTCAGTACTCCTATGGTATTGGTGCCCTAAAACAGTTAAATAGAATGAGGGTCAGTAAACATGAAGGTTACCAAAAACACACACATGTGTGCATAGGGAATGCTGGCTCAAGCACAGACACAACACTGCTGGGTTCAGTGCAAGTGCATAGAAAGATGTGGGACCATAAGTCTTTGTTAGCATCTTGTAATTTTACATATCGGGGCACCCCTCAGTAGCACGTCCTATCACCTAACTGGCACACACAAGTTGCCATGTATGCCTCCTTCCATAGCTCATAGGTAAGTACTAGGCTAGCTGCCCCTGTGGGCCATTTTAAGCCTAGCCAATTTCCTTTCAGAGGTGAGAATCAAACCCTTTACCTTTTGTATGAAACCAACCCCAAAACAAGCACAGTGATTAAGTCACACCTAAGAGATCTTCATATACAGGGGTGTAGTTTTTAGGGATACTTACCATTCCTGTACATCATACAGTGTCATATCTACACAACTAATAGCAAATGCAATCAAGTCAGTCATCAAAATGCATCCCTCCCCTTCCCATATCATCTGACCACCTAGTAGTATCCTTCTGTCTTCAAAATACAGTTTACAATCCAGACAATATACACAATTATGCACACTGACTGAAAAGCAAATAACATCCTTAGGTTCAAAGGTGTGTATTAGGCAAAGACCACTGAGGCCTTTTTAAGCCTAGCCATGCATTCCAAATCAATGACAACTTCTGGTACTTTTGGTAAGTGTAAACAAAGACTTAGGAGAACATTTACAAGTGGGGGCTTAGAAGTTGAACCCTTTACAGGTTGTCTGTTTCCATTGTTGTAACCCAAAAATACTAAAAAAATGCCAGAACCATGTCTACTAAAAATGCCATAATAAACGGACCATCTTTCTCCACCATACATCACTCTGGTGACATCCACTCCAACCAAGGTCCCAACCAAGCTTCAAACCAAAGAATACACATTAAAAGTCACATTAAATCTTAGAAGCATAGACAACAAAATCACAGGTCTTCATCCCTGGATGTCTCAACACAACCCAGATATCCTAGCCACAACAAAGACATGGCTAAAACCTAAAGTACTACCCCCTGGTTATAATATTATTAGGCTTTATAGAAAACATAAAAAAGTAGATGAAATTAGTTATAATTTTCCCAAATATTATCACAGTAACTCCCTATAAAGCCACAATTTCAGAATTTGAGAAAGCAGAAATCCTAACCTCATTCCTAAAACTTAATAGAGCCAAGAACATATGCATCACTGTGCCATAAATCACTCCAGAACAGAGCTCCCAATACTTGAAAACATACCATCCTAGATAGCAGATACAATCACAAATGACATTATCCTTCTGTGTGATGTAATCATTGGTTGGCAGACTATCTCCAAATTCAGCAATCAGCAGCATGGCCCTCTTTTGATTCATTCAACTTATTAATACTCCAACAAGATATGGCAAAAATAACCCCCGATAATCTATCCTGGACTGGATTCTTGTTACCAACCCATCTTATTTTTCCTCCTCAGGTACCCTCCCTGATAAACTAAGTGACCACCTGCAAGCTTATACCCACAGAAATATTACACAGCTAACAAAGGAACATATGCTCAAACAATAGGAACCCCCACACACACCTCTCCTGCATTTAACCTTATAACAGTACATTGACAAACTGTTAGCCTGCCCACTTCTTACCCCTTTAATCAACATATATTTCCTTAAAAGAACTCTCAGATCAGAAAACAAACTTCTCACCTTATATAAACCAAATAAATGCCAGAACAACGCCTATAGTCGTACTTAGCAGCAAAAAAATGGAACTCTCTACCCCTGACCACCAGAATTATTTCTAGCCTACCCACCTTTAAATGCTCCCTAAAATAATACTTTATAAAATCATGTTACTGCTCCTGTGCCAACCCTGGCTGAATTGACTTACTATATTTCACTCACCACCTTGCAGCCCTCTCCAACCTCCTACTCTCTCTCTTGTTTTCCGCTCTACTGTACCATATCCACTTTCTCTCTGCAGACTTTTCCTCTGCCACTTTCTCTTTCCTCCCTACTCACCTAAGCTGCCAGAAGATACACCACCCTGCACTATTCTTATAATTTCCTTTTATCTCCATTCTTACTTCCTTTTATAACCATAATATGAGCTTGAACAAACTCTCTTATTTCTATGATTACAGTACAGTGAGGATCATGGAATTTTCCCTTTTCCCCACTGTGGTGCAATGGAATTGGTATATATAATTTGTGGGAGTGTGGGGGGTGCAGGGCGGAATGCCCCTCTGCAAAAACATAGATTTTTGTTTTATTCGAGTTTTCATAAAGTCAAACATATGGTCTCAATCATATGAAATTAGATTCTAAAAATTCAATCTTCTGACATAAACTTGTGTGTGTGTGTGTGTGTGTGTGTGTGTGTGTGTGTGTGTGTATATATATATATATATATATATATATATATATACGTTTATATATGTATACATATGTATTTTTTTCTTTTTCTGTATATGGTGTACTTTGTTTCATTGAATCTCATTTCACTGAATTTCATTTCACCCCGACCACTTCACTGAAAACTCAGATTACTGAAAACTCATTTCACTGAACTGCAGTTAGTATATATGTCACTGTGTAGAGTACTGTAAGGCAAGTAAAAGGTATATGCCCTTTTCCCCACTGTAGTGTGATCCTGGAGTTAGGATATATAGTTAGTTAGGGGGTGTGGGGAGGCACAGCTAAGCTCCCACTTAGTTTGAGTACATATTGTCTTTTGGAGAGAGTTAGTCATTGGTGTTGTAAATATGCATGCCTATTGTTTAAAATGTATTGTTTTGAAGTTTTTGGTAAAATAGAATATAAAACAAACAAGGTGGTGGGCTATGCCCCCCACAGCCCCCCAACTATATATCATATCTCCAGGATCTCACTACAGTGGGGCAAAGGGCATATACCTTTTACTTGCCTTACAGTACTCTACACAGTGCCATATGTACTAACTACGATTCATTGAAATGAGTTTTCAGTAATTTGTGTTTTCAGCAATGTATTCGGGGTGAAATGAAATTCAGTGAAATGAGATTCAATGAAACAAAGTAGACCAATATATATATATATATATATATATATATATATATATATATATATATATATATATATATATATATATGCACACACACACATATGAACATGCTAAAACACTGGAAGATCTCCCATGCTGCTTTTCTTCAAAAATCCCTGATGAAACCCTAACATTGGGTGATGTTAATACAGAATGGCATACCATATAATGTGAAAATCTAACCAATAATAAACATTTGTACAAGTTCGCCCAACTTATATCCACACCAACTAGATATAACAAAGCCACAGCCAGACAATCCAGCCTCAACATCCACACTAAATAAAATCTCATCCAGTGGAACTCTCTCAGATAGCCTAAGTGATCACTTAATCTAAACTATATGGCATCAAAGCAACACTTCCAAACCACATCTTTACAGCCTGGTAAGAAAACTTACTGCTTTTCATATGACACTTTTATAAATACACTGCATCTCTTTACTTTGAGAATACTAATGATTCTCCCCATAGATGATGCTGTCTTTTAGTTCAAATAAATCTTCCTAGATGTTCTAAAAACACAGTAGCCCCCTCAGAATGAAAGCGTCAAAACCAGCCTTGCCCTGTGGTTATGCTTTAGCAAGTAAAGAACTCTTGAAACAACACCAGCAAGTCTGGAATGTCAGGACAAAAATTAATACAGCTCCTACTTTACTGTCATGTAGACATCTATGAAACCTAACAAAACAACTTATCAACAAAGATAAGAAAACCTGTTACTCAGACAATTAAAACACACACACACTAATAATCCACAATTGTTGTGGGCCTCAATCAGTAAACTTTCAAATCCAGAACAAATTACACAGCCAACACCAAACAGACAGAAACAAGATGATACAATGTCCATCCAATTCAGTAACCTTCTTTACACAAGCAGTACTATCATTAATCAACCAAGTAACTAACGAAGCTCTTGATGTCCCTACTCAATCAAATAATCTCCTACAAGATTTATGCTTCTAAACAGTTCCCATGGATAAGTATGAATAGAACAAATCTAAGATGACTTCCTTTCTTAGTTTAGCAGAAGTATATTGGTGTCACACAGGAATGCAATCGAACCAGAAGTAGACCAAAATCAGGCAGCAACTGAATGTACCAAGAAAAAAAAGCATACAAGAAGAAGGATCAGAAGAGAAGAGAAGGCAAGGAATGTGGAAACGGCATAAATATAGCTGTAAGTACAAAAAACTCCTGGAACCAACCTCATGTCGATCAGGATCTGATGCAGCAGTAGTTAAGGAGAGGTGAATTTAAACCAAAAGATGAAAGGTTAATATTGTCAGTCCAGTATAGTGGACTACATACATGTTGTCTTACAAAGTCCATTAAAACATGTAGGAGAAACAGACAAATGCAGGTTCTGTAAAACAGAACTGGAAATAGTTGCATATTGTGTTGCTGGGTGTGACACACTAATGGCAGAGGGCATGCATACTGAAAGGCGTAGTAATGTGGCAAAACTGTTGCATTAGGGATTGTGCAAACATTATAATGCTGAAGTAGCTAAGGAGGATTGGAAACGTGAGCCACAAAGCATTATAGAGAGGATGAAGTTTATATTACATGGGATCACCCATTACCAGTGGTTAATGGTGCATTGAGATGGTGTGTTGGCATGACTTTAGGTGTTTGGTTTAGACCATGGACATTGCAGTTATGATTGTACAAAGATACATAATGGCTAATTTTGGGTGGTACATTGTAGTGTATGTGTGTGCGCCTGCACTCACATGCAGTAATTGTAACAGAGAGGTGTGGAACACAGGCACAGGGACTCCTACCTGATCCTCATGTGTTTGCCAGCTGATGTCAGCAGCATAGCTCTCAAACTTCCATCTCCAAAATGAGGAACACCAGCCCTCATAATGTGGAACAAATGGGCAAAATGTGGAATACATACTAATGGCTTGCTAACAACTTCTACTAGGAAGGCCATAGGATGGTTAAAATATGCTGGTTTTACTTATAAAGACTATATTTTAATGAATTAATATGATTCATTTCTATTTACCATGGATTTCACTTAAAAAAAAATTCCTAACATTGAATGTGTGACACAGTCTTTCAATGTGGAACTTTGAGGAACTTCGAGGAACATGAACTTTCTAAGACTCCAAATGAGGTACGTTCCTCATAACAAGGTACACTTGATAGGTATGGTCAGCAGTGTGTATTTACTGCTACAGGTGTGTGTGTGGTTACAACTTGACAACTGAATTGGCCACTATGTCTGACTTACAAATATAAACTAACCAACATTTGAAAATGAGCACAGCTCTGAGTGGGAGAATTATGAGCACTTTGGAATAATTGTAATATTCATTGAGGAAAAAGTTAATAGAATTGCAACAAGCTCCACTGAAACTGTTGGTAGGTCATCTGCAGATTGCACAAAATAACTATAGTATAAAACACAAAACTTATGACAGTTATTTTGTATTTCTCAAGGAACTGTCAAAATTCTTGGGTAGGAGTGAATAGAAAAGGATGTAGCTTTATAAACTGGAAAGTAGTATTGGCATTAACTCAGAAAAGTGTGCACATTGCTAGGGGCAGTGATAGTATGCATTGTCCACTGAGCCAAGTCATAAAACACACCAGACTGACTTAACGACCTTTTATTATATAAGAAACAAGGACAACCAATAGTGATTTCATAAATAATTCATATGAAACATAAGTACCATCAAACCATCACCTCAAGCCAGTTGGTGTACACCTGCCTGTTCCAGCTGCCACCTCAAAAAAAACGGGTGCATATTCCTGCTACCTCAGAACTGGTGGAAAACCCATTTGACTCATACTTACAAGCCACATACCCCTTGACATGGCCACCAGTCAAATCTGGGTCCAACTTGAGGAGAGCCTAGGCCGCTAAACAAGAACATGCGGAAAACACAAGGTGGGGGTGAAGCTGCCAAACCAGCATGCTGTGCCATTCCCCCCAAGTCAACAACCTCACAAATAAATTCTGGGTTATGAAAGAAAACAAGTTAAACTTTGAAAAAAAATTTGAATAGCAGCACCCATATCCAAATTAAATAAATTAAAACCAGTGTTATTTAAATTAGTATTGTCCAAATCATAGAACTCGGGCTCCAGTCTGTCAATATCACTGTGCTCCATCACCTTAAAATCAATTTGGCTAGCAGCCTGCTTGACTATGTGGTTGATAAAACATCTTGCTCTCTCAATGGCACTAGGCCTTTTAGCACCCTTCCAGTACAGTCTAGGGATGATGGTGAACCAAAAGAACGCTACATTCAGATATAGCTGCTGCAAGTGTTCCATATCAGATAAGATTCTGGCCCACAATATCTTCTTAGGGGCTTGAACCAGATTATTTCCCCAGAGGTGAATTATCACAACACCGGGCAAGACTTCTTCCATTGTAATCTTATGCCATATTTCCCAGAATTTAAACCAACTAAGACCCGAGAAACCAAAAGAATGAACTGTCCACCAGTTGCTATCAAAAGAACTTGCTTCACCAGCCAGGTGGGGGAAAAGGCTTGGATGAATTTTGTCTGAATAGAAGAATGGCCCAAGAGCCACATTTCTTCCTTCTCTGAATCATAAATAAAAAAATATTGCCTGATGTGTGACAAAAAGGCATCAGAGACTCACCTTCCTGTTCTTTGAATGACATGCACAGATTGTCCTTCTATGGCCAAGTCTGAGATACGACCTATCTGAAAGGAGTGGGAGGAGAAATGAGTTCCTTTCCCTGCAAAGGCCTGCCTGTGAAATGCGTTAATCTTTGATAGGTTAAAAGGCCTGCCGGTGGTCTACATGAAAACTAAGCCCAACCTTTTCTCTAAGGGAGTAATATTAAATAGCAAACTAACCCAGTGCACAGGGCAAGTGACTAGCCCACTAGTCTTGTCCAGTCACACCTGCTGACCTCTACCAACATGATTAGTCTTGGATTTTTTTCAACCAAATCATGGCAGACTCCCTGTGGATGGCAATATCCTCCCAACAAAGGTAAAGGAGAAGTTCATTGGCCCTGAAAGCACCTGCATACAAGCAGGGGAACAAAGTGGCTATAGAGACAAACAAGTGAAATTCACCAATGGTCCTATAAAGACTTTGAATAACAAGGAGAAGTAGTTGTCTCAATAGGTTTTCTGGGATCATGGGAAGGACCCCGCATGTTCTCTAGGGCCTTAAGTATCCACACCATAACCCAGTGTCCTGACACTGCCTGAAGGCCCAAAAAGCACTCCAACCATCCTGAAGCTGTCAGGTGTACTCTGAGAGTTTTATGTGAACCCCCCGCTATGGACTTAGCTACTAAAAATTTTTAGCAACAACTGTACTCCCCATGGCCTGGGACCAGGGATCAAAGACCTGTAGAATGACTTGAAAACCTAGAGAGATGGGGAAACTAACTTAGTGTTGCTGACCCAAGAATTTGCCAAAACTGATCATGCTAGTCTTCTGCAATTAGCCAGACTCCCGGAGGAACAGAGGTTCATTTTGGATCTGCATGCTTGGCCAAGAGTTGAAACCTGGCAAACTGAAACCGGGAAAGACTGTCGGCTATAGAATTAAGATGATCAGGGACATGAACACATGAAAATGACAAATTAATTTATAAACTCAGCAAAACTAAATGCCTGATGACTGAGTGGATCCAACTAGACCTGGAAGAATGTTTTTGAACGTGTGAACCACTACGATATTATATGATTGAAAAATTATCCTCTTGTCACGTAATCTGTCTTTCCATATTAGCACTGGCAACCAAATGGGAAAAATTTCTAGAAACGAGGCGTCTTTCCTCCTCTCCACGGACCAACTTTCCAGCCACCTTCCAGCAAACCAGCTACTTGGAAAATAATCCCCCAATACTGGACCCCCTACCTGCATCAGTAAAAAGCTCAAGGTCAGTGGATGTGGTCCAAGGGGACTGCCAAAAAGAAACTGTACTAAACTGGCTCAAGAATGTAAACCATAACCAAAGGTCCTCTTTAACCCATCTGGTCAACCTGACCAGGTGGTGTTTGGGCCTATTACCTTTCAGCAAGTCAGACATGGACTGTAGGAAGGATATGCCTGGAGAAACTGCCCTGCAAAATTCAACAAACTGTGTAACTGCATGATGTATCCTACCCGTACTTTGCTGGAATACAAAAATCTCCTAAGTAACTGCCAGACTTGTTGCAGTTCGGGCAGAGGAAGCTTGAAGGAGTTATCAGTGGTGTCTGTGTCTAAGACCAAGAAAGGCAGGGCTCGGCTTGGCCCCTCTGACTTGTCATCAGCCAAGGGTACCCCAACATCACTGCAGAGCTGCTTGAAAATGGACATCCCTTCTAAAGCACCATCCAGACCCTCCCCCACTATCAAAAAATCATCTAGGTAGTGTACTGCTGACTGGCAGTAGGCCTGTTTTTGCTAACACCAATGTAAAGCTGTGCGAAATATTTCAAACATTACACAAGCCACAGAACACCCCGTTGGCATTGCAGTGTCGAAAAATATCTTTTTATTGAACTGAAAACCTATATAAAGCCAATCCTCTTGTCTCACAGAGAGAAGACAGAAAGCAGATTGGATATCCATCTTATAGAGCCAGGGGTCCGGATAGCCCATGATGACTTCCGCTGCCTGATCCAAAGAAGAGTAGTGTACCTTGGTCAGTTTGGTGTCAGTAAAATCATTGACTGAACCCCCCCTGGTGGGTGAGATAAGCGCTGAATCAATCTGAACTCACTCTCCTGTTTCTGGGAACTAGGCCATAAGGGGAAATTTTAAATAAGAAAACATGGAGTGGATGAAAAGGGGACAGTTATCCTGCCAGCTCGTCACTGTTTCTCTGTTAAGCTGGCAGCAATGTGTTCATGTCCATTGATGGATGACAAATTAACTAACTTGGAATCTAATAGGGCTGTGGAGTGGATTGGAAAGTGTATGGAAAAAACCTTTAACAAGGGTGGCTGCTGGCAAATATGATAACTTATCTAGACAAATGGGGGAATAAGCCCAATGTGGTATATTTGGGTCCCTTCCCAAAGCCCCCACTGTGTCCACGAAAAGGTGGCTTGGCACAAATGGAAGAGCTGCACCCCTTACGAATCTCTCCTTCTGTCTCAGATGTAGAAAAATTCCACCTGCCCATTGGAAACATATCCCAACACCCGGAAGCAGGATGGCCCATCCCACATCCTGATCACGAGTGGTTATATTTGCAAGTGGGCCAGACACATTTTCCCTGACTGAATACCCAGCAAAATCTTGTATCTTTTGTATAAGCAGCCCCTCCCTCAATGCTCATCTGTGCCTCCGTGTCCATCATGGCACTGAACCATGTGTCAGGGTGCCTAAACACCTACCTGAGGGAACTATCAAGGGCTTTCAGCTTCCTGGAGTGCTGATCATAATTCAACCACCCCAAACCCCCTTTCACATAGTGGGCTTCCCTTATCGCTACAAAGTAAGCTAATAAAGGCAGCACCTGGGTGGGATCCTTATCAGTGATTATGCCTATAAATATCACAAAACCCAGAGACCAAGTATCCCAGTTCTTCGCAGGTGTCCTGGCTGATGGTTTCATCCTTATGGTCGCTAAGGCTGCCACCAAGTCCTTGTTGGATGTGTTATCAGTGTCCAGTATACTGTTTATACCCTCATTATCCACTAGCTTGAAGATATCTACAAACTCCCCTTTTGTAATCTTATCTTTTACCTTAGAGGGAACATGTGCTGTGTTATGAGAGCCAGGTGATTTGAAGTATGTGAAACCGTGGGTAGACATGGGCAGCAGAAATTAGGGGATACACTCAATCTGAATGGGGTGAGACCTCCCTGTCTGAACCCATGACCTCCTTAATTCCCCTGTGCAAGTTGGGTAAAGGTAACTGCACCACCTGGTCCACATCAGTACCTGCTTCCACTCCTGAACCCAAATGTATGGAAGCAGTAAACTTTCTTTCTAAGGTTAAGTCAAACAGCTTAACTCTACCCTCTTCAGGCAAAGAATGTATAAAATCTTCTAAACAATTATCAGCAGATTCACCCCTATCACTAATGTCAAGCTCTGTGGCCCCTACAGAGACATTACCTTGAACATCTGTAGCTATTTTGGATGAGCAGGAAGGTGTGACCTTTTGGCTGGAGGCATCTCTGACTGTCTTTTCCAAGCCTTTTAGCTGGACCTGGTCCCACAGCTGCACCTTCTTCCAGACTCATTGAAGGTCTTCCTGGAATTCAAGCTTTGTTTAGCTGCTCCCACCATTTCTAAATCAGTTAGCAAGCCTTGTGCATCCTGCAATAAATGCAACCATCTCTCTTTAATGGACTGTACCGTTGCTGAGACTGAAAGATAAAAAGACTTGGCACAGGGAGTAATACACAGTTGGGGGGTATCTGATCAACTAAGAGTCCTACAAAGTTCCAGTTATTTTAAAAGAAATAATAGGCTGCTTGGGTACACGTGCTGCTGCGAGTTTCTAGAATGTATAATAGTTATTTTAAAAGAAATAATAGGCTGCTTGGGTACATGTGCTGCTGCGAGTTTCTAGAATGTATAACCGTCGGGAGATTTGTCAAAATGCTTTAGCAAAACATGTTTTGTCCTTCCCCGGTCACAGCTTTGAATTCATGGCTATAGACCATATTCCTTATTCAATCAGAGGAGGTCCTTCTTCCCTTCTACTAGAATTTTTAGAGTTAGAATGGCAACTGAAACTTGATGCTTTCAGAATGCCAGGACTGAATAACTGTAACATCTCAGCTGTCCTTAAGCTGAGAAGTTATCTGAGATAGTCAGGTGTATATGTCCGGTGCCTTTTACTTGGTATCTTTCTGGGTTGGCTTACATTATATTCTGGTTTTGGGAGGTTCATCTTGAACCGTTTATTACACCTACAACTTTTATATTTTGTTTTGGTTTTATTGTATATCAAACACATCTTGATTCTGGCTTCTTCATGGATAAGGCGTCCCCATTTTTAGAATTTTGAGATCTTTTGTCATTTATGTATATAAATACATTTTAACATATTTTTTTACATATTTTTTATAATATATACTTTTCACTACTTTATCTGGTGTCACATGTGCATTCTTTAATTTAGGGAAACAAATGTTTTTACATTCTTAATTTCTATAAATTCTATTATTATGAAATATTGATGGATTAAAAATGTCATTTTATGATTTAATAAATAAATATGTCACTTCCTGCCTATATGGTATATTAAGGCAAGTCATGTGTTTTACGTTGTACTCTGATGAAGCTGCAAGAGACTTGTGGCGAAAACGCTGGTCCTGTTTATTGTAAATAAAGCTGCGTTCAGTATTTTTTGTGCTGTTTCACCAAGGTTGCCGTGGTTTTTTGTTTTTATATCAGTTTAATTTTTTCTTTGGTTTACGTTGGTTTGTATCATGGCCACTGGCAGTCCTGATGGTTTAAACAGCCCTATTCTACTAGGAACGGGAGTTCCAGAAGCTAAGGATAGCTTTATCGACTTACCGGCTCTTTTTGTTTCCCTCAATTTGAAATTGGACTTACTGAATGCCCGTATCGACGCCATGGATTCTAATTTCAATAAAGGGCTATCCCAAGTCGCTACTAATACTACGGTACATGCACCGTTCATTTCCGGGTCGCATGTACAGGCTTTACCAGGACGTTATTCTCCTACTAAGCAGAGAAATGGCACTGCGAACGGCAGTGTAATTTTACAGCCTCCTAATAACGGAATTCAAGACACTAATCCTGACGCCACCCGCGTCTTACATCCTCTGTCTGGGCCGTCTTCCCCTGGTTCTACTACCGAGGTAATGATACCGGCAGGTCAGCGTCCTGGTGGATTTACTGGGGCTAATGGACAAACTGAAGTTCAACTCTCACAACGGTCTATAAATGAACATGGGTCCAGGCTGGCAGGAATTTCTTCCTCTGCTAATCCAACACGTAATCCTGGTGGACCAGATACAATTATTAATGGATGCCAACCACTAGGCGGGGTTAATTTATCATCAGTAAATAACAATTTTGTAACAGATGGACTATCTCCACTTACAGACTGGATAAAAAATGTCGAGGTGTTTGCCTTTAACAACACAAATACAGGTACTGTTTCTACTCCTAGAAATGAGGTTAATGAAGTCTTTATTGCTGATAAACTTAAAGTTTTAGACACTAAGCTTTTGAAATTAAAAAAGATGCAGCTGGAATCTGCTTATTTTGAACAATGTTTGGCGGAAAACCTCATACCTAAAGGTCTACGCAACAGTTTTTCCCCTTCAGGACTTCTAGTGGATGTAGAATTTTTCTGTGAGTTGCAAGCTCTCTTTCAAGAGCAGGGAGCACAGCTTTTACAACTCATCGTAAAACATTATGTTAAACATATTGCTTTGCTTACTAGTGACATTAATGTACTTGATAATGAAATTACAGCTGATTTAGATTTTGTCAGATACAAGTATGATTATCAGCGAGTACTGAATAGTATTGATGCTTTAATGTTAAAATTGAAGTTAAATAAAACCAAAAAGTTGGTAAGGGACAGATCAGCTTACTCTAAGAAAGTAGCGTATCCTAAATTAGTACTGGCAGCCAGAAATGATGTTGGTAATGGACATGATGTCACTAATGTCACCCAACCCGGCGAAATATGGGTTAATGACAATGAGGAAGAAGGAGATGAAGAAGGTGAATGGGAAGTCGTTGCTGGTCCTAGACGCAGTAATAGACTTAAAAATAGGGCTAACAATATGAATAAAAGCACCCATCCACCCGATCCCTCCTCAAACAAAAATAACACTAGTAATAAGAACAATTTTTTAGGATCACGCAACAAACACAACTGGCGGAATAAGAACAGGAACCGCCAGTGATGGATATGGATGTTAGGGTGTTACCCTTACCTTTATACACCCCCCCACCTAATGGTCCTACTATCTTGGAAAATAAAAAGGGCGATTTTAAGATTTACAATTTCTCTGACTTTGTTCCTGATGAAGAGTTGATTGAATTACTAGCTTTAGGTAATTCTTTTGTCCCTACCCGAAATAATAAGTTATCTGAGGTCATTATAGACCTTAAAAGTTTTGTACGTAAGTTAAACTTACAAGTATTGTTTCATAGTGATCAACGGGTAGCTGACCATTCCCTTAAATTGTCTAGTGTGTTCAATCCACCATTACACTCTAAACTACAGACTTTTGAAACTGTCTGTGAAGCTGACTTTAGGACCCAACTATCCATGAGTAATAAACGTACGAATGAGGGTCCCTACAAGTTCAACACTACTAGGGAACAAACTGAAGCCTTAAATCTCCTCTGTCGTCAGGCTGTCAGAGTTATTAAACCGGATAAAGGTGGGGGTTTGGTTATATTCAGTGAGGAACAATACAAAGATAAAATGTCATTGGTTCTTGAAACTGAAGCTTACTCTCCAGTCTCTATTAATGAGGTTAATGGACCTACCAAAGAATTAGGGGCCTCCTGAGGGATCTCTACTTGGCTAAATATCTAAGCCACTGGATGTATATTAAAAACAGTTTCTAATGTGTCTCTCTCTTAATTAAATTTTTTATAAATATGTATATTTTTTATTAAATTTATAATCCCCCCCCCCCCCCCCCAATGGCAGCCCTGCACAACTCCAGGTATGTTCCTCGATACTTGTTTGTCCTCAGTACTTGTTTGGTATTAAATTACTCAATTTTATATACAGTTTTTATATAAATTAATGAAAGAAAAAGGGTGAAAGCCATACCAGCAGTGCAAAGGATGACTAAACAGACGCCATACAGCTCATAAGCCCTCACTCTAACTTACGGCCTCCCACCTGCGTGGTCACTGTCAGCTGGCTCCATCCTCATCTGCATGATGTGCCTGTTGATGGATTCTGCGGGCAAGAACAGCAGCACTCCCCTTAAAGGAAAACTCCACCCTAGAACTAAAAAAAAATGTTTTCACTCTCTTTCCTGACCTATTTTAACACTTCAAAATCACTTCAAGTGCTTTATTTGTAATTTTAGCCTGTTTTCCACAACATGGCTACCAATGAGGCTTGATGTATCAACATGATCTTGCTCTTCCTCAACCCTTTCTCTTTCCCATAATACAAAAGAAAAAAATTAAACTGATATAAAAACAAAAAACCACGGCAACTTTGGTAAAACAGCACAAAGAATACTGAACGCAGCTTTTACAATAAACAGGACCAGCGTTTTCGCCACAAGTCTCTTGCAGCTTCATCAGAGTACAACGTAAAACACATGACTTGCCTTAATATACCATATAGGCAGGAAGTGACATATTTATTTATTAAATCATAAAATGACATTTTTAATCCATCAATATTTCATAATAGAATTTATAAAAATTAAGAATGTAAAAACATTTGTTTCCCTAAATTAAAGAATGCACATGTGACACCAGATAAAGTAGTGAAAAGTATATATTATAAAAAATATGTAAAAAAATATATGTTAAAATGTATTTATATACACAAATGACAAAAGATCTCAAAATTCTAAAAATGGGGACGCCTTATCCATGAAGAAGCCAGAATCAAGATGTGTTTGATATACAATAAACCAAAACAAAATATAAAGCTGTAGGTGTAATAAACGGTTCAAGATGAACCTCCCAAAACCAGAATATAATGTAAGCCAACCCAGAAAGATACCAAGTAAAAGGCACCGGACATAAACACCTGACTATCTCAGATAACTTCTCAGCTTAAGGACAGCTGAGATGTTACAGTTATCATTCAGTCCTGGCATTCTGAAAGCATCAAGTTTCAGTTGCCATTCTAACTCTAAAAATTCTAGTAGAAGGGAAGAAGGACCTCCTCTGATTGAATAAGGAATATGGTCTATAGCCATGAATTCAAAGCTGTGACCGGGGAAGGACAAAACATGTTTTGCTAAAGCATTATGACAATTGCCCCTTCTTATAGCATAATCGTGCTCGTATATACGATCACGAAGTCTTCGATCGGTCTTCCCTATATAAAAACCACTACAACATTTACAACATGCGATATAAATCACTGCTTTTGTTTCACAATTCATCTTGTGGAAAATTTTGTATCTCATATTATTAATAGTGAAACTGTTTCCTGTTTTTACCAGTTTACACCAATTACAAAATCCACAAATAGCCATTCCTTTTTGTCTGCTATAACCATCACAATTGAAATTCCTTTGTGTTAACTCTTTCAAATTTTTTCCTCTTCTATATGTTATCCTAGGCACCGCTCCCAACTTACTAGATAAAAAACTGTCGTTTACTATAAAATGCCAGTTTTTACGTATGCTATAAGAAGGGGCAATTGTCAAAATGCTTTAGCAAAACATGTTTTGTCCTTCCCCGGTCACAGCTTTGAATTCATGGCTATAGACCATATTCCTTATTCAATCAGAGGAGGTCCTTCTTCCCTTCTACTAGAATTTTTAGAGTTAGAATGGCAACTGAAACTTGATGCTTTCAGAATGCCAGGACTGAATGATAACTGTAACATCTCAGCTGTCCTTAAGCTGAGAAGTTATCTGAGATAGTCAGGTGTATATGTCCGGTGCCTTTTACTTGGTATCTTTCTGGGTTGGCTTACATTATATTCTGGTTTTGGGAGGTTCATCTTGAACCGTTTATTACACCTACAGCTTTTATATTTTGTTTTGGTTTTATTGTATATCAAACACATCTTGATTCTGGCTTCTTCATGGATAAGGCGTCCCCATTTTTAGAATTTTGAGATCTTTTGTCATTTATGTATATAAATACATTTTAACATATATTTTTTTACATATTTTTTATAATATATACTTTTCACTACTTTATCTGGTGTCACATGTGCATTCTTTAATTTAGGGAAACAAATGTTTTTACATTCTTAATTTCTATAAATTCTATTATTATGAAATATTGATGGATTAAAAATGTCATTTTATGATTTAATAAATAAATATGTCACTTCCTGCCTATATGGTATATTAAGGCAAGTCTTGTGTTTTACGTTGTACTCTGATGAAGCTGCAAGAGACTTGTGGCGAAAACGCTGGTCCTGTTTATTGTAAATAAAGCTGCGTTCAGTATTCTTTGTGCTGTTTTACCAAGGTTGCCGTGGTTTTTTGTCTTTCCCATAATACTTTGTATGACTCATGCCAGCCATAAGGAAGTAACTTTGAATTCCCATGCCATTGACATATAATGGGATTTGTGAGGGTCACTGTTATTTTCTTTACTTTCTGTAAAAGGACTAATTCTTTTCTGGCTCGGACATTGTTTTGCACTATACTTAGAAGTTGTCCAGCTGCAGCCAGAAAAGTAACTAAATTGCAGGCTTTTGTTCAGTGTTTTCTTTTGTAGTTTGAGGAATTGAGCCCCCCCCCCCCAACATTACTACAGAGGTGTTAAAACTGGCACTGCACTGAGAGACCCTTGCAGAAACAATACACTGAGTAACGCCAGAAAAGGTGCAATGGAAATTTCACTGACTGTGCATACTAAAGCAACAGTAAGGATAACCAGAAGGTAGTAACATCAGTGGCCTGTCTGAGAGGTAACAAGATTGGCAACTGCATTACTATGACAAGAGCATGTGCTAGCAGATATATAAACAGCTGTGAGTAGCCAATATGAATTATATCAAACAGAGCAGAGAAAAGTTTCTGGAATACTTAGACTCCTGCATGATTAGTATTGATAAAAGCATTTTGTAACATTATTTACTGTGAAAGTGCTATTCGGATGACATTAGTAAGAAGAGAGGTAAGGGAACACTTTTATTGGCACACTACACAGACAGATTTGTCTGATGTCTGTTGTTATGCATAGGTGACTAATAAACTAAACCTTGCAGGGCAGGAAATGTGATACTGTGACTTACTGAGGGTGGGAAAATGGGAGGAGTAACTTGAGAAGGAACTGAAGCACACAAAAGCAGTATCTCCCAAAAGTATGTTCATAGGTAGGTTCTAGGCTATCAGCCCTAGGGCCTATACAAGCATAGCCAGAAAGGTACCTTTCCTTTCGCCACCCAAGAAAATTATTTTCCTGTGCTCCTGTCGAGCAAAGCCGCAGAGGTGATCCCTGGGGTGAATTTCATATTTCCCATCCAATCATCAAGATTTTTCTTGAAGAGTGCTAATGAGGAGCTTTGTTTGATATAGATAGGTAGTTTGTTCCAGAGTATGGGAAGTCTCTGGGACACAAATCCATCCCTCCAGCATGTTCTGTTTATTGTGGTGGCAAGGTTTAGGTCCCTAGAGCATGTAGCTCGGAGGGATTGGGATTTGTGGAGCATGTCCAACAGCTCTGGGTTTGACATAGCTTTGTATGTTAGGCAGAGATCGCCTCTGAGTAGGTGATATGCGACGGAGTAAAGCTGGAGTTTTTTGAGACAGTCTGCGTAGGGCATCTGTTTGAGACCAGTAATCCTCTTTGCAAGGTATTTCTGCGATCTATCCAGTTGTTGTAGATGTCTTGTGGGGTACATACCAAAAGGGGCGTTGTACTCTATAATGGGTCTAATGAGTGATGAGTAGAGGGTAACAATGACCTCTTTTTTACTGGATGAAAAACCTTTTGCGATGAGATGTGCCACGTAGAAGGATTACCTGACTACTGCGGCAATGTAATTATCAAAGGAGAGACGACTGTCCACCTGTGTCCCAAGGTCTCATCACACTTTCGGTGTTAAGTAGACTACCACCTATGTGGTAGCTCATGGGTATGGAATTTTTACCAAAAGGGGATGACGGTGCACTTTTTGGCATTAAACTTGAGACCATGGCTTTGACACCAGGCATCTGTCTCAGTAAGGCCCTTCTATACGATGTCCACATCATTAGGAGTTTCGATTATGGCTCCTAGTTTGCACTCATCTGTGAACTTCATTAGCCAAAGACCTTCTGTGTTAACCTGTACTTCAGAAAAGTAGATACCATATAGGAGAGGGCCCATGACTGAACCCTGTGGTACTCCACTTGTCACTGGTCTGACGTCGGATTTGGAGTCTGCTACTTTCACAGTGTGGGTACCGTCAATGAGCCACTTGGTAACCCATCTTGTGATTTAGGGATTTACCCTTAGTTTAGTGAGTTTATCTATAATTCCAGAGTGGGGCATGGTGTCAAAAGAATTGGCGAAATCTAGATAGGCTGTGTGAACCACCTTGCCCTTGTCTACAGCTTTGGTGACTGCTTCAAAGAAGTCAGTCAGGTTTAGGAGACATGATCTGCCTTTTACAAACCCAAACTGGGTGTGGTCCAGAGTTTGGAGATTACCAATGTCTTTGTTTATAAGTTCCATGATGATACCTTCCATGGCCTTGCAGACCAGGCTCGTTAGGCTAATGGGGCGGTAGTTCCTGGGGTCTGTGGTGGCTCCCCCTTTGTGGAGTGGGATAACCATCACTGTGTGCCATTCAGTGGGCACAAAGCCTGAGGTGAGGCTATGATTGAACATGGTGATGGTGGTTAGGTGGGGTGCCAGTTCATTCTGTAGTTCATGTAGAACACAGCCTGGGATGTTGTCAGGTCTCATGAATGCTGTGTTCTTGGCTTTGGAGAGTGTGTTTTTTATGTGTGCAGCCATGATTACAGGAGCTTTGCATTCTTCCGGTATAGAGATGGGCCCTTTAGGGGTTGGGAGGGAGGGTAAAGTTAGCACGGAACCTATCTGCCAGAGTGTTGGCAATATCAGTTGCTTCTGTATATTTAGTGCCATTGTGCTGTAACTCAGAGCAGATCTGAGTGTTGCCATTGAGATTCTTGGCATAGCTGTAGAATGTTTTGTGGTTGTCTTTAGAATCAGTGGCGATTTTATTTTCATAACTAGCTTTGGAGGATTTTATGAGGGATCTCAGCTTCTTACTGAGGCTGACCAGGGAGTTCTTCCAGTCATGGGATTTTACTCTTTTTTGCAACAGTTTTTTTCTTCTGTTGTAGAGTTTAAGGCAGGGGAGCACCAGATTGGCTTCCTTTTTTTGGAGGATAGGATCTTGGTTCTGTTAGGGATAGCACGATCCATGCATTCATGTAAGTGGTTATAAAGTGCATTTGTGTAGGATTCAGCAATCGTACCTCTATTGTCCGTCTGCATGGGTGTCATGAAGTTTGCCACTTCTGTCTTACGAAGCGCGAAGTTGGCTTTGAAGACATTTTTTACGGTGGTTTCCCTAATGGGGGGTGGGGGCGGGATGTGAATGTCTAGGCTGATTAGCTTGTGGTTGGATCTGACCAATGAGGAATAGACCTCTGGTGTGGAACACCGGTCCCCCATGTTGGTAATGACCAGGTCTAGAATATTGCTGCCCCTGGTGGGGTGTGGATAAGTTAATCCAAGGCATTGGAATTTATGAATTCCAGAAAACGATGAGCAAAAGAGTTGGTACATGAGTAGTTTTCCCAGTTAATGGTGGGGTAGTTGAAATCGCCCATTATTAGGGTGTTGGGTTGTACCCTAATATTTTCCAGTATATCAATAAATGAGGAGTGGGAATCCTGGGGCATGGTGGGGGATCTGTAGCAAGCTACAATTTGGATTGTGGTCTTGACCAGAGTTAGTTGCACTTGGATAATCTCGGCTGCATTATGCTGAGCAACTAACCTATAGATGTGGATATCCTTAATGAATATGGACACGCCTCCACCTTTAGTGTTTCGGTCCAGGTTACGTGGCCGAAAGGTGTGGTATGAATTATAGCCTGGTAATGCAGGGGTGCTCTCTGGAGCCATGAACCAGGTCTCTGTCACTGCACAGATGTCAATGTTCTTTGTTTTAAGGAGTGCTTCGAATGAATGCATTTTGAGGTTTAGACTTCTAGCATTGAGCAGCATTACCTTCAGATTCTGCTTGCTTGTACCTGTTACGGTGGTGAATTTGTCATTTGAACCTTGCCTAAAAAAGGCACTATAGGGGTGGCAAGAGCCTTAGTAAGTATCCAGAATCCCAAGGATGACAGGTGCAGGCCATCTCTGGCAAAGCATCATTGTCTGTCGATCATGTCATCGCAGGCAGACAGATACTGGATTCCCTTAGAATGACACCAGAAGCTTAGCCAATTGTTGAAGTCAATCATTTTGTCCTTGTACTGTGGTATCATTTTGGGTGATGGCAGGATGCTACTCAGGGCTAGGGTCATACCTGCCTGTGCTACAAGATTGGAGAGCTCCTCCATGTCTCTTTTCATGTAGTCCTGGGAGGTACGTCTCAGGTCATTCACACCAACATGGACAATGACAGAGTCATATTTGTACTTGTTGTGGAGTGACCTGAGTGCATGCATTATGTGGATGATCCTGGCACCTGACAGGCAGCTTGACAGTAACTTTCTCCTTGTTTAGCTGGGTGAGTGGGACATCAGTGTGCCTGACTATAGAGTCACCTATGACTAGAGTGTTGGGTACGTTTTTATGCCTTAAGGCCTGTGGTTGAGTGGCACATTGAGTTTGTGGGCTATGTGTCATTTGGGTTGTGTTGGAGGGTGGAGGTTGCATGCATTTCTGCTTTGGAAGTCTCTGTTGCTTGAGCAGATTTTTATTGAGAGCCACTGCGAATGTAGGTCTGTTTTGTGTGTTGCTATGTGTGTGTTTTGGTGGTGTAGGTTTTGAGGGACTATGTGATGAGTGTGGTGTGGTGCAGATGTTTACCTTCTCCTCTTGACTGTCTAGTCCAGTGTTGGGTGAAGAGAGCTTTGCTTCCAGCTTGGCTATATAAGTGCATCTCTCACAGGTTGTAGTGTTGGGTGGTAGGAGGAGAGGGTTGTCTGTGTACATGAGGCAATTGCTACATTGCCCCAAGATACCCAGCTTCATCAGGTAGACAGGAGAAAACACTGGGGGCTGACTCTTAGACATGCCTGGATAGATGCTTATTTATTAAGTACTAAAAACGCAGCAGTGAGTTGATATTTCCATGTACTTTTTTCACAGAATGTGTAACACATCAGTAGGAAAAACATTTGTAAGAGGCACTGCAGAACAGTAAGTGATACTAGTACCGAGGTCTCTCAAAATTAGCACTGCTTCTCTGTTCTTCCATTCTAAGTGAATGGAACTGAGATGTGACAGTCCAGCCATAGGCATTATAATCTCAACACCTGTTGCACTATGGGAAGATTTAGCTTTAGAAGAAAGCAAGCTCGATCAAGATGTCTACCCCCAGAAGGACATTGAGGGTTACAAACACAAGAAAATTTGTAGTGACTATGACTTTCTGATGAAGACAAGTTAGCAATGTGTAGAAATTCAGGAAAAGATAAAAAAAAAAAAAAAAGTGCTTTTTAATTTTTTCCGTAGTGGTCCTTTAAATGGAAAAGTGTGATGCATGTTGTAAATAATAAGCATTACCTTAAATTAAATGCACTCTAGCCACTTAGAGAAGAGTTTTCTTTGCCTGAGTGTGAACTGTGGGGAAGTGCATGCTTCATTCACTTTCCTGTAATGGGGTTGCTATTTTAATTGACAAATGCATTATAAGTCACTGTTGTTTTGTAAGATTCATTGATCATAATCAACATGAACACTGCATGTCTAAGAAATTCAGCAGACCTCTTTGTTTATTTTATAACAGCAAATTGGATATATTTAACAAATTTTGAGAACGAAGTAGACACTTAGATGAGACTGATACTGCTTAATGGTTAGAGTTTGAATAAATAATTGCTACTTTTTCTAGCACAGTCATCACTGAAGACTGTTATGGTGTATGTGGTTTTTGCAGAGCTAGAGAGGTATATCTATTTATTAATCCTTGTTTTCATTCCATAAGTCAGGTAAAGGTAATTCAGACGTTCTACATGCTGCCATTAATGTTTAGGACAGTGACGTCCATTTCTTTAGCTACCATAAATCGATAACTCTTTTTTAAAAAACATCATGGATTAGAATTGGTGATTTCAGTTATTCAGATGTATACTGCGAGTTGTATTAAATTTGTTGAAGGACGAACGTACAAAATATTAATGGTAAAATCACAGTAAATTTTTTTGGAGGTGACTGAAAGCCCCCCCCCCCCCAAGCATACCCCTGTATGGGTACAATACTCATTTTTTCTATACGCCAACTCCATGGTTGCACAACTTGGAGAAAAAATAAAAAAAGGCAGCAAAGGTCAAAGCTCATGCAATTAAAAATTCACAGCAGAGCTGATATTGACGTAAAAAAAAAAACTTTGGTTGTTGAAGCTTCAATGAAACTTGACTTCTCAATTATCCTTACATTTAGCAGGGGTTTAGCTAGTGTCAGATCTTCTGTGTGATTTTTGTGTAATTGTTATGGTTTTAGTTTGTGTGTGCAGTCTATGAAGGTTGATATTTCTTTCTTTAACTGTGGTTGAGTAGCATTACAGAGGCATATGTATTGCACAGAGTTTAAAAAAAAAAATAGATAAATAACTGTAGTTTTTTTTTCAAATAAATATTTTTATGAGACCTTTTTAGCAGTGTCCTTTGCAAACATAGATGTACATATATGCATTTATATATGCATAAATATAAATAAAAAATAAAATGCGTTTGTGTATATGTATCCGTGCATAATGTGTGTGTGTGCATGCACGAGCCATTATACATTTCTTGTCCTTGTGTCCATCATACCTATGAAGAAATTGATAACTTATTTCCCTATATGATAAATTTCATTTTTTCTTCAAATAAGTACATTTGCACAATATTTTTCAGGTATCTTGAAAAGAGGAATGGTATTGATATTTCAGGTGTCAGATGAACAAACAATATGTACATGTGATGGTTTTCTAGAAACCTCCTGGGGCCTTCTGGCCACTGTTATGTGCAAGTTATATGAACTCCCAGTGGTGGTATTATGTAAAGGCAAAATGCTGTAGCCTGCTTCAAATTTCTAATTACTTTTTTCATTACTTACCAGGGTCTGACTAAAGAAATAAAGTTTGCCTAATAAAAGAATGCATTTTAATGTCTTACATCTGATTGGGCTCACTTTTGTGAGAGTAGTTTTATTTTTAAACTTTTGTGAGAGTACTCGATGCTACATGATTGAAAAGTTATCGTAGTAAAGGGGTACAAGTAGAGTGTAGGGCATATACTGTAGCAGTGTGTGAATGGGCTGGGAGATTAATTTTTAACTATTTGCCTTAGAGATGTAGTTGAAGTTTTCACAGCCAGAGATGATGCTCCTTGTTTGATTTTTGTGTGCTATGCTGCCCTATGCTTTTAATCCATCCAAGATGAATCATGAAAGTCTGTCCAGGTCCAGTTGGGTAAAACAGCAGTCTTGTTGCGTTTGTATAATAACCTGGATACATGAGGTAGGGGTTTGCTCACACTTCCCCAAGGGTAAGCAAATATAGGCAGAGATTGTTCTGTGGCAAAAAATCATTATACAGAAAACTTGGTATATACATCTTGGGCACTGTCTTCTGTACAATGCCAGCGGCTACCTCATTTCATAGGGATGAGTTGCAGTAGTCCTCGGGGAAGGGCGCGGCAGACAGCATCATTCCTGATATCTTGAATGGTGCACTGAAGTGTAGCAGGCATTCCTGTGCTCAGAAATGACAGGTATTATGTAGCCTGTCAATGTTACGCAGGTACATGGCACCACTGCTGCATAAGGCAGCTGTCTGCTGTGTGTCATGCCTTAGCAGGTAACCATATGACAAGCAATACAGTAATTAGCTGCTCTACAAACAGTAGCTAGCTAGTAGGGCAAGCTATACAACACTGGCATGAAGTGCAGGGCTCATTTCCATATCATGGTAATGAGGGGAACTGGTACTGCACTTATGATGATGGAAGCTCACCAGCTTCTCAGTGTGGGACGGAATAAGACTGGGTAGGTGGGTCACGTTTGTCTGCACCACAGACTCCATTGCTGGTAAGGAAGTTTTTCTTGTGCAGCAATGTTTGGGCAGTTCACTGTTCTTGTTATGTAGCTTGTCACCAGTGGGGCACACTGGGATTACCCTGCTATAGTGTGGATCAAGAGGTCCTCAGTATACATATATATATATATATATATATATATATATATATATATATATATATATATATATATATATATATATAGGAATAGTGCACAGAGGAGTAAGGATGTGCAAGGAATTGATCATGCTTCATTGTTTTAAAACTCGAACAGGGCTGTATATACCATTTTATGGTACACAGTGCCTTGCACAGTAGTATTAGGGCTTTATTAAAAGGGATCACGAAGATCATAAATACAAGATTCTATATCAATATAATCTTACAATCTAATCTTTGGGAAAAGTACAGTTGTTCTTTCTATATGATAACATGAAAACATTATAACAAATGGAAATCATTTTTACTTTTCTACTTACACCAATAACACAGATGAAAAGTCCTTTGTAATTTGTTAGAACAATCTGAGCAGCTTTTTTTGAGCTGACCCTTGATGTACTGAACCATATTAAGCTGTGACATGCATCATACAAAGCTGTATGTGCCTAAACATTCAGTGTATTCATGGGGAAGTATTGCACATAAGTGTTTTAAGGTATGTCTTTGCCTTTTGGTTATTTATTAGAAGGACAAGTTTTAAGGTATGTCTTTGCCTTTTGGTTATTTATTTGAAGGACAACTATGCCATAAATACATTTTCTTTCCTCAGTGTGTGTATGTTCCCTCCTACAGAATTATCTCCATACTTCCATGTACTAAAAAAGCATGACAGCATTTGTTTTCCTCTTCTGGGTTATTTCTATCTTAGTTGTGAACAAAATGTGCAGAAATAGGTTTGATTTATGGTGTAATGATCAAAGGAAAACATAAATTGTGGAAAAAAACACATCACAAAGTACAACAATGCCTCACAGAGTATGAAAGAATTACTTCAGAATTATCCAGTCTCCTTCGTAGCTTTCATGATAGCAGTACTGTTGAATTTTTCAACTTGCAGATGCACTTCAGGGGAACTTTCATAGTCCTGCATTGCATTATTTCCTGCAGCCGCTCCTTTGTTAGTCTGTAAGCATCCTCTTCCTGTGGTTGTGATGCTGAGGTCCTTCTTTTTGCCCTCTTTCTCACTCTCATACTACAGTACTGCTATAGAACCTGTGTCTATGCCTGGGAAAGAATTTTGCAGTAGGGGACATGCTGGTCTTTGTCACGTCTGACATAAATATCAGCCTCTGGAAAACCTTGATTAAGGTTTTACTGTTTGATTTTTGTTTGCCATTGGAGTTAATGTGTGTATCCTGCTTACAGAGTTTACTGCAGGTTATTAGGATAAATTGTTACATGGTTGCCTTTTTTCAGTAATATGCAGTGTTAGATCAAAGTGCAGTGTTGGTCACATTAAAATAAAATGTCCACAAACGTATAACATTTATTAGATTTTTGTAGATACTATAACAAACATAATTTAGCACTTTTGTGAACCCTGTTTTTTTTTTTGGGGGGGGGGGGGTCGTCTTTTTAGAGAATACAGGCCAGTAAATATCCTAAATGATGCATAAAAAAAATTGTTATAGTTTACCCTGTTTCAGAGTATGATTTGCTTATAACAAAAAAAAAAAAAATCTTTCAGCTGGTAGCATATAGATATGTGTATATGCGCGCATGTGTGTTTGAATGTGGTCTTTTAGAGTCCTGTAAGAAGGGTGTATACAGTGAGAGAATTTGAGTGCATTTCTTTTTTAATGGCAGTTTTTTAATAGCAGTATTGGTACAAGAAATTACTACATTTGTTTGTTTTGATAGAGATAATTGTTACACCCTCCGTAGCAGGTGCACATCCTTGACAGCTTTATCTTGTTATTTACTATCATGGCTAGATAATTCGAGTAGCTTGCTGGCTGTAGCATGCTTTATATCCTATTATATTTTTACAACAGTAAGTATGAATGATGGTGGTGCAGCGGTTAGCTTTGTCACCTCAAACCAAGAGGTTCTTCTGTTTGATTCTTGGCTGGCAGTTCTTCTGTGTGGAGTCTGCATGTCCTCCCTGCAGGTGAGTGAGCTTTAAAGACATGCAGGTAGGTGCATGTGCGTGTGGGTGTGCCTTCCGTGAAGGTTGGACATCGGACTGGCAACTCTGTACCGTACAAAATCCACTGCCAATCAGTCTGCGGACCGGTGATCCGCTGTGTTGACCCCTAACTGGGAAAAGCTGGAAGACATTGCTTTTACAGCAGTAAGTACGAATGCCTACTGCTGAGACACAAGTACCGCTGCTAACTTCTCATCAGTATTTTTTTTCCTTTCTTATTCATTTTACTAGCTATTTGATGAAATTTTAGTTTATTATTCCTTTACATAAGGTTTTCCTGTTTGTATAATGTGGCGTGGTAAGGCCCAGTTTGCATATTCGTCATTGAGCTTGTTGCCTTTGTGCCTTGCTGTTTTTTTACATTGCCAACGGTGACCTTAGTGTTGATTATTACTAGTTGACTGATGCAGCGAGATTGACTTGAAAAATCATGCTTCTTAGTAAGGAATGCTTTGAAAGACTAAACCTAATATTTAATACCTTTATTAAATTATAACTTAAGACATAAGCAAACTACATTAATGTAAAAGACGACAAACCATATTAACATGTTTCCAGTTGCATACATTATACATCACATATATTTTTTTCTTATAACTATCATCAATCCAACATTACATAAACCGCTCAGTTCCTGCCTTTGCTTAAAGTTCACTCCTCCTCCAGAACATTATTCTGCACATATTGTTTCCATAATTTTCCATTTATTTCTATGTAATTTGCACCTTTCCGTTTGTAAAGATCCCACTTCCAGTTCTTGTATCTCTGTTACAATATTTAGTAATTCAAATACAGTTGATTTAGACTTTGATTTCCATTTTCTATTAATTGCTCTTTTTAGGCAGGCACCAGAATTAAACTTAAGGCTTCCCAGTGTCTAAGTAATTCAGATGCCGTATTTCACATAAAAAGAGTCATTTCCCTTGGTTACACCCATTTGTTCACCCAATATTTCTGACAGAGTACTTTGCAGGGAATTTTTTAAGTCTGTCAACATGTGCTCCCAGGTACGTTTTTCTTCCCCATTACATCTCCAACATTTGCTATTTATCTGAGAAAAAAATCTTTGGAGTCTGCTTAGGGTATAAAAATACCTATTCAGACATTTCCAAGCAAAAGTCGTAAATGTTCTAGACTTTGTTGCATACTTGGGAGCCTTGCATATGTCCTCCCATTGTTCCCTTTTAAACTGCTTAGCCAGTCTTTCTTCCCTTTCTGTTTTAACCTCCTCTGACTGATTCTTATAGTTATTGTGCAGTGTTTTATATGGCCTACCAATTATCCTATTTTTAACAGCAGCTTCTGTTCTAGATTAAATTAAAATTCTACCAGATCAGATCTTTCAGGTAGGATTCCTCTATCTCTTTTTCTTTGCCTGTACTCTATCAGTCACTGATAGGAAAGGCAGTCTCTAGCCTGCAGTCCAAATGTCTTATTGGCCTCATCCCATTTTAATGCCTTTCCCTCTAGTTATTTGTTCCCAATATCTTGGTTCCTTTGCCAGTTTTCTCCAGTAAATTCCAGTCCTCTCTTGCTTATTCTCTGTGCCCCTACTTATAGTCATTCCTATCAGCAGAATCTCCTTTCTCCGGTGTCACATTGGTTTAATTCTTAGAATACTTTCTGCTACTTTATGAATATAATTGTCTGTCTGTTGTTATTCTCCGTAAGGATCTGCATCCAAAATCCCTCTGTCTGTCCACTAAAGCTAGTATTGAGAACTGCCATGACATCTAGGAATAAAGTTCAAGCTATAAATCAATTTGCTCTTCCTCTTTTAACTTGCAGCTTTGGTGTTACTGACTGGTCCCAAACAACACTGAATCAGTTGTACGAGGCAACAGGAAAATATTGTATGCTTATCAAATGATATAAAAAAGCAGTTCATGTAAAGATTATATCTCTCATTCTGAAGAAGGTATGGACCTCCTCGAAAATGACTATATGTATTATTCTGCATTCATGAGACTCGTACATATTTGTTGAGATCATCAAAGCTAAACATAGTCAAAGTTCTAAGCATGAAGAGAAGTTGTCTAAGATGAAGTTTTGCATAGTTAAGCAGATTATCAGAAAGAAGTGGAAATGGAAATCAAACTGGAAGTAGACAAGACTCTGTTAACAGCAGAAAGTGCCAGAGAAGAAAAGGACAGTAAAAATGGAGACACCACAAATATAGTGGCATGTGTAGAGATCTCCTAGAAGGGTCTATGTTATAACAGTGAACGATGAAAAGATCAAATGCTGTTATATCGACCACAAAAGAACAAAAACAAGCAAGAGCGAACAGCCAGAACAGCAAATTTTTTTCCCAGGGAAAAAAATTGCTGTTCCCCAAAAAAAAGAAGACACACTAAACACTATTTTAAGTGGGGGGCTTTGCCCCCCACACACACCCTACTTAAATATACCAACTCCAAGATTGCATTACAGTGCCGAAAATGGCAAAGTGACAGAAGCAGCCAAGCAACTTCTTTCCCAGGGTAAGAATTTGCTTAAAAGCCTCTTTGTCATTTTGCGTTTTCGACATTTACAGTTCGACAAAGATGCATTTGACATAATGCCTCTTCGTTCTTCTGACAGGAACCCTTCTGGAACAGCCACATGTTGATCAAGATTTGAAGCATGACTGGTTAAAGAGAAGTGAATTCGAACCATAAGAAGAAAGGTTAATAATGGCAACGGAAGATAGCAGTCTGTGTAAACATTGATTTACAATGTTTATAAAATCTGGGAGAAACAGGTAAATGTAGGTTCTGTAATGTACTGAAAACTGTTGCATAGCCTATTAATGGTTGCAGTGAACACATGGCTGAAGGTCTGTATACTGAAAGGCACACTAACAGGGCAAGACTATTGCATTGGGAATTGTGCAAACACTACAATATGCAAGTAGCTGAGAAGCACTGGAAACATGAGCTACAAAGTATTACTGACAGTGATGAATTTCAGGTCACATAGGATCACCCAATACTGGCAGTTAAGAAAATAAGTGCAAGTAAACCAGATATAGCAGTCCAAGAGAAAAAAAAGGATAAAAGTAACATTAATCACTGAAGTGGCTACACCCATCAATTATAGTATCTTTTTTCTTTATCTATATTTGTTTACTAGGGAAGTGCACTAATCAGTATTGACCAATTTCAGTTTTAGCCCAGGTGAAATACAAAAATTTCACCAAAAAAAAAATTTTTTACAGAAATAACCACCAACACGAACCAAATGGCCAAACCAGAATAAACATGAAAGAAAAAAGAAAAATCCAGCAGGGCAACCACGTCAGATGACTCCACTTTAATAAAACGAAAGAGATAAAAACAAAAAGATGAGGTAGTCACGCACGGTATAAGTGAAACTTCTGTTTTCAAGGACTGCAAGTGCTATCAGATCCTCGTGCCATTTTGCCACCAGTTTGAACACCTATGCCAAGTAGTGTGATGCTAACTATTGTGCACATTCAACTTGTACCTTTTACAGATTCAACTTTCAGGAACATGCTTCTATTCAATGATAGTACTGCAATTTTTTAACATTTTGTCTGACACAAATTTTATATAGTAAATGTATAATGCAGAGTGTGTGTGCATGTGCACCTCTAAGCATATAGCTAGCATCTTAAGTTTGTTAATCTTTTTTTTTCCAGAGACCTTTATTGAATTGTCACGTGTGACATAGACAAATTTACATTCATATAAAAGTAATCAAACTATATTAACAAGTCCAACAAACTCTGAAAATGTCCAGTATTTCCAGATTTTCTTTTTCTGTCATATTTCACAAATATAATTATTGCATTGTAATCCCATATGAAGTTACTGGTTTTATTACTGTTCACCTCTGAAGTCCTGTCTCTGCTTCATTTCCAGCGTACCCTCGATTCTTCTTGTCAACTCTTGTGCTTCTTTTTTTCTCTCCAACATTTTCCATTGAAAATTTTGAAAATGTTTCACAAGTACAGTCCCTCTGTGGTCTTTATTACCAGAAGAACGAGAAGCAGAATCTCCTTCCTCTTTACAGCTTACTTTTTGTTGGACAAACTTTTGTATTTCCTCCTTAGCTTACACTTCATCAAAAAATGATTTTGTCCCTCCAGGGAAGAATAGCTTGAAGACAGCTGGCTACAGCAGTTTGAATTTCACACCTGCATCTCAACATTCCCTGAATAGTGGAATACATTTGATCCTCTTTTGTCTGGTGTACAATGAGTAGTCATTCCTCACAAACACTCTGCTGTCTCCCACTTTTAGTACTTGGTCTTTCTGCCACAATTTTGTCAGAATCAACTCCTTCTGCTGGTAGGATTGCATCTTTATTATTAAAGGTCTGGGTTGCTTTCTTATAGCCAGGTTTGGAGCAAACACATGATGTGCCCTTTCAACTAACAGCTCCTGCTGTGGAATACCAGTCCAGTTGCTTATTTATGCTTTCATAAAATGAATGCAGTCTGTTCCTTCCAGCTTCTCTGGTATGGCTGAAAATCTCAGATTTTCCCTGTGTGTTTTGTCCTCTAGTTCTATTATTTTTTGAAACATCTCTTCCTGAGCAGCCTCATATTCAGCCAGCTTTTTCTTTATTTTGACATTTTATTTTTTAGTTTATTTAACATTTGTTTACTGGGAAAGTCCGACCTGGAACAAAGCCAATTTTTGGAGACGGCCTGGTGAGAAACACTCCAGACACATGTATTTGTAACATGGGAGGAAACCAGAGTACCCGGAGAAAACCCACAAGAACCCAGGGAGGACATGCAGACTCCACACAGAAGGCACTCCAGCCGAGAATCGAACCGGAAAACCTCTTGCTGTGAGGCGGCAACGCTACTGCTGCACCACTGTGCCGTCCAAGTCTGACATCTGACTTTTGCAGCTTTATCATCTCATCTGAATATCTCTTTAAAACTTCTTCCATTTTTTCCAGCCTTTTGTTGTTTGATGTACGTCATCATTTTATTTTAACCAGGTCTGTATGCATTTGTCTTGTATCTTCCTGTAGGTTAGTGAAGTTATGTCTGAAGATTGCATTGCTTTTTGCTGAACAGCTGCAACACTTTCCCCAGTCAGTATTTCTTCCTCACTTTTTGTAGCTGATTTTTTTCCAGGTCTTCTGTATTTCTTTATTCCTGGCATCCAGGCAGTGCACTTACTAGCCAGTTAATGAAATTTACCCATAAACACAAGTCCACTGGTCTTCTCTACTGAGTTTTTGTTTTCTCACTGGGGGAGCTAGAAGTAAGCTGTTACTCAGTGTACAGCCATCTTGGAAGTCCCTTAAGTCTTTTAATGTTATTTTTATTTGATTTCAGTTGTGTACTGCAGAGAAGTAGTAGCTGGGTTACCTTCCCTCGCTGACTCATGGTCCGGCAACAGTCGAGCACTGAACAGTGCCACCATCCTCAGAAACATGCTTCTAGTCAATTGAAAGATACTTCTGCAATTTTTAAAAGTTTTGTGATGCACATTTTATATAATATTGTGTGTGTGTGTCTAAGTATATAGCTAGCATCTTAAGGCTGTTAATCTTGATTTTTATTTGATTTCAGTTGTGTACTGCAAAGAAGTAGAAGCTGGGTTACCTTCCCTCACAAACACATAATTCGGCAACAGTCGGGTGCTGAAATGTGCCACCATCTGGTGGAGGTTCACTTCCATTTCACTTTTCGTTTCACTCCGAACTCTCACTACCATGCCTAAAGAAGTTTCACTTCAAAAATGCAGAAATGAAAGCAATAACAGAGCAGTTCAGACCAATTTCAGGTGTGCACTACTTAATGCCCATCCACACAATGTCCAGTTGCATTTACATCCGTACTGTACAAGCAGACATAAATGCAGTCAGACATTGTGCAGAAGTACATTAAGCAAAGCCCAATGTAAAGAATATGGTGTTCACTTAATGTTCTCATTGCTTAACGTTCTATGGGATAGAACCTATCCCGGACGTTAAGCAGCGCAAACCTGTACATAGAAAAAGCTGTATATAGGCATTCTAGTGAACAAACATGGTGCAATGTACAAATATATAACTTTCTAAAGTCTGTTACTCTTCAGTAAATCTTGATGGAGAAGATACTTGGAAAGAAGATAGATTAGGTGGTATATCATGTGTTGAAGCAGGAGCATTTGGCTTATTTTGTGTTTTGGACTGAGAGATACAAAGTCATAAAATACCAAATTTTCCAAGCAAAAACAAGGACATGTGGGATAAAGATACCCAGACAGTTCCAATAGCAGTAAGAGTGTCAGGATGAATAAGCACAGTTTCAAGCATATTTAGGTTTGCTTCCAGTGCACGCAACCCCATATGAACTGCAGAAGGAAGCAATTCTGGGTACCATTGCTGGTGCTGAGAAAAGCACTCTTGGCAAACATCAAATACTAATTTCTTGAACTCTGAACCCTATCAGGAGTGGAATCTATTCCTGTCATGGTATTAGAAACACAAAACACCTGAAGATATTAAAAAAAACACAAAAGCTTTAAGTTCTGTCACTGAGTTGTATTACTGTGTAAGAAGCTGCACATATATTAATGGCTGGAAACTTTATAAATTTGACACCTGTAGCTGCAACAGTGTTTACAGTGAGGGAGCCTGTATCAAAGGCATTTACAGCCTAAACAGAATTACACAGTAAAGTTATGCTTCCTTTTTGAGATAAGATTGTGATCGTATGTTTCTGTCTGTGTTTGCATCTAACAAAAATCAGGGAAGTCAGAAAAACATATTGATACTGTCTGCTGATAAGCTTCAAGAAACTACTACCACAGAGTACTTAATGACTTTAAATAAGTGAAGAAATGAGATATTATGGCAGTTCAAAGTAAGTACACACTGCTTAGAAGCAGCCTTGGTTGAACAGTGTATTCATGTCAGTATGGCTGAACCTGTTATGTCATTTTGGGTTGAAACAAATCCTTAAATATGACTTGCTGTTTAGACTTAAATAGGGATATCGGGATTTTGGAATTGCAGTTGTTTACCTTCGATAGGGCTGCCACCATATCCCTCAGCCTCTTAGCACAAGAAATCTAGACAAAGCCATAAATAATGGGGGGGACATAGACTGAAAAACAGAGCAAAATTTTAAATATTGCTTTTATAATCTTAGTTGATAGAACAAAACATTTGCACTAGCATGACTTTTCTGAAGAGTGTAAAGTTTGAAACTCAAATGCCTGTCATTTTCTGACTTCATTCTTCAATGATTTGCCAGAAAACTAAAAATATTATTATGAAGAACACTCAAAAATAAGGCAAAATTCTAGATATTCTGTGAAAATCTGGACATTTGAGAGGTATGGCTGCCACATCTTCGTCTTGAGAGGTATGTGGAGGTTTACAGTCGCTGTACTGGCTTTATACTAAGCTTTTACAAATTAATTTTTGTGCAACCAGGGATATAATTTAAGGAGACAGTAGGAATTCTAATTCCTGGGATGATTCGTTCATTCACATGCATCATTATCCTTATAAGAACTTGATAACTAGCAAAAGCATTGGATAACATTCTCTGTTGTAACCTGCTTTTAACAACTGAAAGCATATGCATTAAAGTGCCTTGGTTGGGTGTCTCCTTTCAGCACTATTCCCTGACACATGCCGTAACTTTGTATTATGTGAGATGGACAGGATGACTTGGATATTATTGTTGGTGATGACAGCTGGTCTGTTTTGTTTGTCAGTTTTGCTTACTCAAATGTTTTTGTTTAAACTTGGTAGATGGTTTACAGGATAGGAGCTGTCAAAAATGACAAAATCTCAAGATGTCATATAATTGTGCTTGATAACATCAGCCTTCTGTAAAATCCCTGCTAACACAACATTGTTTTAAGAGGTCTAGGGTCACCGACAATGAGCCATGGATTGTGGGTGCATTCTGGAATGGTGCAATGCATTTGCTACTTGCTTGATTTGGAGGCTCTGAATGGGAATGCTTACCTTGATGTGCCTTCTTTGAAACCAGTGCCAAAGATGAGATGTTACATTCCAGTGGAGTCATGTTAAAAGGCTAGTAGCAGCTAACATGAAACATCAGATACTGGAAACATGCCAGCCGAAGAGAACTTTATGAGGAGATTTACAGATAAGAGCAGATGATTTATTGAAGAATTAGGTCCTGGTTATTTTTAAAGATTGACTACTATATGTATATATGTATATATGTGTATATTGTATAACGCTGTATATCAAATAAAATTTCATAAGGTCTTGTACAGTCAGAATTCATTCTGACATTTGGAGCCTCTAATTGCCCTTTATTGTCTAGCAATGGTAAGATAAGCAATGGAAGGAAATCATGGCATTAAAGTAAGAAGATTCCGGCTTCTGCAGGACTTTCCTCCAATAGCCTTTCTGTGTTGGAGGGAAGCCACCTAGCTTATCAGTGGGAGTGGTAAGCACTAGGTAGCCTATCTACAACAAGATCCAGATACAGATTCTTAGTTTTAACACTAGAATTTGCTTATCCGTGCTCAGCACTTGTTCAGAACTTGTTGTAACACTAAATAAACTACAGTTTACTACAGTACTCACCCTTCCTCATTACCTAGAGGAAAACAGTTTTGTTATTTACTTTCCTCACTTGCTTAGAGAAAAACAGCTCTTGTACTCAGTTTCCTCACTTGTCTAGAGAGAAATATTTTTTTAATTCAGGCATGTCCAAGGTTCAGCTCCCAGTGTTCTCTCCTGTCTATCTGATGAATCTGGGCATCTTGGGGCAATGTAGCAATTGCCTCATGTACACAGACAACCCTCTCTTCCTACCACCCAACACTACAACCTGTGAGAGATGCACTTATCTAGCCAAACTGGAGGTAAAGCTCTCTCCAACCAAGCCTGAACTTGATAGTCAAGAAGAAAAGGTAAACACTTGCACCACACCACACTCATCACATAGTCCCACTAAACCTATACCACCAAAATCCACACATAGAAACACAAAAACATTTGCGAAGGCTCTCAATAATAATCTGCTCAAGCAACACAGACCTCCAAAGCAGAAATGCAAGCAACCTCCCACCACCAACACAACCCAAATGACACAGAGCCCACAGACTCAGTGTGTCTTTCAACCACAGCCCATAAGGCAAAACAACTTATCCAACACACTAGTCATAGATGACTCTATAGTCAGGCACACTGATGTCCCACTCACCAGGCTAAACAAGAAGGTAACTGTCAGCTGCCTCTCGAGTGCCAGGATCCGCCACATAACCCACGCACTCAGGTCACTCCACAACAAGTACAAATATGACTCTGTGATTGTCCATGTTGGTGTAAACGACCGTAGACGTACCTCCCTGGACTGCATGAAAAGTGATATGGAAGAACTTACCGATCTTGTAGCCCAGGCAGGTATGACCCTAGCCCTGAGTAGCATCCTGCCATCGCCCAGAATGATACCGTAGTACAAGGGCAAAATGATTGACTTCAACAGTTGGCTAAGCTTCTGGTGTCATTCTAAGGGGATCCAGTATCTGTCTGCCTGGGACGACATGGTCGATGGACCACAATGCTTTGCCAGAGATGGCCTGCACCTGTCACCCCTGGGATTCCGAATACTGGCAAAGGCTCTTGCCGCCTCTATAGTGCCTTTTTTAGGGAAGGTTCAAATGACAAATTCACCACCATAACAGGAACAGACAAGCAAAAACTGAGGGTAATGCTACTCAGTGCTAGAAGTCTAAATCTCAAAATGCACTCACTCGAGGCACTCCTTAAAATGGAGAACATCGATGTCTGTGCAGTGACTGAGACCTGGTTCAAGGCTCCAGAGAGCACCCCAGCATTACCAGGCTATAACTCATACCACACTTTTCAGCCATCTAACCTGGACTGGAACCCCAAAGGCGGAAGTGTGTCCATATTCATTAAGGATATCCACACCTCCAGGCTAGTTGCTCAGCATAATGCAGCCAATGTTATCCAAGTGCAACTAACTCTGGGCAAAACTGCAGTCCAAATTGTAGCTTGCTACAGATCCCCACCATGCCCCAGGATTCCCACTCCTCTTTTCTTGATATACTGGAAAATATTAGGGTTCAACCAAACACCCTAATATTGGGCGATTTCAACTACCCCACCATTAACTGGGAAAACTACTCATGTACCAACTCCTTCACTCAGCGCTTTCTGGAATTCATAAATTCCAATGCTCTGGATCAACTTATCCACACCCCCACCAGGGGCAACAGTATCCTAGACCTAGTCATTACCAACATGAGTGACCGGTGTTTCACACCTGAAGTCAACTCCTCGTTGGTCAGATCCGACCATAAGCTAATCACCCTAGATATCCACATCACGCCCCCACCCCCCATTAAGGAAACCATGGTCAAAAATTTCTCCAAAGCCAACTTCATGCTTCTTAAGACAGAAGAGGTGAACTTCATGACACCCATGCAGATGGACAATACAGTTACGACTGCTGAATCCTACACAAATGCATGGTATAAGCACTTACACGAGTGCATGGATTGTGCTATCCCAAACAGAACCAAGACGCTGTCCTCCAAAAAAAGGAAGTCAATCTGGTGGTCCCCTGCCATAAACAAACTCTACAACAGAAGGATGAAATTGTTGCAAAAGAGAGTAAAATCCCATGAGTGGAGGAGCTCCCTGGTCAGCCTCAGCAAGAAGCTGAGATCCCTTCTAAGATCCTCCAAAGCTAGCTATGAAAACAGGATTGCCACTGATTCTAAGGACAACCACAAAGCATTCTATAGCTATGTCAAGAATCTCAATGGCAACACCCAGATCTGCTCTGAGTTACAGCACAATGGCACAAAAATTACAGAACCAACTGATATTGCCAACATCCTGGCAGATAGGTTCAGCGCTAACTTTACCCCCGTCTCACCCCCTAAAGGGCCCATATCTGTACAGGAAGAATGCAGAGTCCCTGTAATCACAACTTCACAGGTAAAAGCAGCAATCTCTAAAGCCAAAAGCACAGCATCCATGAGACCGGACAACATCCCAGCCTGCATTTTACACGAACTTCAGAATGAACTGGCTCCCCACCTAAGCACCATGTTCAATCATAGCCTCAAGTCAGGCTTTGTGCCCACTGAATGGCACACAGCAACAGTTATCCCACTCCACAAAGGGGGAGCCATCACTGATCCTGGGAACTATGGAACGTATCATCATGGAATTCATAAGCAAAGACATTGGTAACCGCCAAACTTTGGACCCCACCCAGTTCGGGTTTGTGAAAGGCAGATCTTGCGTCCTGAACCTGGTTGACTTCTTTGAGGCAGTCACCAAAGCCGTAGATGAGGGTAAGGTGGTTCACACAGCCTATCTTGACCTCGTCAAGGCTTTCAACGCCATTCCCCATTTTGGAATTATAGCTAAACTCATTAAACTAGGTATAAATCCCTATGTCACAAGATGGGTTGCCAACTGGCTCACTGACAGAAACCACACTGTAAAAGTTGCAGACTCCAAATCTGACTTCAAACCAGTGACAAGTGGAGTACCACAGGGTTCAGTCCTGGGACCTCTCCTGTTTGGTATCTACTTCTCTGAAGTACAGGCTAACACAGAAGGCCTCTGGCTAATGAAGTTCGCAGATGACTGCAAACTAGTAGCTTTTGTCGAGTCCCCAAATTATGTGGACATCCTACAGAGGGGCCTCACTGAGACAGATGCCTGGTGTCAGAGCCATGGCCTCAAGCTCAGTGCCAAAAAGTGCATTGTTATGTACTCATTAACTACCACATAGGCAGCAGTCTTCTTAACACCGAATGGTGATAAGAGACCTTGGGACCCAGGTGGACAGTAGTCTCTCCTTTGATAATCACATTACCACAGTAGTTAGGAAATCCTTCTACATGGCACACCTCATCACAAAATGGTTCTCATCCAGGAAAAAAAGAGGTCATTGTTTCTCTGTACTCGACACTCAGACCCATTATAGAGTACAATGCCTCTTTTGGAATGTACCTCACAAGAATTCTGCAGCAGCTGGAAAGGCCACAGAAGTACCTCACAAAGAGAATTATCGGCCTCAAACAGATGCCCTACACTGATCGTCTCCAAAAACTCCAGCTTTACTCTGTAGCATATCGCCTACTCCGAGGTGATCTCTGCCTAACATATAAAGCTATGTCAAACCCAGAGCTGTTGGACATGCTACACCTAAAGAAATCCCAATCCCTCCGAGCTACACACTCTAGGGACCTAAACCTTGTCACCACAATAAACAGGACTTGCTGGAGGGATCGATTACTGCCCCAGAGACTTCCCATACTCTGGAACAAGCTACGCATCTATGTCAAGCAAAGTTCCTCATTAACACTCCAAGAAAATTCTTGATGAGTGGACGGGAAATAGGAAATACACCCCGGGGATCACTTCTGTGACTCTGCGCGACAGGGGCACAGGAAATTAACTTTCTTGGGTTGGCGTAAGCCAGGGAACTTTGTTGGCAAGGCTTACTTAGGCCCTTGGGCCGATAGCCTAGTACCTACCTATGAACTTGGTATGTTAATAGTATCTTGTACTGTACAAGGTAACTCTGCAGCGAATGTCCAGTGAAATGCCTGCCTCACAGAAATGCTACGTGCAGGTCTGTCGCTGCTATAATCCATTCTCTCACTGCTATAATCTGTTCTAGCTGTAAACCTTGCAGGCCCACCCCATAAATCCCCAGATAATAGAGCAATATAGTAAGCAAGCAAGGAGAATAGGGAAACAAAGAGTTTTTAATAGGTCCCCCTGTTAAAGAAGATTCTCATTTTAAATACTGTCCCCAACTTAAAGAACTGACAACAGTTGACAGTTGGCTCCTCAGTGCCATGTTGTTATCCATAACCATAGTGTCTTCGAGGACTTCCTTCCTTGCTGCCCTTCTTTAATGGCTGCTGATGTACAGAAAGGTTTTCACTTGGTGTTCATAGGATTTATCATTGACAGGTTAGCAGATATCAAACCACTGCATAGTGAGACAGACATTTCAAGAATCTGGCATTACATTGCTTTCTGATGAAATGCATAGTTAGAGCAGGGTACCCTCTGGGTAGCAGTAATACATGAAGACATATGTTCTAATAGTGATTTTTAACTAGCTTTGTGTACATAATGATCATCAGCATAGACCCTCCTGTCCCGTGCAGTCCTTCATGTACCTAGAAGTGCAGGCCTGAGACATTAATTTCCAAGATGGCTGTCTGCACATGCTTGTGAGTGTAATATGTAAGCATTATTAGAGGGGATAAAGAGTAAGTGAATCAGTTAAGTGGATCCTTTTGATCTACTGCCTCATGCTAGAGCGATAGAGGGAGAAAAAAAATCAAGCAAGATCATTCTCTCAGTTTTAAGGGGTCAGTTCCAAGCTAAAATGGATCCATGAGATCAAAGGTTTAATGACAGTCTCTCAGCTTAGACTGAAATGAAGTCTGAAGGTCTTGAAAGTGGTTTTATGATTTGCTAGGTTTATGGATCCAATGCTTTTTTCCCCAGAGGAACCAAATCCATATCTTTGAATAAAGAGAGAAAATACACTATTCCAGACATTTCCAACTAGCTGGTCAGCTATTGGAGCCAGTGACCCAAGGAGTTCTGGAAAAAATGTCATAAGCGTGGGGGTCAGATTACAGCTAAATAGCCCCAGCCTGAGAAGCTTGTTATACTGGTTTTAATGGGAACAAAAAAAAGACATTTTAGAGTTAGCAAATATACAACTCATGCCTCTCAAACCAATTTCATGATGTTATTACCAATCAGCATAGAAAAGTGAATTCACAAAATAGCAACATCTGAATTACAGGGGAAACTGAAGTTTGCTGTAACACTTTTGAAGCATTTTACAGGAGACTTTGCACCCTCGTGCCCCCTTGATGTGGGTGGAGTGGCTTTGTCACCCATCTACTACTTGCATACAACAGCTTCTTCTGTATGTCAGAGTAAGGGGAGTTCTCCAAGATATTACAGTTATAGTTTTCTGCACATCTCATCAGTCGCAACCAACTTTGTGATGTCACATTAGAATGTCGTTTGATACTGGCAAACACACAAAGCATAGAATTTTTTTTTTTTTTTTTTGCAGCTAGGGAAAAAACTATAAAAGTGGTAATCAGATGGTGCTAAAATAAAATAAAAATCATTTTGTTAAACATAAGGATATATTTGTGACCACTATTAAGGTAAATTATTTAATTGTTGTACTCTGTATTGCCAATTTTTTGTTCTTAAAGAATTTGTCAATGCTTTTTGATGTTTTTTAATGTGCATTTAGATTTTACAAGATTATTTCAAATTGAAACCAGACTGCTAGCATGGGGGTATGTTTGTGCGCATCTATGTGTGGAGGAGGGGTTGGTAATGTGTCTGCTCACACTGACCTGAGTTTAACAGTAGACTTGGTGACTTGAGAGTTATTGGAGGGAGATTTAGCTGTACCATGCTTTTTGATCCTGTAAGAAAGGATCTGGAGTCCTGCCAGCAGAAGTATCCTAGAGGTAGCTACATAAAGTTCTTATGTTTTACTTAAAAGCAGTGGAGGTAATAGGGGTACAGTAAAGAGGTCACACACACTTAAAGGTGACCATGCAGACTTAGTTTCAGGAGGAGGAAACATCCAAGCCTGACACCTAGCTGTGTTTTCCTTCTAGAGCCACTGGCTTGTAGCCTGTGTCTGGAGTTACAGATGTCAGGTTACAGAGTAGAGAAGTGCGGTGTTGGTGCTGCGGTAGCGTTGTCGCCTCACAGTAAGACATTGTCCTGTTCGATTCTCAGCTAAAAGCGTCTTCTGTGTGGAGACATGCGTGAATGGGCGTACCTTCGTTGAAGGTTGTGCGTCAGGGCTGGCAACTCGGTACGTAAAAATCTACTGCCAATCATTAGCGGACCGGAGTTCCGCTGTGGCGACCCCTAACCGGGAAAAGCCGAAAGAAAGTCGGGACTGAACTATTATTTTGCACATGAAACTCATAAGGTGAGTGTAATAATTCTTTATGGGGGAGAGAGCGATCGATCGTAGTATGAGGTGTTGGACTCTTGGATGGAAGTTGATAGAAAAAAGTTTACAAGGAAGTTTACCCTTATGTCTGACAGGAATTAAACTTCAGCATGCTGCAAATCTGTGGTATGAACCGAAGTGCAAGAAATATTTATTTTTATTTTATTCATGTGTTAACTCAGTAAGCCTACTGGACACAAGCACCACTTTTTATGGGCAACTTGTGAGCGCACTGTCTACTTAACTGACTTAATTTTACAAGTGGAATTTAAGGGAATCAAACATAGGACTACAGGGTGAAGCTCGTTAGCCACTTTTGTAGATATAAACCTGAACAAAACCATTCGACTGCAGTTAAACTGCAGTCTTATCATTTATCTCAGAGGGTTTCTGTAAAATAAGTTGACAGCTGGAGGAAGCAAAGCTTTTGTACTTCTTTGAGAGAGGTTATATTGTGGTAAAATCTGCACATAAAGACAACAAGATTGAGCTATAAGTATGCAATGGTACATATTATTTTAAATTAAAATAAAATGTAAATTCAACTGAATTCACTTTTTCTTCCATTTAAGTTTATTTGGGCCATCAAACAAGTGTTGATTATTTGCTGTAAGGTCCCTTATTAAAGTAACATTACACATTCAGATAACAGTACACAAAATGAATCATAATAGTGCGGCTTTGTTGCTTGGTGAAGGAAAAAATAAAACATTCAAGCAGTGTTTGACACAGGCTATTCTCTGCAGTATCTTTTCTGTACTTCTCCAGTGTAGTCACATTATAATTGGGACAGGCAATGTTATCATACTGTTAAAAAGATTCCTTGGAGAGTTACATATGATCAAAAATCAGCATACTGAATGTCACAGTAGACAGAAATTGGCGTTATCAGTAGTGTGTAAAGACAGGAGAGTATCTTTTTCCTCCAACGTGCAGCAAGTTAAGTGTAGACTTTCCTTAGTAAGGGCTGCAGGGGGAGCATAACACTTTGCAAGGAGAGGACTGTGTGGTTTGAGTGGTAAGGATTGTCCTCAGTTTTTTTTTTATTTCGTCTTTTGGTTTACTCTAAAGTATGCATTTAATTAATTTAATAACTATAGTCCCTAATTTGGAATATATTTCTATCCCGTGGATTTTTTTAACACATGGATTTGAGAGTACAAATGTAGCAGACCATGGGTTTCTCACATTACATTGTCCCAATGTAAATAGATTTAACAGATGGCCTGGGAACATTTTTAAATTTAACTTTTGCCATTAACTCAGCCATGTGTGAAATTCTTATGGCCTGTACACATTTCCATCCTGTAGTATTGTATAAATAATGGTCATGTGTTATACTTCAGGCTGTCTGGACATATCTAATTATCCCATAATTACAGACATCTCATTTCCTACTCTTATTAGCATTAGGAAAAAGATAATACATCACTGTAATTTAACATAAGTACATAGTTGCAAAAAGCTTAATTGTTTGCTCATAGCATTCAGTAACCTTGTATAGTGAAGCAGTCTAGTTTCATATTATTTCACTTTATTTTAAGCTTGTTCAAAAAGACATTTCTAAGTTGTTAATACGGATTCTTGGCCATCCAGAAAGCTCATTTTAGTGTATTACTCCTATTTCAGTATGTATGTATTGGACTTGCTAGTAGTAGTTTGATATTTGTAAATATTACTTTAAAGTATTAACTTGTTAACTATATATTTATTTGTTTATTTGTTACTCGGATTCGTAGTCTCCATGGACCTTTTCCATTACTGATTTAAATCGAAAGCAAAAAACATCACACAAGTTATATCCGAGAATGAACAATTTGTTATAGTATGACATCAGTTCAAAAAAAAAAAAAAAAAACACATGCCAACAAAAATCTCATGTGTGCATACCGGAAAACGAAACAGTCTGCATGTTAATAGTGTAATTACTAAATAGATAAAGAATGCAAATATTATTCGATTAAATGCGATTTAAATGTGATGCAGCTTTTGAAGATGTATAGAGGTTCTAGGTAGATAATAAAGAGCATCAAACTGGGATTGAAATGAATGAATAGAGATCAGGTATATATGAAGGCTGTGAAAATATGTAGTGTTGGGGTGGGGGAAGAGAGAAGTTGTATAAAGATAAATGTTGTTTACTGTAATTATGGTATGTTTCATGTTTTTTTTTTTTTTTTGCCAGTTAGGGGTTTCTTACATAAAATTGCAGATGAAGAGTAGGGAAGAGGATTAGAATAAGTAGTTGCCAGCAGTGGTCTAAAGCAAAAGTATTAGACATGAAAATATGTCTATAGGTATTGCACTTCCCCATCGGAATTTCCCTTGGTATACATTACCACGTCATGCACATAAGGTAAGGGTGATCATTAATCTCACTGGACGGATGCTAAGCAAATTATGGTCATTGGCTACTCTTGATTTTCTTTTGCTGAACAAGCCAGTTGAGATGTAGACTTCACCATGAGTTCCAGTGTAATCCAGGGCCATTTGATTATTCTAAAACACAAATAATACGAACTCAGGAGGAGATTATGTATAATAGAATTAAATATTTGCAATAGTTCTTCAGGTTCCCTCCTTCCTGACCACTGTGACTGCCAACAACAAATTATCTACGTGGTTGTCTGAACATTGATGTAAACACTGCCACTCATTCGTATGTACATCAACCGCTGTTCATGGGTTCTACAGTTTGAATACATACATATCAGTTTTGATATTTTTGCCACAGAGAAGGTAATACCATTCATTGATTACGAACTTCAGCATCACCCCTTTGTTATGAAAAGCTGCTGCCTTGACACCATTTCATTCTTGGGGGTCATTGTCTTCAATTAATGAGAAGTTCATTACATATGTGTTGTAGCATTGTAAAGACTGACAACAATGATAATTGTTTCAAAGAACAGTAAGACAAACTTTTGCACTACACACAAATGTATCTTTTTCTGTGAGAGCTCAATCCCCATACCTTTTATGTATGGGAAAATTCACAAATTCCCTTAATTATAAGAAACAGAGATGCAGCAATTTCTAACTCTTGCAGGGTGCACAATTAGCAGCAATAAACTGAGATTCAGAGGGTTTGTCTTCCAAAGTCAGCACCTACTCCAATTATTAATATATCTGTAGGTGCTATAATTCAGAGAGCAGTATGCTGGAGCTAATTTATTGGCCACTTATCAAGTAACATTGGCTTTCTTAGAATTCAGTGAAATTTCTTTCATAGCATTAAGCCATGCTGTTTTCAGAGAGCAGAAGAAAGTGTTATCACTGTAACTGTAGAAGGCTAGGTGATCTTATCTTTCCCCAAAAATGCAATGGTCTTATCCAGAAAGAAAATGAAAGCATCGTACAATTCATCTCTACCTTATTTCTCTGTGTGTTCTGAATAATTGTTTGCTATAACTTACTTTCAGTCATTTCTTACATATGGACTTAATTTTTGTAATTTTCACTAATTCTGGTATATTTGAAGTATTCTTTTGCGGACTAAATTGTTTGTGTATTTGCACCTTAATTGTTTAAATAGAACAGTGTTTTCAGGAGTACCATTGCGTGCAGCTTTTTCTAGGTTTAATTATTCTCAAGTCCTGTAACTCTTATAGAGTACTGTAGACAAATTTTCATCTTCTCCAACATTTTTGCCTGAGAACATATTAATTATGGGCGTGGGTAAGTTGATAGTTTGTCCCATCTAACAAACTATAATTGTCTAAATTATTACATCTCTCAAATCTACTTAAATTGGATAATGTTCTTGTGCCATTTTCTTTTTGTTTTTGAGAAATGCACTTTGATGGTAAGGAAGTGAATTGAGTAAAATAATTGACTCTTTCATTTGCTAGTTATTTTTAACAAAGACTTACTGTGGTAATGTCCCATTGTCCACAAGCGCAAGTTATCATCATAGGGCAGGTACAGGCGAGCACTCCCTGTTTAAGGAAAGTGCAGTAGGGTTGCCACCTTTTCAGATGCCCAGAGTGGAACTTTTTTTGTAGAAATGTGAGATTTTGCAGGACAAAACATACCCGCGGTCATTGCAAAGGCCAGAACTTCACTTTTTTGCCAAAATAAAAGCTTATTTTTCTTGCATTTGAGTTGCTCATGCTATTTCATATAATATTTGTGTGTTCAAGATACTATGCCATGGTGGTGCGGCGGTTAGGGTTGTCACCTCACAGCAAGAGGTTCTCCCGTTTGATTCTGGGCTGGAGCGCCTTCTGTGTGGAGTCTGCATGTCTTCCCTACTGTCAAGTGAGGTTAAAGACATGCAGGTAGGTGCGTGCATGAATGGGTGTGCCTACTTCAAAGGTTGGGTGTCGGGCTGGCAACTTGGCACCGTAAAAAATCCACTACCAATGATTAGCGGACTGGAGTTCTGCTGTGGCGACCCCTAACCGGGAAAAGCCGAAAGACATTATTATTTATGTGTTCCAGATACAATATAACTACTTTATGCAACTATTAAAGAAAACTTAATAAATATATTTTGTCTTAAAATCTCAGGACATTTGCCATTTTTTAGTTTTTATTTTTCCGCAGGACACATCTGCCCAAAGTGGGACTGTCCATCGCAAAGAGGGACAGGTGGTAACCCTAAAGTGCAGCTGTTCTTGCCTGCATAATCCGTCAGCAAACACGTAGTGATGGAGCCAGTTAGCAGCAACTGGGTCAAGGGTCACGGTAAGTGCTTTCCAGTCATACGGTGACTATTTATTCGTCCGTACAGGGCTGGTATGCCGTAGGAATTTTATTTTAAAAATAAAATTAAAAATAAATAAAAAAGTAATAAAAGGATCTTTTGGGGTGTCACAGACTCGGGTGGTTGGCAGGGGAGTTTGGTTTAAAAAAAATATATAATATTTTATTGTGAGAGGCGTACCTATCAACTGTACAGATCTTCACAGAATGTCCTGTATTTTGCCTCATATTTTAGTCTGTTCCCCATAGAATTTGTGATTTTCTGGATTTTTGTGGCAAATCAGTAAGGACTGAATTCACTAAATAATGACAGTCATTTGAGTTACAGACTATATATCCTTCAGAAAATGCATGGTAACCCAAGACAATTTTTCCAGCAACTTTCTAAGTTTATAAGAACAATATTTAAAAATGTGTCCCTATTTTGAGGCCCCCCCTTTATTTTGGCTTTGTCCAGAATTTTTGCGTTGAGGTTGAGAGATGTAGTGAGAGAAATAAATATTTAAAAAAAAAAATGAGAAAAAGAGGCTGATATACGGTGCACTTTTGGGCATAATTTGACTGTTGGAATCTGTAAGATGTGGTTGCATATGTTTTGCCTCTTTATTTCACCAGGGTTGTTTAATGCACTGTCTTAGGCATTTGAGTCATGCTTTAATTAATGAAGGCAAGTTGGTGAGAGCCTGAGTGTTTGGGGTGTAAATGTTTTTTGTTAGCCTTTTGAATTGTGGTATCAGTTGTAAAGGGGTGCTTATTTAGGTCAGTAGCTGTGCCTCGTTTTATGGCAGGTGGAATTATTATGGGGGGTAAATTTTTAGGCTGACTACAGGGAATTCAGTAAATTTTGTCTTTATGTTCTAGTGAGGGCTGTGTGTGGGTTTGGTGGTATTACGTAATTAATTGTGTGATGATATTTCTGGTACAATGGATTTATAAAAAAGTTGTAAGGTTAGTAACAAACGTTCTTAAATTTTAGGCATGGCATTTTGGATAACCGGTAGTATATAATGTTTACCTCAGCATTTGATTATACATCCTTGGTTTTTGGCAAAGTGGTTTTGTTTAGGACATGTCATAGCGTTCGTGAACCCCTGCAGCAGCACAGCTGCTGGCATTTTTCAAGGAAGGATAAGCCGGGAAATATCCTGAGGGCTTTACATTCTAGAACTTCAGAGCAGCACAGCATCCAAAAATCCTGCTTTTTGAAATAATTGGAACTTTGTATGGCTTTTAGTTGGTCAGATTCCCCCCACCCCACTTTTTTTCCCAGTGCTAATTCTTTTAGGTTAGTCATTGTGCAGTCCATTAATGAGTAATGGTGCATTTATCCCAGGAGGCACAAGGCTTCTATTTCTGTTTGATTTAGAAATGATGGAGCTGCTGAACAGAGCCTAAATTCCAGGATAAGACCCTTAACAGAATTCAGAGGAAGGCACAGCTGTGGTGGTCATTCGACATATATAAAGAAGCACAAGGTAAGGTCTCTGTATGGGTTTCAGGGTTTGATATTGGTGGTAGGGGTCAATCTGCTGATAATTATTTAGAAGATTTTATAAATTCTTTGCTGGAAGAGGATAGAATTAGGCTGTTTGACATAGGTTTAGAAAGAACATTTGCTACCTCTACACCTTTGGGTCCTGGATTGGTAGCAGGTACTGATGTTGATCAGGTGGTGCAGTTACCTTTACCCAATTTGCATAGAGGGTCTGAGGAGGTCAGGGGTTCAGAGAGGGATGCCCTACCTCAGTCAGATGAGTGCATTTCCCAATTCTTGTCCCACAAGGCTACCCTCTCCTTCACCTGGCTGTCATATCATAGCACATGTTCCCTGTAAGGTTAAAGATAAGATTATTGAAGGGAGTTTGTAGATATATTCAGTCTAGTAGATAATGAGAGTATGAAGTGCATACTGGATGCTGATAACACATCCAGCAAGGACTTGATGGCAGCTTTAGTGGCTATCATGAAGAATGCGTCAGCCAGGACACCTGTGAAGACATGTGATACTTCGTGTCTGTGTTTTGTGATATTTATGGACATAATCACTGAGAAGGATCTTAACCCAGCACTGCCTTTATTGTCTTATTTTGTAGTCATAAGGGAAGCTCACAATGTGAAAAGGGGGTTTTGGGTGGTTGAGTTATGATCATCTTCATCCTATAGCTAACAGTCTTTCCCGGTTTCAGTTTGTTAGGTTTCGTCTCTTGGCCAAGCATTTGGACACAAAGGGTTCCCCAGTTCCTCCGGAAGTCTGGCTGATTGGAGAATACTAGCATTATCGTTTTTGGTAAATTCGTGGGCCAGCAACACTAGGAAACATTACTCATCTCTGCATGTTGTCAAGACATTGTACAGGTTTTTGATCACTGGTCCCAGACTATGGGGAGTACAGATGCTGCTACAGTTTTAATGGCTGGGTCAACAGAGGGGGATTCACATACAACACTCAGAGTATACCTGAAGCTTTGGAATATTTGGAGCAATTTTGGGGCCTTCAGGTGATGTCAGGACATTGGGTTATGGGGAGAATATTTAAGGGCCTAGAGAACATGCAGGCACCTTCCCAGGATTCCAGAAAACCGATTGTAAGACAACTTCTTCCCCTTGTTATTCAAGGTTTTACAAGACCATTGGTGAATTTCACTTATTTCTATAGCTGTTTTGTGCATCTCTTTGTATACAAGTGGGTGCTTTCTGGGCCAATGAACTTCTCCTTTATAATAAAATACCACCAAGACCACCGATCCAAGAAGTAAGCAGATTTAACGAAACACTTAGTGCCTCGGCCAATGAACTTCTCCTTTATTTATTTATTTATTTTTTATTTATTTTACATTTGTTGACCGGGCTAGTCTAACTGGATATATGTCCATTTTCAGTAGAGGCCCGGGGAGATAAGCTCCTAGGAAACAAACAAAATTACATATACAAAAGTTAATGTATACAGTGAAAATTGCAGGTGTAGTACAGAGAATAATCAAAGAGGTAATTCATTCATAACATAGTGCAAAATATACAGATACAATTAGTACAATACAAAATGTAGTTGGAATACATCATAAAGAAAAAGATGGCAGCTGAATTATACAGTATATTAGTATACAAGTAGTCATAAAGAAAAATGAGCTGAAATTATACAATATATTAATAAAATTAGTCTCCTTAATGAGATTCTGAAGATGTAAGTAATAGTATAGAAGGACAAGGTAAGTTGTTATTAAGAAAAGGAACTTGATTACTGAGAAGGGAAGGGTAGGTTGAACCAAGTAAGAAGAGCTAGTTGATCAGTCAGGTTTAGTACAGGAGCACATCCAGTGTGTTCTGAGGAAAAATTACAGTTTGGTTTTAAAGAGCGATATAGAGGGAAGAGAGTAAAGTTCATTAGGAAGAAGGTTCCAGGATTTTCCAACAGTATTAGAGAAAAGAGAGTCCCCAGCCCTGTTGTTTGATTTACAAATATTTACAAGAAGTTTGTGATGATCGTAAGGTGTTTAGATTGTTGTAGGGGGTAATGAGGGTAGATAGTATAGGGGTATTGGTAGGTTGGTAAAGGGTTTTATGGGCAATGGTCAGTTGGTGGAATTTAAGCTGATTTTGTAATTCAAGCCATCCTAGCTGCTTTAGATTAAAACAGTTGTGGGTTCTGAAAGGGTTACCTGTAGCAAATCTGGATATGTTATTGTAGGAGTTTTCCATTTTATTAAGGTTGTTTTTAGAGAGATTAGTATATATTGGTGAGACATAGAGGAGAGTAGAAATTAGATGAGTGTGAGCAATAGTTATTCTAGCTGCAGGAGAGAGAAAGGGTTTGATCCTGTAGAGAGAGCCTAGTTTTCTATTAACAGATTTTAGAGTATTGTTAATATGGGTGTCGAAGTTAAGGTTATTATCTATGGTGATAGCTAGTAGTTTGATAGTTGGATCTGGGGATATGAGAGTACCATTATTGGATGTTACTGTGAATTCTATGGGGGGGGGGGGCTTACAAGTAGGATTAAAAAGGAGGAATTTAATTTTTTTGGGGTTCAGAAGGAGACAGCGCAGTGTAACCCATTGTTCAGCTGTGTTAAACACATTTTGGGTAAGGAAGTGAAGTTCAGGTATAGATGTGGCTGAGCATATAAGTGTGGAATTATCTGCATATTGTATGCATGTAGCTTGGGGGATTGCTAGGTGAAGGTCATTGATAAATATAGAAAACAGGAGAGGTCCTAATATGGACCCTTGAGGAACACCAATGTTAATGGGCAGATGGATAGATAGAATGTTATGCCAAAGTACAGCCTGTTGTCTGTTATCTAAGTAGGACTGGAACCATTTTATAGCTAGTGCATCTAGTGACAGAGATTTGAGAATATTTATAAGTATCTGGTGATTTACCATATCGAATGCCTTAGACAGATCTATAAGTGCAGAGGAAAGCATATTAAGGTTACTTTTTTTGTTAATACAGTGAGTGAAAGAAGGGAGGGCAGTAGCAGTGCTGTGGAAAGTTCTGAAACCATGTTGAGAGTTTGAAAGTAAGTTATTTTGGATTTGGTGGTCTAGCAATTGTCTGTGGATGCATTTTTCCATGATCTTTGCTAAGGGAGAAAGTAGGGCTATGGGACGGTAATTGGAGAGTTCAGTAGAGTTACCAGCCTCATGAAGGGGGATAATATAGGATACTTTCCAGATTTTATGGATGTATCCTTCACTGATGGTTCTATTGATGAGAATGGAAATGGGATAGACAATGGATTTGGCTGCCTTTTGTAGATATTCAGTGGGTAGTTGGTCTGCTGAAGGAGTGCACGGTTTCAGTTTTTGGATAAGGGTAAGAATATATGTTGTTGGGACTGGTTGGAAGAGAAATGGAGGGGATGGGTTAGAGTTGGATATAGTTAAGATCTGAGTAGATAACTGACTGGCAAGAGTTTGACTGGCCTCAGTATAAAAGGTATTAAAGGCATTAGCAGTCTGCTTGGGATTCTCCTGGTCTTGTGCCTTGTGGGTTTGGTGTAATGGATTGACCTGGGTGTAATAACTGTTTAATACTCGCCCAGAACATTTGTGGTTTATTATGGTGAGTCTGCTGGAATTGTAGGTAGTAGTTTCTTTTGTCAGACAGTATAGCTTCTTTAGTTTCATTTCTCAGCTGTCTGAAGTTTTGTTGGTCTACTGGGTTTTTAGTTAAATGAGATTTATTCCAGTATTTATTTCTGAGATGGATTTTTTGCCTGGTTTCTTTTGAAAGCCATGGGGCAGATTTAGTTTTCATTCTAATAGAGCAGGTTGGTGCATGGTGGTCTAGTATGGCTAGGAAGTTAGAATTAAAGTAATTAACAGCTTCCGCCAGTGTGAGGTATTTTAAGGGAGACCAGTTACATGCTCTTAGTTCTCTCTGGAAGAGATTGGGATTGAAGTTTTTCTTGGTTCTAATTGTTCTAGATATGGTTGGATTAGGTAGATTGGACTTGAGCCTGATGATGTAGGTTAGTGAGTAGTCACTTAAATCATCAGGGAGGGTTCCAGCTTCATATGTCTGGGGATGATTATTTATGAGAATCCAATCTAAGGTACTTTCTTTCTTATTAGGCTTGTTTATCCTGGTAGGGGAGGTAATGGTTTGAGAAAAAACAAAAAGGTTAATATGGCTGGTAGGGTGGCTACTGCTACAACACTTCCAATCAATGTTAAAATCACCTAGGATTATGGTTTCTTGGGGTAAATTTTGGGATAACCAACAAAGGATATTTTCTATGGTGGCAATGTTATTACTAGGAGGAAGATAGATACAGATAATATAGATGGATTTGAATGTCTTAAGTTGAAGCTTGGTAATAAGAATTTCAGCGCTGGGGTCTTGAGGTGGTTTATAGTCATAGGTAGTAATCTGTAACCCAGATTTAAATAGAATAGCTACACCACCACCCTTTTTGGTTGATCAAGTTGCAAAATATTATAACTGGGTGGGATGACTTCATTGTCTTTAGTTACAGGTTTTAACCAAGTTTCTGTTAAACAAAGAATGTCAAAGGAGTAGACTTCCTAGAGAGCATGGAGTTGTGCAACTTTGTTATTAATGCTACGTATGTTGAGGTGAGCTAATAAGAGTGAGTTAGGTGGTTTGATAAGGGAATGGATAGTAGAGGGGTTGGGGTTGAGGAGTTGAGTGGTAGTAGCAGTTGTTGGGCCTGGGTTTGGGTGAATGTCTCCATCTTTTAAAAAGAAGAGTAGTGTTTGAAGTCTAAGATTTGGACATATATTATATAGAGGTAGAGATCTTCTGGGATTGGGAGAGTCATATCTAATGTGGGCTATCCTATGGTATTTTGCTAGTAGATAGCTGGGTGTAGATGTTATGCTAACATGGTTAGTGAAAATAGGTAGAGAAGGAGAGGTAAATAGCTTATTGAGGTAGAGAAGGTATGGATATAATGGGTGTTCATAGGAGGTTAGCAGGTAAGCTAAAGTTAGAGGTGGTAGAAGTGTAAGTATGAGTAACCTCTGTAAGAGGGCTGGGGTAGGTAGCTTATACATCTGGAAGGGTAAGTTGTTAGGTTGCTGTTATAGGCTCAGAGGTATACTAGGTGTGGAAAGGAATAGGTGGAGGGTGTGGTGTGAGAGATAGGGAGTGGTAAGTGAAAGGAGGAAATTGGAGTTAAGTGGCCAGTGGTGAAGGGTTTGTGGTTGGTGGAAGAGGGAAGGGGTGTGGTTAGATGGTATAAGAGTAGGACCCCTGGGGTGGGTGAGATTTGGGGGTAGGGTAGGGGAGCGGAGTGAGCCCGCAGGGCGAATGGAGCCAGTAGAGATAAGTGAAGGAGAAGCTAGAGAAGAAACTTTCAGCAATGCTAGTAACTGAAGGAAAGTTAGGCAAGTCAGGAGTGGGAAATATCAGAGTTAAAACAGAAGTCTATGAGAAAAAAAACAGGTGGGTATAGATAGTTGAAGTAAAGGGTAAGTGAGAAAATAAGAACACGTCTAGGACTTAAGAGATGTAGTGTAATTACAGAAGAAATACTGATGGATAAGCAGGAGATAAAGGATGGGATAAGGGTGCCACAATGTGGGCAGATCTAATATTGTAGGTAAGTATGTAAGGGAGCTAGCTGGTATAGAACTAGGGAAGGAGTGATAGTAAATGGGGTTATTATAAAGTAGAAGTGGTTTGTTGGATACAGGGTAGATAGGAGGGGGGTAAAGGCTGCTGGCTGTTCAGGCTCGTAGCGTACTTTAGAACCTCTGAAGCAATAGTAGACAGCAGTCAGCTTTACAAGCAGGACTTAGACAACCACATACTTTCTTGCTTCCTTGAGAGAGGGTGCAGGGAAAATAAGGCTGTTAGATGAGACTGCAGATATTTCGATAGGGTCCTTTGTCACCAGGTAGGTAGGTTCTTAGAGACTATATCAGAAGCAGCACAATGGGGGGAGCAGGGTACTTTAGGGAGGAAGAGAGACAAACGTGGAGGAGAGAAAAAAGAGTTTGCACATAGCAGGTAGTTATGACAATTAAACAAAAAAGCTTTACATGAAGACACAATTAATAAAGTAGCTTGTATTCATGCCCTTATTTTTGAAAGAAGCTATTGGAATCACTTTTAAGCTAGTAGTACAGTGACATTATAAAGTAGTCTAAACTATCATTTAGAGGAACTCTGAATCAGGTTTACTGAAATTGGGAGCAAGCAAAAACAAAAACATACGCTTCTAATAACCAAATATAAACTATATCAGCAAAAAAAAATAACTGGAAAGCTACCTTAGAGAGAAATTACTGTACTACTCTATGCAGGGACAGTGAGTTTACAGTGTAGAATACAACACTGAAAAAATAAAAATAATACTATCACTTACTAGAGATGCTACACCTGGAGGGCTTTCAGCTGCAATTAGAGCAAATATGGCGTCCAGGGTTTTTAAAACCTTTGGTGTGTTGTACCTGAGTGATCACTTGGAGGGGTGGAGGAAGGGAGGGAAACCTTCAATTGGAATTTAAAGTAGCAGGGGAGAATCCAAGGGAGTCTGCTAAACCTAGCTAATTATCAAGGACAGCCAAGGAAATAAGGTAAACATACAGGCACCCTTGTTCAAGGAGTGGAAGGTTTCTCCAAGAAAAACTATGTGTAGGAATACACCACAGGTGGAAGTTCTATGCTGCTTACTAGTCTGCAGTGGCAGATTTTATTCTCTTTTATATTTGTATTCCCCTTTACTCATTGTTTGCTGCACACAATGTAGATAAAGATAAAAGCAGTTGGAGACTTTGCACCTCTGTTTGGTGTTTAGTGAAGAGCAAGTATTGAGGAGGAGGGACTGAAGGCTATGACTATTGAGAGGGGCTAAATAACATACAACAAATTATCAACACTGAAACAGAATGAAAGGGGTGGGAGTGGGCTAAGAGGAAGAAGGTTTGCAGCTATTGCCCCTGGGGTAGGCACTCTAGCTGACTCTAACAGATTTTAGCAAGGCATAACAGTAGTTACAAAAGCTGGCACCTACACTGCACAAGCGTCAACAACAAGGTTCCTGGAGTTAAACCAGGGGCTGCAGTCTATTTTTGGATGATTGCTGGTTAGAGTTTTCTTTGTTTTTAGCTGGAGTGAGAGGATTACTTGCTCACACAAGTGGGGGGAAGGGGGCCCAAAGCGATCAGGTCCTCACTGGGTACTACACAAGTGGCAAAAACAAGGTTCCTGGAGTTAAAACAGGGGCTGCAGTCTATTTTTGGATGATTGCTAGTTTTCTTTGCTTTTAGCTGGAGTTGAGAGGATTCCTTGCTCACACAAGTGTGGGGGGGGACCCAAAGCGATCAGGTCCTCAGTGGCTACTACACAAGCGGCAACAACAAGATTCGTGGAGTTAAACCAGGGGCTGCAGTCTATTTTTTGAATGATTGCTGGTTAGAGTTTTCTTTGCTTTTAGCTGGAGTGAGAGGATTCCTTGCTCACACAAGTGGGGGGGGGGGCTAAAGCAATCGGGTCCTCAGTGGCTTAGGGATGCTACACCTGGAGGGCTTTCAGCTGCTTTGTCTTTGTTGGGAGGACCTTGTCATTCATCCACAGGAAATTTGTCGTGGTTTGGTTAAAGAAATCTAAGACTGATCAAGTTGGTAAAGGTCAGGTGTGCCTGGACAATACCAGCAAGCTAGCACTTTTCCCCTGGCTTGGGTTAGTTTGGCTGTTTAATATTACCTCCTTAGAGAAAAGGTCGGGCTTGGTTTTCATGCAGGCCTCAGGCAGGCTTTTTTACCTATCAGAGATTAACGCATTTCTTAGGCAGGCTTGGCAGGGAAAAGGAATTCACCCACAAAGATGCTCCTCTCATTCCTTTTGGATACTTCGTACATCAATGTATTGGCTGGTCACTCAACTTCTTTTGATAGTAACCCGTGGATATTTCATTCTTTTGGTTTCTCTGGTCTTAGTTGGCTTCAGATTTGGGAATTTTAGTAGGCCTAGTGTCATTGAGAGAGTGAGGTGTGTTGTCAACCACAGAGTCAAGTGGGCTGCTAGCCAGATTGGTTTTCAGGTGATTGAGCACATCATTATACACTGGGTAATTTCTCAAAAAATGAATATGATTTTTTTGCTTTAATACTGCAACATGTAAAACACATATAGAAAAAAATTCTGTACCAGCAATTGTAGATGATCTGAACATTTTAAACATTTTTCCAGTCTATCTGCTAAATTTTCAGCCTTTGTTTTACTTAACATGGATATGTAACAGCAGCCTTATTTATGTAAATGAGGTAGCCTTTTGCTCAAATCAAGGTGGTTGTAATATCTTATGTTAAGGTGTCTATGAAATAAACACAAGGAATTAATTTTGTTGGTCTCCATTCTTTTGTTGGTTAAGTTATATAAACTAAAATTTTAATATAGGATGCAGAAAAGACGGTCTTTGAGCACCCCAATTGTTATAATTTCTACCACAGGTACAACTTCTGGCCAAAGTAAGTGTTTCATTTTTAATGCACTTTGCCTTGATAGGTCTGCTGAAGTCAGAACTTGAGTGATGCTTGCTGCACAATCCATGTGGATCATTTTCTTTGCATGCCACTTCCAAGAAACTAGCCAATAACTTTCACCAGTTGACTTGTCCATGTCCACCTTCCAGATGGTGGAGCCGTTTAACTACGGATTTAAAAATGGAAAATGGTGTCCATAGTACAGACATGGTAAATGCAGTTAGGGGGCACAGTAACATCTTGCCAGAGGACTACTGTTCCACTCAATACCAAAAGCTTCACTGTAGTCCTACTGCAGAATCTATGAAGTAGCTAATGTAAGCACTGAAAAATATAAATGCAAAACAAATGGCTCAGTTATAACACAGAACTTTTTTAAATTGTTCCCATTTTCTGTCCTGTTTTATTGCTGATGATTAGTACAATTTAAGTTTTAACTCTGGTTATTATGTTCCTGCCCCAGGATTTTTAGTGTGTGATCTGACATGTTAAGAGGAATGAATAGCTCTGGAAGGAACTACATACACTACTAAGAGGGGAGTGTGCTAAGTCTGTAGAGCTCATTTATGCAGTCACCAGGGATGACTTTGCCATCAATTTTTGGGAACTCAATAAGCACCCTTCCACTCATGCAACAACTCCTCATGTGAACTTCGAACCTGCGTGCCTGCACAGTAACATCTCCTTCCATCCTTCTTCCCCCTGGTACAGTCCTAAGACTGTCACTGATTATGAAAGGACATAGTGCAGCTGTAGCAGACGAACTCTGAACTAGATTCCTGAAGAGGACCACCCACCTAATTGCATACCTCACTGTAGTTACTCCTAACATGTTTCTTAGCTAAATGCACTGTTCAGTAACTGGAAGTTTCTCGCAGTGCTCATAATTCTTAAGATTGCAGAAGGGCTTTCTTAGCAATTACTGACCCATCTCTATACTAAGCTCACTTGCAAAATGAATTTAAAATTACATGTTACTTCACCAATGCAAATTGTTGACTTCAAAAGCAGCATTTTTGTAAGGGTACAAGATCCCCCATGGTCTTACATGTGTAAATGCACTAATTCATTCTGAAACTGTATATCCTTGATGGTAAGGAAAAACTTCATTATGCCCCACTTTTCCACAGTCTCACTGATGTCAGTGGCAAAGTTTTGACCAAAAAATTAGGCAGGTGTTGATTAAATATGATCAACTATTCCCTTTTCAAGGTTAGTCAGTACAGTCATTCCCAGGTGTCTCTTGAAAATGTTGTGCATCTCCAGCTTGCATCCTTTATTTACAATGGTAGTATAATGACTGATTCCCACATGGACACAGTTCTAAACAGGAGGCAAACACTGCACTGATCCATCTAACAAAGCATGGTCTGACTGCAACGAATGGATGCCACTATACAGACAAGTTTTCGTGGACAGCAGCATGGCATTTAATGCTATATGTCATGCTTTGCTGTTTGATTGCACTGTTTGGACTAACACCTCATGATGTCACCTTGTTTATCATCTACCTAACAGGAAGGTACCTTGAAGTAAATAAAGTTAATAACAAGCTTCTGTGTGAGGGCAGTAACAGCTGGTGAATTCTAAGACTGTACACTTGGTCCCATCTGGTTTTACCTCTTTATAAATGTGATGTGATAATACTGCCATGGGCTTCCACTTTAAAAAAGTGTATGGACAATTTTGCTTTGCTATATTGTGGCTCCATTCGTCACTGTGGTGATAGTCACACTGCAGTCTTCCTTTCATGTATTAGAACAATGCATTGGAGAACAGTTCATTAATCAGTGTGTCGGAGACCTTGCCTGCGTTATGTGATAGCGAGTAGTTTTTCAGCCCTGATGTGGCCTCCACTCCCAGCCAGTATTTTTGTCTGATAGTCCTGTTGAACAGGTGAAGTCATCCCATTTACATATGTCTTGTACTTGATACAGTTTCATTTTGTGAGCAGAAGTGCTCTACTGAGAAAAACTTATTCAGAGTTTGAGACTACTGTATTTTCTCAAAGGTCCGTCATTCACACTTCTAAAAAAATTACTCCTGTGCACTAAATGTGTCCTACTTAATCTTAGATAGCGGTCAGCTTGATTCTGTATGTAACAAGATTGCAAGTTTCATCTCTGGAGTAGCCTTTGACACCCATTGCTGTGACATTTTTGTAATAGTGTGACTGGCTGACCTCCAATTAGTACTCTGAACCCATACTCTTCTCTCTCTCCAGATGCTTTTCCACCTTTAACCCCGTTTCACATTTTTGCACATGGGTTCAGGGTGTCACCTCAACAGTGACAATTATATAGCGCCAAGGTTTACACAGCCGGGTGGGTAGCCCTGCTGCTGTAGTTCTTCCACAGCATGCAATCACACACACCTGTGGCCAATTTTCCGTGCCCAGTCCACCTACTGCATGCATGTCTTTGGAGTGTGGGAGGAAACTAGAGCACCCAGAGGAAACGCACATGATCACAGGGAGTACATGCAGACTCCACACAGAAGACAAACCAACCGAGAATCAAACCAGGGAACCTCTTGCTGTGAGTTGATAACACTATCCACTGCATACTGTGCCACCTAATATTCCAATGTGTGTCTTCTTCACATCCCTGTTACTACTTGCAGAGTTGGGAACCACAGTTTCTCATGCACTGTAACTGCTTTGTGGAAGTCCTTACCTGTACTAATTTGATAACCAAGTTCTGCCCATAATTTCAAAGCTTTTTATGAGCTCAGCCTCTTATCTGCAAATAGGAGTGCAAATGCTAACCAGTATAGTACCTACACGTGGGACTTCATGTCTTCTTCTAAATATTCCATGCCCTTAATAGGCCCTTTAAGGCACACGTAATTAACTATGTTCTTAACTTATCTGCATAACTACCCGTACATGTCCTAATGATAAAAACTGTTCAACTGGTAGTTGTGTTTGTACTTTTTCTGTGTTGAGACTTTAAACCCCCCTCACATGCCACCTGAAAATGAGCCATGGTTCAATTGGACAGCCCTGATTAACACTTTTCATCTAATTAAATATTACTTCATTTTTTTCTCAAGCACATTTTCTGATATCCTATCTTATTAGAGAAGGTGGAGATTTTATCAGCAGATATAGTTTCTGATGGGATGATTTTATGAGGTCATATATTTGTGGTTTGCTTGGCAGGGTCAATGCCACTGCTTTAAGTGGCAAATGTCAGCTTGCCATTCAGCCTGACCAACATGGTCAAAATCAGATCAGTTGCAATAGCAAATCTTATTTGTCACGGGATTTTGTCTCCCAGTCCCCCCACCACACAACTGGTTACTCCTCCTCTGTTATTATTGTGATGATATAGGCAAGTGGGTATACCTTCATTTCGTCTTAAGGAAGTTGTATGATGCACTCAAGTGCGAAAGTACAACCTCCAGATCTGACAAATGTCGACTGCCACTGCTGCAAATCCAAATGAGCGAATGCACATTGGCATTTGCTCATTTGAATTTGGCATTCCAGGTGCAGATCGCACTATAGCGGGGATTGGGAAATTTTCCCTTTCCCTTGCTGTAGTGCAATGTTGGAGTTTGTATATTAAAGTAGCGGGGGGTGTGGGGGGAGCAGCGTTCGAAAATGTCTCCTGACATTTACTGTTGTGCTGCAGTTCGAAAATGGTCGAATCTGGTTTTCCAGATTACCATTTTCGAAATTTTTTTTGCAACATGTTTTTCGGCATTTCAAGTTGCACAATAGTGTGATCGTACAAATGCCTTTTTAACAAATGAAGGTTTACTGGGCAAGTGCCAACATAGCCATCTGGAGTTTTGTAAAGAATAATAGGTCCTTTTGAATGTCAAACTGATTTATACAAGATGCTTATGTTACAAATGTGTTAAAACTGTATGTCATTTGCATATCAATCTGATTTGTACAGATGCTTGTGCTGAAAATTTATTTGTGAGCTTTGCTTGTGTTAAAATGTATCAGCAGTGCACCCTGCTGAAATGAAAAGAAATGCACATGTATTATTGTGACTGAAATAGATTTTTAATAGAGGGTACTGGGACAGCAAATTTTAACTTTAAGAAAAGTAAAGGAAATGTAAATAAGCTGTTAAGCCATTAAAACGGTACCCACAGCTGAATAGGACCAGAGAGACTGGGACTAGGAGAGAGGCTTTGTCATTAACTCAGTGAAAAGAGGAGAGACCCCAGGTCATTTGTATGTGTATTGTGACTGTCTGTGCTAAATTCCTGTCTCAGTTTCAAAGATGAATACTGTGAGAACATAGAGTCAAGTGACCAGATGAGGTCATTCTGCCATTCCTCGTGGAAATTATATTTTAGATATTACAAAGAGAAATCTCGAAGTATTGAGTATTCTGTTTTGGGGAGCCTGACTAGAAAGAGGATCACCCACAACATCTTAACTTGCAGTAGTAAGTAACTTAATTAGGGAACAGTAATAATTGTCTTAGATTCAGTCAGGAATATAGTGAAGCTTACTTCAGTGTGTGTTTTTCTTTATTTGTATGAGTCTGTCTATCAATGTTAATTTCCATATTTTCTGTGTTTTGAATTTTGTAGTTTACTGTAAATATATTTTCAGTATTTTCATGCTCTTTTATTTATTATTAAATATATTTAAAACTTTTGTTATGGGTGGTCCTTGTAGAAAGTATCTAACCATTCAGAGTACTTATATTTATTTTATAACACTGTGTGGGCCACTCCAAAAGGCCTAGCTGTCTTGGTAAACTACCACCATTCATATTAGTATTAATATTGCAGAGTATAGTTGGACACCCTTTGTTAAAGGCCTTAGAGTAGCTGATTGGGGAGTGTCTGGTGGCAGTGATAACTACCTTATAGGCCTGGCAGAAGGGGGTATAGCTAGTAAATCTGTGTCAGCCTTTCCCAGATATATATATATATATATATATATATATATATATATATATATGTGTGTGTGTGTGTGAGTGTAAATCAAACCTGTGTGTGTGTGTATGTGTGTGTCAGCTACTTGGGGCAGAGACACGAAGCACTGGTTTTATAGAGAGGGTGCTGGAGGACATGACTTGAACACTCAGCTGAGGACCTAACTCTACAGCTTTACCAGTGGGGAATCTTATTGGAGACCTGAAGAGAGACAAATAGAGACATCCATACCCCGGGCTAAGTGTGTTCCTGTGTCCTCTTAAGGTAAATTGTATTTGATGCAGGGAGGTCTGCATCTGGAAATACTGAGTGTATCCATTTATATTCCAAGTGCATGTCCCTCTCCCGTGTCAGTGGAAAGGATTCGGGCTCCTTGATTACTGGTCTGGCGTGGAGGCAACACGTATTGGTGGCCAACACATATTAATAGCAGTGGTGGGCATCACATATTGGTTGGCATTGGTTTGACCATCACATGTTCACACATTGTTGAGCAGTGGTGTGGATATTGAACTCATGTAGCCTGTAGGCAGTGGTCACTAAAGAAAGTGTCTGTACTCTGAAGCAGCCATATCGTAGTCATTGAGAGTTTCATATCACAATAGTTTTATTTACTTACTTTTTGTTAGCTTAGTTAGTAAGGGAGAGCAGGCAATAATGTCAGCAGAGGATTATGGCAAGCTGACAAGGAACCAGTTGGCTGCAATGTGCCAAGCCTAAGGACTGGTGCATGTCAGCCTGACTAATAGGGGAATGATTGCAGCCTTAATCACAGCTGCATCACAGACCAGCAACCAGGAGGACAGGCTGGCATTGGGGTTGTACGGTTCTCAGAAACAGGACAGTTCAACTTTTCCTCAGAGGCTTAAAAATCAGACTGGAGACAGAGAGACTTGTACCAGAGCCCAAACCTTTGGAATTAGAATAAGCAGAAAGACTGCAATGTTTGGAGTTTAAAGTAGAATTAGCAGAGGGACTGCATCATGTAGAAGCCAAAGAAAATGAGAGGCAGAGGCAACATGAAAAGGAAATGCTGACTCTTTGCCAGGGTCATGGAGGTAATAGGGAAGGGAGTAACTGTACCCCAGAAGCAGTAAAGGTCAGTAAACTTCTTCAGTGCCAGGAAGGTGATAATTTTGATAGTTTTATTCATTTATTTGAAAGAGTATGCAAAATGTTGACCGAGGGCTCTAGGTAGAGTTCCTGACCCCCTTACTCCATGGTAAAGCTGTAACTGTTGTTTCTAAAGTGTCTTATGCTGATTGTTTAGATTATGAAAAACTGAAGCACTGTTTAATACAATGTTTTAAGTTAACACCTGAAACTTACAGAAAAAAGTTTTGTGAGCATAGATGCAAGGCAGATTAAAGTGTATGTTGTTATATTTCTGACTTATGCACTTATTCATAGGTGGGTGAGTGGGTGTCAGGTCACCACTTTTCAAGGGCTGGCGGACCTTTTGGCAAGGGAACAAGCCCTTAGCACTTTGCCTGAGGACATGAGAATCTGGTTGGCAGACAGGGAATGCAACTTTGCAGATGAGTAAGGGAAAAAAGGAGATCTATACCTAGCAATCATGGCATCAACGAACAGAAAAGGGATGCCCAGTGCTGCACATGGATATAAAGGAACCCATGGTGGGCAGCCTAAACTGCCTCAGCAGTGTCCGCCAGTAACAGGGGAAGCCACTAGTTCAGGTACGTGGTCAGGATCAAGGGGTAAAAGTTTTAAATGTAACTAGTGGGGCCATGTAGCATATAGATGTCCACTGAGGCAAGCTGGGGAACAAATGGTGGGGGGATCCAGAAAGTGGGAATAACAGAATGCCAGTGGTAAGTTGTCTGGAGACAACAGGGGTACCAAACTACTATCAGAGTTCTATTCTGTCTTGTTGGAAGGAAAACAAGTCACTGCTAAGAGAGACTCAGCCTCTGACTTGACCATTGTGAAGCCTGTAGTGGTTAAAGAGGAGCAGTACTTGCTTGGGCAGTCCACTCCAGTCAGAGCTTTAGAAAGGATCCCATTCCAAATGCCTTTGGCCAGGGTTCACCTTGACTGGGAGAGTGGAAAAGGAATCAAGCAAGTAGTCTGAGGATATCCCTGCAGATGCCCTGCTAGGGAATGATTTTGATAATGCAGTACCTTGTGTGCATGCAGTGACACATAGTCAGCCTTGGAAACATGCATGTGAGTCTGGTAGCCTGGGGGAGACTCAGACCACACACCTGAAGCCAGGACTGGTGATGTGACAACTTCAGGGAGGAAGCTACCCTGTAGCAGTAAGCCTGACGATGAGCCACAGCTGCTGGTGGGTATTGATATTCCCTTGGACAGAGTGAATGCAAGGGCAGAGGTGAGTAGTAGTACCCAGGCTGACAGTGAAGCACCACTGTAAGAGGATACCAGACTTACTGTGGAAGGGGAGCTCGGAAGGGTTACGAAGAGAAAGTTGAGACAGTCTCAGCTCTGAGACCCTACAGTAAGAGGCTTGAGGGAGGTAGCTAGGGAGACACCTGATTCTCAAGGAAAAGGGGATTCTGTATACTGGAACAAAGGGTTACTGTATAGAGAGTGGACCCCTGAGGGAAGGCTAAAAGGTGAGGTAATAGAGCAGTTGGTAGTGCCCAGAGCCTACCATCTGTCCCTTCTAGCCATAGCCCATAACATTCCCTTTGCAGGTCATATGGGCATAAAGTGTACCAAAAGACATATTATGCAGAACATGTATTGGCCTGGGATTACCAGAGATGTAACAGGGTACTGCAGGACCCGTGAGCAGTTGCAAAAAGTAGGCAAGGCAGGAGACAATGTCATAGCTTCTTTGATGCCTTTGCTTGTGATTGAGGAGACATTTCATAGGGTAGCTATGGATATTGTAAGGCCTCTTGACTACCCCAATTTCCAGAAAGAATTTGTGTATCCTAGTGGTACTAGATTCTGCTATTTGATTCCCTGAGGCAGTAGCTCTAGCCTCCATCGAGGTGGAAAAGGTGGCAAATGCTTTGCTAGAGATTTTCAGTGGGTATGTTTCCCAAAAGAAATACTGACTGACAGAGGTGCCAGTTTCATGTCAGACCTTCTGGCTTATTTGTGGGAGTGCTGTGGGATGAAGCACCTAAAGACCACCCCCTGCCATCCCCAGACTAATGGTATTGTGGAGAGGTTAAACTCTATCCTAAAGACCATGCTACGGGCATTTGCAGACCAATTTAAGAGGAAGTGGGACAAATATTTTCCCCATCTACTGTTTGCTTACTGAGGGATACCTCAGGAGTCGACAGGTTTTTCACCCTTTGAGTTGCTGTATGGGCATAGGGTGAGGGGACCTCTATATTTTATTTGCAGTGAGTGGGAGGGTGAGGGGAGAACCTGGCAAGAGCCCATTAGCAGATAAAAGGTCTGGTATGACAGGAATGCTCGAGCCAGAGAGTATGCTATGGGGCAGCAGGTGATGGTTCTTCTTCCTGTCCGACACAAACTCTAGGCAGCTTGGGAGGGACCCTTCAAGATGGTAAGGAAGGTGAGTGATGTTAAGTACATGGTAGAACTGCTATGCAGGAGGTAAAGGCACAGATTGTACCATGTTAACATAATGAAGTCTTACCGTGACAGGGAGGCCCTTGTGCTGAGTATTTGGAGTGCATGGCAGGAGAAGTCTGAGGGGATCTGGTGACTGATTTCCTCAGTGAGGCTCAGACTGACACCTCAGTGAAAGGCAATGTCCTAGTGGCTATTCCCTACCCAGATTTGAGAAATCCAAACAGTGTTACAGGAGTTTGAGGGCATGTTCACTGGGAAACCACGGTGCCCCCACCTGGTGCAGCACCATGTAGATACAAGGTCCCAAAGACCTATAAAGCAGGCCCCATACAGGGTGCCTGAGCGAGTCAGAAAGACTCTGAGGGAGGAGATACAGAAGATGTTGGAACTGGGAGTAATCCAGGAGTGCAGCAGTCCCTGGGCCTCACCAGTGGTGCTGGTCCCAAAGAAGGATGGCAGCACCAAGTTCTGTGTGGACTACAGGAAACTAAGCAGAGTCAGATGCTTACCCCATGCCTAGGCCAGATGAAGCCCTAGAGCAGCTGGGTGGGGTATCTGACCACTATTGATCTTACCAAGGCTGCTGGCAGGTGCTCTTGACTCCCAACGCTAGAAAGAGGTCAGCCTTTGTGACTCATTTCAGTTTGTATGAGTTCATGAAGATGCCCTTTGGGATGAAAAATGCTCCAGAGACTTTCTAGAGGATGGTAGATTGTATCCTAGCAGGAGCAGGAGATTATGCCCTTGCTTACCTGGATGATATTGCCATCTACAGCCATTCCTGTTAAGAGTACCTTTAGCATGTCAGGGAGGTGCTGGGAAGACTCCATAAGGAAGGGTTCACCATTAAGCCCAGCAAGTGTCAGTTGGGTATGGCAGAGGTGTCCTACCTGGGACATAGAGTGGGGAGTGGTAAGATCAGGCCAGAACCTGCAAAAGTGGAAGCCATTCGGGCATTGCCTGCCCCTGTTACCAAAATGCAGGTGAAGGCGTTCTTAGGGACAAAGGGTACTATAGAAAGTTTGCCCCCAATTATAGTACCATCGCTGCTCCCCTCACAGACCTGACAAGGAAAAACAGGCCAGATAAGGTAGTGAAGACCCCAGCATGTGAGCAGGTATTCCAGAAGTTTAATGGTGCTTTGGAAGGACCCCCTGTGTTAGCCAGTCCAGGTTACAGCAAAGAGGTACAATAAACTGGTGTTTTAAGTGGATTCTTCGTCTGTGGTCTACAGCAAAGAATTTGTTGTGCAGATGGATGGTTGAAACCATGGGGTGGGGGCTATACTTAGCCAGGTTTCCTCACAGGGAGAAACCACCTAATTGTATATCTCAGCCGTAGACTCCAACCCAGGGAGGAATGTTATGCAGCTGTAGAAAAGGCTACAGAAACTTCAGCCATACCTGTATGGTAGGAAATTCACTGTGGTTATAGACCACAATCCCCTAACATGGCTACCTAGAGCCAGACAGCAAAATGCCAATTTATTAAGATAGAACTTAGGATTGCAGGCATATGACATGATAGTACAATACAGTAGTGAGGTCAGCAATGTCAACGCAAATGGGCTGTCAAGACAGGGAATGGGGTAACATATTCCCAGATAGGCTTATTTCTGTCAAGCCATGTTTCTCAAAGGTCACTTGAAAAACTAGCTTGAGTCTTCAAGAGGGAGGAAGATGTGATGATATGGGCAAGTGCCAGCATAGCCAGCTGGTGTTTTGTAAAGAATGATATTTCCTTTGGATATCAAACTGATTTATACAAGATATTTGTGTTACAAATGTATTAGAACTGTATTTCATTTGTATATCAAACTGATTTGTACAGCTGCTTGTGCTGAAAATGTATGTGTGAGGTTTGCTTGGGTTAAAATGTATCAGCAGTCCGCCCTGCTGAAATGAAAATAAATTTACATGTATTATTGCAACTGTATTAAATGTATATGTTGTAATAGAGGACACAGAGACAGTAAAGGTTAACTTTAAGAAAAATAAGGGAAATGTAAATAAGCTGTTAAGCCATCAAAACAGCACCCCACAGTGCTGAATAGTACTGGAGGTGCTGGGTTCTGGGAAAGAGCCTTTGTCCATTAGCTCAGTGAAAACAGGGAAGGCCCCGGTCACTGCCATAAGCATTTGGATCTGTACTCTGACCGTATGTGCTAAATTCCTGTCTCAACTTCAAAGGGGAATACTGTGAGAATCTAGAGTCAGGTGACCAGATGAGGTCAGTTTGCCATCCCTCTAAGAAATTATATTTGGATATTAAAAAGAAAAACCTTAGAGTATTGGGTATTCTGTTTTTGGAGAGCCTAACTAGAAAGACCCTCATCCACAGTGTCTTCCTTTGCTGTAGTAAGTAACTTAATTAGAGAACAGTAAAAATTCTCTTAGATTCAGTCAGGAGTATAACAAAGCTGAGTTCAGAGAGAGTTTTTCTTTATTTGTACGAGTCTGTCCATCAGTGTTAATTTCCATATTTTCTGTGTTTTGAACTCTGTGGTTTGCTGCAAATATATATTCAGTATTTTCATGCTTTTATTATTTATTGTTATTAAATATGTTTAAAACTTTTATTGTGGCTGTTCCTTGTAGAAAGTATCTAACCTTTGAGAGTATTTATTTGGTGATAGTGTGGGCCACTCCAGAAGGCCTAACTAGCTTTGTGAACTACTACCATTCATATTAGTATTAATATTATACAGTATAATTGGACACCCTTTCTTAAGGGTCTTAGAGTAGCTGTTTGGGGAGTGTCTGGTGGTGGTGATAACTACCTTTTAGTCTGGGCAGAAGGGGGCATAACTAGTAAACCTGTGCCAGCTTTTCCCAGGTGTGTGTGTGTGTGTGTCAGCCACTTGGGGCAGGGACATGAAGCACTGGGTTTACAGAGAGGATGCTGGAAGACTTGGCTTGGACACTTGGCTGAGGACCTAACACTACAGCTGTGCCAGTGGGGATTCCTATTGGGGACCTGGAGGGAGACATATACAGACATCCAGACCTTGTGCTGAGTGTGCTCCCTGTGTGCTGTTAAGGGAAATTGTACTTGATGCAGAGAGGTCTACATCTTGAAATACTGAGTGTATCCATTTGTAATCCAAGTGCACATCCTTCTCCAGTGTCAGTGGTAAGGATTTAGTCTCCTTGATTATTGGCCTGGGATGGGGTCGACACATATTGGTAGCAGTGGTGGGCATCACAATTATAATCAACTCTGTAGTCAGTTTACCATGAGAGGGAGCTATGTGCTTTACATTAAAAAACTTTTTGTACTCCACCATTTCTGCTGGCTATCTTTGTTTACTTTATTGTTGACTTCACAGCCGAGTAGTTGCCGTACGTGCACCACGTTGTTTCATAATATGGAAATATGCCACATCTTCTCAATCTCATCACCAATTTGGCCTTTTGATTTGCTTTCTGAGAGTCTAAAACATATGTTGCTGTTTTTCTTTTATCTGTCCAGAAGGATATGTAGATGTGGTTCTCATTTCATTCTACAACTTTGAGCATTATATTGATGAAGGTACCCTTCTGGGATTTAAGAGGAGATATACTCCCAAGCAGAAGGTATAGCACTGTGGGCCAGTATGAAGCCTTTTAGCCACCCCTACTTTATGGGATGAATGGAGGGCAATTTGTTCTGCAATCCTAAGTGCTACTACCAGCTTACCCTTGCAAATATTACTATAGTATATGTTCAGTAATGACTGTGTACGTGTTTGAGGCTGATGAAAAAGCTGATAGCATCATTGTTGGTACATGCATACAAAAGCAATCAATGGCACCATGACATAGGATTTAAACTTCTACATCAGCTCCAAACTATAAATGATATTGGTGGTATCCTAGGAGGGTCTATATTAGAACATCGAATATTTAACAGTTTGAATCACTAAAGGTCGACCTTTAGTGATCGAACTGTTAAAACATCGAATGTTCAGAAAAAAACAAAAAAACAAAAAAAAACTAAACTGTGTAGGCAGGGGGGCAAGCCGCTCACACCCCGCACTACTTAAATATACCAAATCTGAGACCACACTACATTGAAGTCAACGGAAATCTCCCCTTATGGAGATTTCCATTTACTTGTTCAATGTTCTGCAGTTTCGCTATTCTCGTGTCGACAGTGTCAGATTCGACACTGTCAGCTTTCGAGAATTTAATATTGACCCATCCTAGGATTAGCAGCCAAGAGGAGGGGCCTGCCACATGTTCCTGCTCCCTGTTAGCCTCAGCATCCAGCTACAGACTTTAAAGTCTGACTGACTGCTGTCATTCAAAGCATTTTACTTGTCACTTTGTAGCAATAGTTCTTCATCTCATCTCTCTCTCACACACACACACTGCTTTGTAACAGATTCCTTTATTTTTCTAACATGAACTCATTTAGGAAACATTAAACGCAAGTCAGCCTGACATGAGCTGTGTACATCATTTTAGACAGCCTTTTCAAATGTCTGACATTAAGCTATATCTGCTTTCTTGGAATTTATAAATTCAAAGGTTGTCAAACTGTCAAAGAACAACAGGCAGGCATTTTGTTTGTATCTTTAAATTAAGAATGATAATTCTGTTTGCAGACATTACTTTTAACAGTCCAGGAGCTATTAACTTGAATTTAGGTAGTCCTTAACCAAATAGTTTCTTAAAGTGTACACTGTACTTCTTAATGGCAAGACTCCAAACAATTGTATTATGAGGGAATATTTTAAGGGAGAAGTTGGAGAGTTGACTGACAAACTGAGCAGAATTAGATGCCTAAAAGAAGTCCCAAATTCAAGTGGTAAGGTGGTAAATGGGAAAGTGTGGAATTATCTAGGAAAGAATTCCTAGGGGTACCACTCCCTGAGTCTTTCTGTTTGTTGAGTGTGGCTTTGGAGCTGGGGCACTACTCATTTGAAGTACAAATGATGGAGAATTGCATTCTCTTGTGATACCCTTAAAATTAATTACTGGGTGATATTGGGGATACCTAGAAATCTATGTGCCACGCGTGCATTGTCTGTACTTATCTGGTCAGTGTCAAATAGCTGATGAAATATGATGCATTTTTGTTTCTCTGTCTATACACTGTTCCTGAAAAAAATGTTTAAGTGAGCTCATATTGCCTCCCTGTATAATATAAGTCGTATGAGATAGCTCCGAGTATTAGACTTTCAATCTGAGGTTCCAAGGTTCGAGCCCTTGCTTGGGTGTTGCTACATATATATAAAATCCTACAGAAAGGCCTCACTGAGACCAATGACTGGTATCGAAACCATCGCCTTAAGCTTAATGCCAAAAAATGCGTCGTCGTCCCCTTTGGGGAAAACTCAGTTTCCAGTAATTACCACATTGATGGGAGCCCACTGAACACTGAAGGCATTATAAGAGATCTGGGTACCCAGGTTGACAGCAACCTCTCCTTCAACAACCACATTGCCACTGTGGTCAGAAAGTCCTTCTGTGTGGCACATCTCATTACCAAGAGTTTTGCATCCAGGAAGAAAGAGGTCATCATCTCCCTCTACTTCTTCCCTCATTAGGCCAATCATTGAGTATAATGCCCCATTTAGCTTGTACCTCACTAGACACATGCAACAGCTGGAAAAGTCACAAAAGTACCTCAAGAAGAGGATCCTAGGCCTTAAACATATGTCATACATGGACAGACTCAAAAACAACTCCATCTAGTCTCTGTCTCATATCGCCTACTAAGAGACTATCTCTGCTTGACTTACAAAGCCATGTCTGACCCAGCTCTGTTAAAAATGCTACATCTAAAGAAATCCCAATCCTTCCATACCACATGCTCCTGAGACCTCAACCTCATTACCACAATCAACAGAACATGCTGGAGGGACAGGTTCATAACCCAGAGACTGCCCATGCTCTGGAATAGACTTCCCATACATATCAAACAGAGCACCTCACTGGCCCTCTTCAAGAGAAATCTTGATGAGTGGATGGGAAATAGAAAGTTCACCCCAGGGATCACTCCAGTGGCCCTACTTGATAGAGGTACTGGGAACTGATGTCGGGCGGCACAATGCCAGGACACTTCTGTGGGCTAGGCTTGTAAAGGCTCCAGGGCCATTAGCCTAGTACACACCTATGAACCTATAAGAAGTGTAGCAGTAGAAGAAAGAGCATAAATGAGACTGCACGTATTGGTCATTGTAACCAAACGGTCAGATGGTCTTCATTTACAGTAAACGATATAATTTTGTTGAAAAGTTAAGGATTTTTATTATTCAACTCATTTTTTTAACTACAGAAGCTGCAACCATTTTAAATACTGGATACTGCTGATCATTGCTTATTGTTTGATTTGTGCTTTAAGTTATGTACAACATTACATATTTGCATTGAGTTGCTATTTTATATATTTATAAACATTTTTTTCCTTAAATGATGCTGGCTGGCTAATTTAGCCTTTAAAGTCTTCTGTGGAGTTTTTGAAGTTTTATTATTGGTAACCAATAAATAAAATTAAAATTATTTTCTTAATTCTGGGATCCTAGATTATTCTGCTGTCATTTTCACTGCTTATTAATTTGATTTGAATTAACAGGTCACATCAGGTATTTGTTTGCTGCTGTTGTAAAACATCAATTCATGATTATTGATTTTAATTATGCAGTTTATTTTTTATTTAACTTTACCTTTTAATTACTTTTTTCTTAAAATGTAATGATTTTTTGTGTTCTATCCATTTTTGTGCTTGTGGGCTGCAGTACTGCTGCATGGCTCCCCCTGAGCTTTACTGCTTCCTTTCTGTGAGCACGTTTTGTAGGTGCACCCAGTTGTTTAACCCCTCCTGGCTAAGATTGCTGGGTCCCATTCAGTCAATGACATGTTTCCCACTTGAGGTGAATGAGCCTGGGAAGCCACCACTGCTGCTGCTAGTACAGACTGATTTGCTGGGATATTTTGCTACCTTCCTTGCATATGCTGACACTTCTTACAGAGGCTAGGCGGATAATGAGTTTAATGCTTTTGGGTACATCCCTACCCTGGAAACTAGGTCAGCAGTGCCTTTTATATCCACCCTTTCTCCCAGTCTACTAACCAATTTTGTGCCTCGGTCTTCACTAGGGCCACAGAGAAGTGGCCCACCCTGTCTGCATGTTAGCCCTGTGCTTCTATCCTCAAAAAAGTGAGCAAAGCCTTGTTGTTATTTACTTTCTCCCCCATCAGCTCACCAGGCACCAGAGACGCTAATCAAACTTTGTTTGCCCAAGTCATCATCAGAACTTTTATGCTATACAATAGTGGAGCTGGCTAACTTTTGTTGTTAAATTTATGTTGCTTAGAGCTTTTTATGATGTCTTGTCAAGAAGGTTTGTATAATTAAGGAAACACGTGAGTTTGTAAGATACCTCCTTGAGAAGAAGTTTTGTCCTGCAGTTGAATTGTATATCTAGATATATCACACACACACATACATATATATATATATATATATATATATATATATATATATATACACAAATAGTTTTTAGAGTTTTTTTTCTTTTTTTTTTTTATGTTCCCTTTGAATTTTCGATGGTTTGAAACTCGATGTTCTGGTCTCGATGATCAGAATTTCGATGTTTCAAGCTTTCGATAATTCAAAGTGGAACCATATATATAGTCGGGATTTTAAACTGTCGGTCATCTCATTTGTCGATCTTCCGGTCTCAGTGTTCTTGTCATCGGTGTTTTAAAGTAGACCCATATATATATATATATATATATATATATATATATATATATATATATATATATACACACACACACACACACACACACACACACACACACATATATATATATATATATATATATATACATTTTTTTCTGTTATTGTCTCCACGGTCACCAGCTGTCAGTTTTTTCCTTGCTCTGCTGAGCATTTACCCATAGAAGAGGTGGGGAATATTATCCATACATCTGGGTGCCAGAGAACAGCGCACACCATTTTACCCTGTCTTGCAGCAGGTGGTAATCACCAATGAAGCCTTACTATAACCTACCCCCTGGAGAGAGATACACTAACTTAGTACTCACTCCCATTCCTGCCATAACCCACCCACAAGTGATAGATGCACTAAGTACTCACTGCCATTTCTGCCATAACCCACCCATCAGAGAGAGACATGCACTAACTTAGTACTCTCTTGTATTCCTATGATAAGCCACCCCGAGAGAGAGAGGGGAGATCCACTAACTTAGTACTCACTCCTATTCCTGCAATAACCTCCTCCCGAGAGAGATGTACTAACTTAGTACTCACGCCTATTCTTGCCATAACCCACCCCCAGATACAAATGCACTAATAATATTCACTCCCATTCCTGCCATAACCCACCCCCAGAGAGAGCTGCATTAACTTAGTACTCACTCCCATTCCTGCCATAAATCAGCTTTAATGACAGATGCCATGACTTAGTACTCACTCCCATTCCTGCCATAAACCACCCCAAGAGAGAGATGCACTAACTTGGTACTCTCTTGCATTCCAACCATAACCCACCCCAGAAAGAGAGGAATAGATGCACTAACTTAGTACTTACTCCTTTTACTACCTTGCCTACTGTACTTGCAGTGGATGTCACTATTTAATAGGTCAGCCAGAGTGCAGTTACAGCTTTATACCTGAGCATCATGAATCTGGCTGCTTATAGGTCAAAATATTTAAAAATTTATGTAAAAAAAAAGTCTGCAAAAAACAGAGCCATGTTGCATTAAATTGGTGACAAAATAGAAGTTATGAAAAAGGCAAAAGTACAAGTATAAAACAGCATACAACAGCATCCTGTGCTGTAATGAGGTACATGCTTTTAGATCTGGGTATGTAACAGCGTCAGGGGCAGGAGAATATTTACAGGCCATTTATCTGTATGGTGAGTGATGATGAACAGGTGGTAAGATGAGTTTAATACAGTATAAGTGAAATGTATACAGCAGCGCCTGTCCTCGTGGCACATGTAAGTTTGCAGACAACAGTCAAAAGAAGAGCAGGGTGGCAGATGATACTATATATGAGGTAGATTTGCTGTCTTGTTTATACTGTAATCTTGGTTTGCTATAATGTCTGAGTTCTGTAGGCCAGATGCTAGCTGATTTATATGATTTATCTTGTAACATATGAACCTTGGTAGACATACGATTTTCTGGTAGTTACTACAAAAACTCTTTGTAAATCTCATCTTTAAATTTATTGTGCAAATAGTAAGTCATGCTGGACTAATTGTTTGTGTAGTTGTTGCTTGTTTGACTGATGTATTATTGCTGTTAATGGTCTAAATTTATGTATTGATTGTTGGACTAATTTCTATACTGCAGTTAGTGTCTGTCACCTTTTAGATGCTGCTGCCATTTGGCTCACGTCATGCTGAAATGAGTGAGCAAAGATAAAGTAAATCAGGAGAAGAGCAGTTCTTATTTCTGTATGTTCATTTTATTTTTATTGTTTAATCTTTGTTGAACAGATTAGTTCCCCCTAGACCAATGTCCTGTTTTCAGGAGAGAACAGGGTGCTATTCATACTAAGGGAAAATTTGTTGAGGGCACTGGGGAACTTCCCCTACACATGGTAGTCGGGGGAAGGCTTTGTGTGTTCCTGTTTCCTGTTCAGGTGCAGAGGCTGCTGGGAGGAACAGGGAGACAACATGACTGATTCAGCTTTTGTTGAAAATGGAGTGAAAGTTGCTAAAAATGTAGTTGAAATGGTAGAATTGCTACCAGAAGTTTTTCCTGATGATGTGGGTGCAGAAAAAACAGTGACATTGTAGGAAAAGGAGATTGTTGCTGCAACTGAGATGGATTCAGAGGAAAACTTTCAGAGGAGATTGTTTTAAGGAGACAGTTACCTCTGAAACATGCATAATTACAATCCTCCAGTTGGGGGGAGGGGGGCATTGCAGGATGATTATTTGAAATAAATGGTAAACCAAAGTGAGCCAAAAGCAGAGCAGCAATTTTGTGGAGCAATATCATAGAAAAAGAAAGAGAACTATGGATGGGGATGGGAATTTGGAGTAATACTGAAAATGAAAAATGATAATGTTGTGAATGTACCTAGTATTATTAATGTTCATGGTAATAGGGGGGTTGTGAAATACAGGGGTCAACCAAATACTTATTTTTGTGGCAAAAATTATCATTTAATCAATGAATGTGATAAAAAAGATGTCATTTATGTGGTAAAGCAGGGCATAATGCAAAACATGTAATTTAAAGTGCAAAACATTTGGCAACACTGGTCATTCATGGCTCGAATGTGAAATAAATGTACAAGAAAATGAAAATTAAGTTATACCGGAAAAAGAGATAGAAAAATGTGTTATAAGATGTGACGGATAAAGACCTTATACATGAAGTTAAAGTAACAAGGAAAAAGAAACAGAAAAAGCTGATTGGCGTATAGTAAGAAATAAAAATAATTCAGTTGGGAAAAGAGTTAAGGAAAAGAAAATTCAAAAATGTAATGCTTAAAGAAAATAAGAAAGGAAAGGGGTACACATTCTATTGTACTAACTGTTCTTAAAACTGAAAATATTAGCTTTAAATGTGAACAGTGTGAAAAATATTGAGGAGAATAGGTATATTACAATGGTGTGCTGCAGCAGATACACACATATCATTGTTTTAGAAGATATCAGATTATTACAGAGGAAGAAAGAACACAAACTGAAAAACTTTGGAATGGTGTGGTAGTTTGGAACATGGGGAAAGAAACATGCACAGACATATGTATATTATGTCAAGAAACCATTAAAATATTAGATTTAACCATAGTAGAACTAGGACAAATTATGGTAATAGACTTGAGATGGAAAACATGTATATAGAATTATAGCTTTATATGCATATGTAGCAAAAAAGAGCAAGGAAGAATGTTTATAAATACTCTTGAGTATGTTTATGTAAATATGGACATTAAGTGGTGCGTGATTTTAATTGTAATTAAAGAAAAAATTAAGAGAAATTGTGATGTTAAAATGGTAAATGAAATTATGAGGAGTAGAAAGTTAAGGGTATGGGAGAATAACTACTGGACCTACAAAAGGAATGAAATTAAGACAGAAATTGATTCTTTTTTTAAATATTTGATACTTTAAAAGTTATAAAAAAGGAATTAAGTATGCTAGATTTTCAGATCATGTGACTATATGGGTTAAAGTGCAGGAAAATGAATATGTAAGAATAGGAAAAGGAATTGGATTTAGAAGAGAAAAAAGAACTTATGGAAATTTGGGAAAATATGAATACGACAGAATTTTATGAGAATTGAACTCTGGTGGCTTAATTTTAAAGAGAAATATAAAAAAGTGTTTTTTATAGTATAAGGAAGAAAAGAAAAAAGCTACAAGATATTAAGCCAAGGAACATTTAGAGACTTAGTAGAGAAGAAAAATTCCTTTTATGAAAAAGAGAAATATATAAAATGAATCAAATTAAAATTAACATGTTATATAAACAAAAATATTGTTTACAAGGAAAGAAAGAAAGAAGAGGTAGCACCCTATTTGAGTAAAATGATAAAAGGAGAAGTAAGAGAATTAAAATATAAGGAAGGTGAACAAATAAGACAGGAAGAAGGAATATATGAAATAAAGAATATGTATTGGAATTATTTGTCAAAAGAGAGTAAGACAGAATAAATTTATAAAGGTGAAAAATTAAATAATGAAGATGAGTATTTAGAACAAAAAATAACTATGAAAGAATTGAATGAAATTCTGAAAGATAACATGAATTCTGCAACAGGATTGAATGGAATTGAATATGGTATGTTTAAAGAAATGAAAGAGTAGCAAACAATTTTTATAGAAGTTATGAATGAATGGTTAGAAACTGGACTTAGAGAAAGAGATGTACAGGAGTTATACAATTTATATTTAAAATAGGAAATAGTGGAGAAAAAAAAACAGATACCTATAATACTGAATAATATGGATTATAAAATTTGTATCAATTTGGATAATAACAAAAAGGTTACAAAAAATGAATAAAAATATATGACTAAAATTTATTCAGAAAAAAGGAAAAGGAAGTCAGGAGTTATTATGGATAATAAGAGAAGTGGTTGATATAAATAAAAATGTAAAAGTGAAGGATATGATAGAGGATGTAGGGAATGCCTATGATAATACACAGTATAAATCATTATGGGGAATTCTGCAGGTATATAATGTAAACAAAAAATATTACAAGTAATAAAATCTGTTTATGAAAGGAACTATGTGAAACAATGTAAATGACTGGATTGGGGAATAAATAAAAACAGAATGTGGAATAAAGCAGGGCTTCCAGGCTAGCAGTGTAATTTTCTCATTAGTTATGAATGTAATAATGAAAAATTAATAAAAATGTCAAGTAGAGGTAGATGCAAAATGGTGAAGGGAAGTACAATTGCCAATAATGTATGATTGTGTGGATGACATTGTATTGATTGTTAAAAATAAAGTTGTTGTTGTTGTGTCTTTCAACTTTTCCCATTAAAAATAAAGTATGGATGAAAAAAGTAAATGAAAAATTAAGTAGAAATTAAAAAAAATTGGCTTAAGTATAAATAGAGTAAAGTAAAGGATTTGGTTTTAAAGGTATGATAGGATGTATTGAGTTCAATGAAAATATATAGATATATTGGGAGTAATATGTGGAAGGAATGAATACTGACAAAAATAGGGTAATGCACTAAAAGAAGTAAAAGATGTGAGTAATTTTTGGAAATCATATAGATGTTCATATTAGAAAAAAAACTTGTTGAAAGCTATGGTAATAGGAAAACTTGCTTACATTACTAATGTCTATATGATTCGTATTAAGTATGAAAAGAAACTAATGATTATGTTTTCTTTTATATGGGACTCTAGACTGAAACTAGTCAAGAGAGGGGTTCTGTATACGAAAGAAGAGCAAAGAGGCTTGAGTTTAGTAAACCCAGTAGTGCATGCAACATCTTTAATTTTATTTAAGTTATTAAAAGGATTTATGAAGGAAAATAAAAACTTGATGGAAATGAAACTATATTATAAATGCAAAGAACTGTGGGAAGGAGTGGAAGTTAAAAAAGAAGCAAAAAAAGCATTGTGAATGAAGAAATTAAAGAATATCAAAACAAAATTGTGTTATTATGGAAAATAAGAATATATATGAGAAAAATAGAAAGGAATTGTACTTAAGTATTATGAAAGCATTTTTATTGCATTAAACCATGGAAAGATTTAGAAATAGATAAGAAAAAAGCCTTAATGATGTGATATAATAACATTAAAAATTAAAGAATGTAATGATTTTTTATGGAGATTGTCTTATGATTAAGGCAAATATGCCATGTAAAAAAGACAAGATAGAATATGTAATAAATGTGGAGAGTGTGAGACTACTGAGCATGTGTTTTTGAAATGTGAAAGAGTTAATTTGTGGAAAGAAGTATGTAAACATAGGGTGAATAGTTTGATGAAATGTGAGCAAATAAATATGGTTATAATAGAATTTGGTTATTATGTTGCACAAAAACAGGAAGTTAAGAAAATGGAGAGAATAATATTGTATGTTTCATGGACTATATGGAACGAGAGACTAAATGAAATTAAATACAGTGGCAAATGGATTTTGACAAAGAGTTTGGAAAAAATAATTCACGTCTAAATAATAAATCCACTTGTAAATCCAACAACCGGTACACAGCCACGCAGTCATAGTAGTTAAATCCACTTTATTAAAATCAGACAACAAATACACAGCCATATTTTGGCCAATTAAGGTTGTAATTGTTAATTAATGGAAGCATTTAAACATGTATACAACAGTATGGAGTAGTTCTGAAGAAGTCTTATGGTATTAAGACAAAACCTAGGTTAACTACTACGACTACGTGGCTGTGTATTTGTTGTCGGATTTTAATAAAGTGGATTTAACTACTACGACTGCATGGCTGTGTATCGGTTGTTGGATTTACAAGTGGATTTATTATTTAGACGTGAATTTTCTCTTCCACTGTTGGTCCGAGTGTTACGAGTTGCTGCAATCCTGTGGTGTCTATGGTGTTTGGTATTTTGCTGGTTTGAAGTTTGTTTTGGAAAAAATAATGTTTTGGTTGTGGTTAAATGAGTGGGAGTGAATGCTTAAATTGACGTTTATACTGTATGGAGATTTGTAAATGTAAATATGTAAATAATATGTAATGTATATATCAATAAAAAAACACTCTTGGTAGTAGGAGGAAGATTCTGCGTGTGACACAATTGATGTCATGTTTCTGGTCCAGGTGCTGAGCTGGTCCGGAGAAACAGGGAGAAAACATGGAGGCTGTAAGCCAAAGTGAAATGGTAGTAAAAAGTATCAAAAATGAAGGAGAAATGGTAGAATTGCTACCAGAAATGTTTTTCAAATGATTTGGGACCAGAGAAGATGTTTTCAAGTGGAGAGGAGATAGCGAAGGAAACGGATGTGAATGCAGAGATAGAAACGAATTTGGAGCAAAATTTCCAAAAAAAAAATCTCTTTGCATCACCAGAAACAGTGGAAAAAATGCATTATTTCAACCCTTCCGTCAGGAGGGTTGCAGGATGTTTATCTGGAGGTGATAAATCAGAGTGAGCCAGAAAGTGGTGCTGCAGTATTCTGGAGTGAAATTGTGGAGAAAATAGAAAAATAAAATATGCCAGAGAAGTTTCCAGAGGAAAAACTTATGCTAAAACAGTTGGAGAAGCGGCCAGAGAAGATATGGGAATAAAGAAAACGAAGAAATTTGTTGTTCGGGAGAGTAGTAAAAAGGAAGGAGGTTTGGACAGATATGAGCCCAGGGACAATGTTGTAGTACCACTGCATGTTAAAGTTAGAGGTAAGATTTTTCATTTTAATTAACAAAGAAACATTTTTGTGACTTGATATTTGAAACTGGTCATGCTATGTAAAATTTTGGGGGGTTTATGAAAAAAAGAAAACCAACTTTCCATGGTCAGAATATGTTGTGCAACCTTTTTTTAGACAAAAAAAAAGAGTTTTGATTCAATTTAGAACTGAAGTGGAAGCAAAAGAACTGAAAGAACATTTGTTGACAATATGTAAAGAAGAGATGGACACTACTAAATACATAATGAAAGACGACTATGGACTGGGGGTGGGAATGCAGAATAATTTAAAAAATGACAATGTGATACATATACCTAGTATTATTAATGTTCGTAGTAATATAGCTTTTGTGAAATGTAGAGGACAAGCTAAAACTTGATATTTTTGTGGAAAGAATGATCATTTAATTAATGAATGTGACAAAAAATATTTTTATTTGGGCAGACAGGTCATAATCCAAGGAAATGTGAATTAAAGTGTAAAAATTGTGGCAGTGCAGGACTAGAGTGTGAGATAGAGACACAAGAAAATGAAAATAAGAAAGATACAGTAAATGAAACTACACAAGAAAAAGAGATAGAAGAGAATGTTATACCAGAAGATACTTTTAAAATTTAGAGAAAAATAGATACGACAAGTGGAGAAGAGTTAGAGTGGCATATAGTAAAAGGCAAGAAAAAATTCAATAGGAAAGAAAGTGAGGGAGAGAAAAAAAAATAAAAATATAATGGCAAGAGAAAATATGAAAGGTAAGGGATAAAAATATATTTTATAGAACTGTTCTATAAACCTGAAAATGTTAGCTTTAAATGTGAACAGTATGAAAAATAGTGAGGAGAATTAATGTAAATTTGTGTGCGGCTGTAAATGCTCAAATAGTAGTGTTAGAAGGCATTAGATTGTTAACGGAAGAGTAAAGAGTGCAAACCAGAAAGGTTTTGGAATGGTACTGTCATTTGGAATATAGGTAAAAAACATGTTCAGGTATATGTATATTGTGTGAAGAAAATACAAAGATATTAGATATAACAATATTAGATCTAGGGAGAATAAATGCAGTTGATTTGAGATTGAAAAAGCATGTATATAGGATTATAGCCTTATATGCATATGTGACAAAAAAGAGAGAAACAATGTTTAAAAGTATTAGTAAAGTCAGAAATGAATGTAGCCCAAGCCAAAAGAACAAAGTCAGCACAACAGGACCCGAAAAGCAACAATTAAGTACAATGCTGTAAATCCTTTTGCGTGGCCAATACCAACACAAATGCAGCTTATTCAAAAGCTTTTATTAGATCTCTAAATTAAAACCAAGCACTTTCTCCCAGTCACTACCGGGCTTTCTCAAGGTAAAACAATTTGGTAACTCGTGCCATTTAATTTATACTCTAGACAAGGTCACATGTCTCAGTTAATTAATGCCTATTGATATTTTAAAGTAAAATACAAAGAAATGTAAAAATATAAAATTGTAAAAATGCAAAAATGTAAAGTTTTATATAAAGTTTTGTATAAAACAATCTTGTATCAAAACAATAAAGCAGCACTATTGTGTTAGTTAACCATATTCTCAGGACAAGTAAACATACCCCCAATAAAACCCCAAACTTCCTCCTGTTTTTCTTTTATGCTTTTACTTTTAAAGCCTTGTCATTAAGGTGCTAGTACAACCCAAGCAGAACCCTGTAAGACAAATTATTTCCACCTTTACAGTCTAGCTTGTCTCATTTTTAAAACACTATTAATGTTGATGTTCTCATTCATACCAGGAAACCTACTAGCATCCAATTTAAGTTGCCAAAGTAATTCACGGTATTCTAGTTTCGTTTCCCAGTTGCCACCTCTAACTTCAGGGGCAACTTGCTCAAGGACAATAAACCTTAAACGCATATTTTCACATGTCAACAGATGTTTGTAAAAAGCATTGCTTTCCTTGTGGTTACTGATGTCGTTCAGGTGTTCATACACCCTTCTTATGTTTAAAAGTATACTTAATATTTGTGTGAATATGGATATAATAATGGCAGGTGACTTTAACTGCAACTTAAAAAGGACTGTGATGTTAAAATAGTTGCAGAAATTATGATAAGCGGACAATTAAAATATGGGAGAATAAACACTGGACCTATAAAAGGAATGAAATAAAGGTAGAACTGTATTACTTTTTTAATATCAGAAAGTTTAAAAATACTCAACAAAGAATAAAATATAATGGATTTTCTGATCATGCCACTATTTGGATAAAAATTCATGAAAATGATGAATATATTAAAATATGAAAAGGAATAAAAAGAATTGATGAAAAATAATTAGATATAGGAGAAAAAAGAGCTTGTAGGATTACAGAAACAAATTAGTATGAGACCTTGCTATGAAAATTGGACCATCTGGTGAATACAATTTAAAAAGATATATAAAAATATGTAGAATAGAAGTAGAAAAGGGAAAAATGGAATCAGAGTAATAAGTAAAGAACGTTTTAATGTTTAATAGAAAAGGATAGAATATATGAAAAAGAGAAACATATAAAAGAAATTAAGTAAAGAATAGTAATTTGTTATATAAGCAAAATATTGCTTACAAGGAAAAAATAGTAGTAGCTCCATATTTTATCTCAAATAAAAAAGAAAAATAATGAAATTAAAACTAAAGAAGGGAAACAAGAAGCAAGATGGATTGAATGAAATAATTAAGAGCTAATTAATGGCAAAAGAGAAGTGGCTATAGAACATATTTATCATGGAGAGATTAATAAAGAAGACAGTAAATATTTAGAAAAAAATAGAGTTGAATGAGATTATAAAAGATACTGACGTAAATTCATCCCATGGATTAAAAGGGGTTGAATATAATATGTATAAAGAAATGGAAGACTGGCAAAAATGGTATTTATACAAGTTATGAATGAATGGATGGAGACAGGGATTATGTGCAAGAAAATTTGTACTGGGGTCTCAAAATTCATGTTAAAGAAAGGAAATAAAGATGATTTAAAAAATTGGAGACTTATAACATTAAATAAGACTGACCGTAATTTTTTTATAAGAATTAGTAAGAGTATAATGTAAAATAGAAAGGTTATAGGGGCAAAATGTGGAAGAAAAGGAAAGAGATGTCAGGATTTTCTGTGGTTAAGAGAAATTGATGACATTATTAGTAAAAAAGTAGAAGTAAAGGTTATGATAAGTGATGTAAGAAATATGATAAATATGAAGCATTATGGAGATTTTTGCAGCCATATAATATAAGTGGCAAAATATTACATATTAAATCAATATATGGAAAAATTATGTGAAATTAAACAAGTGGTTGGATTGGGGAAGATGTGAAAATAGTGTGTGGAATAAAATAAGGATGTCCAGCCAGCAGTGTAATATTTTCATTAGTCATGAATGCAGTAGTTAGGGAAATAAATAAAATTACAAGTAATAGAGGGTATAAAATGATGAAGGAGGTACAAGTACTGATAATCATACTTATGATCATGCCATTGTAATAATTACAAAAATTGTGGCTGGAAGAAATAAATGAAAAATTAAGTATAATATTAAAGAAATTTGGTTTAAGTATAAATAAAGAGAGAAGTAAAGGATTTGGTTATGAAGGTATAATAGGAGGTGTAGAAAATAATAAAAAGTGCATAGATTCATTGGGTATAGTATTTGGCTGAAATGAATATAAACATAAGCAATGGGACAAAGTTATTAAAGGAATCAAAGCTATGATTGCTTTCCAGAAAACATATAGATTTTCATATAAAAAGAAAACACATTTGATAAACACTATAGTATTGGGTAAAAGTGCCTATGTTGCAAAAATTTACATGATACCTGTGAAGTATGAAAAAGAAATTATGATATTTGTATTCATCTGGGGGTCGAGACTGAACCCTGTAAAGTGAGGAATTTTATATATAAAGAATAGCGGGGGGGGGCTGGGATTGATAAACCCAGTTGTATATGCAGCAGTTTTAAATATGTCTAAAGTATTAAAAGGAGTTATGAAAGATAATAAAATTGGCAGAGAATAATATATGGTAAATACAAGGAACTTCGGGAAGAAATGGGAATAAAGAAGTGAAGTAAAATTGTTATTAATGAAGAAATTAAAGAATTATGTAGTAAAATTGTATTATGGAAACTAAAAAAATGTAATGGAAAAGAACACAAAGGAATGGTATATTAAGAAATCTTTTTATTTTGTTGATCCATGGGAAGAGTTAAAAATAAGAAAGAAAAAAGCAATAATGATAAGATATAAAAATGATAAAAGAATTAAAAAATGAAGTGATTTTTTGTGGAGGTTTTCCATAGGTAAATTACCAGTAAAAGCAAACATGGCATACAAAAGTAAACTGGATCGAATATGAAATAAGTGTAAAGAATTTGAAAGTATAGAACATGCATTTTTAAAATATGAAAGAAATCAAGAGTTCAGGAAAGAAGTATATAAACATGATTTGATTAAAGATTACTTGAAATTTGAAATTTTAAATATGGAAATGATAGAATACAGTTATTATGGAACAAGATCTCAACAAAAGGGAAATAAAATGGACAGAGTTATATTTTATGTAACATGGACAATATGGAACGAGAGCTAAATGAGATCAAATTCAATGAAAAATGGACATTGACAAAATATTGGAGAAAATATGGTTTGGTTGTGGGTAAAAGGGTGGGGGGATACTTAAAAAGAAGCTGATGATGTATTGAGTCAAGTTATTCATGTACAGTGGATATAAAAAGTGTACACGTCCCCTGCCAAGTTTTTGTGATATAAAAAATGAGACCACAATAAATCATTCCAAAACTTTTCCCACCTTTACTTCAATTGAAAAAACAAACAAAGCTGTAGGGGAAAAATATAAAAAATAAAAAACATACAATAAGCTGGTTGTACAAGTGTGCACACCCTTAAACTAATTCTTTGTTGAAGCACCTTTTCATTTAATTACAACATTCAGTCTTCTTGGGTAGGAGTCTATCAGCATGGCACATCTTGACTTGGCAATATTTGCCCACTCTTCCTTGCAAAAGCATTCCAAGCCTGTCACCTGTCAGATTGCGACACAGCCCTCTTCACATCACCCCATTGATTTTCTGTTGGATTTAGGTCTGGGCCATTCCAAAACTTTAATTTTCTTCTGGTGAAGCCATTCTTTTGTTGATCTGGATGTATGCTTGGGGTCATTGCCATGTTGAAAGGTGAAATTCCTCTTTATCTTCAGCTTTCTAACAGAAGTCTGAAGGTTTTGGGCCAAAAGTGACTAGTATTTGGAACTGTTCATAATTCCCTCCACCTTGACTAAAGCCCCAGTTCCAGCTGAAGAAAAGCAACCCCAAAGCATGATACTGCCATCGCCATGCTTCACCGTGAGAAGGGTGTTCTTTTGGTGATGCGAAGTGTTGTTTTTGCACCAAACATACCTTTTGGAATTGTGGCCAAAAAGTTCAACTTTGATCTCATCAGACCATAATGCATTTTCTCACATGCTTTTGGGAGACGATGTATTGTTTTGCAAATTTTAGCCAGGCCTGGATGTTTTTCTGTGTAAGAAAATGCTTCCATCTTACAACCCTACCCCATAGCCCAGACATATGGAGAATATGGGAGATTGTTGTCACATGTAGTACACAACCAGTACTTGCAAGAAATTCCTGTAGCTCCTTCAGTGTTGCTGCAGGTCTCTTGGCAGCCTCCCTGACCAATTTTCACCTTGTCTTTTCATCAGTTTTGGAGGGACATCCAGTTCTTTGCAATGTCACTGCTGTCCCATATATTCACCACTTTTTGGTGACTGTCTCCACGGTGTTCCATGGTATATCCAATGCTGTGGAAATTTGTTTGTACCCTTCTCCTGACTGATACCTTTCAACAATTAGATCCCTTTGATGATTTGTAAGCTGTCTGAAAACCATGGCTTTTGCTGTAGCAGGCAACTGAGTAAATGTCAGGAAAATCCTACTAGGACAGCTGAACTTTATTTGGGGTTAATCAGAGTTTCTTTAATTGATGGCAGGTGTTGTAATTAAATCAAAAGGTGCTTCAACAAAGTATTAGTTTAAGGGTGTGCACACTTATGCAACCAGCTTATTGTACAATTTTTTTATTTCTTATATTTTTTCCCCTAACAGATTTGTTTGTTTTTCAATTGAATTGTACAGGTTATAGGTCACATTAAAGGTGGGAAAAGTTTTGAAATTATTTATTGTGGTCTCATTTTTTATATCATAAAAACCTGGCATTTTAACAAGGGTGTGTGCACTTTTTATATCCACTGTAAATATGTGCATCATATGAAATGTATGAATGTTTACAAAAAAAAAAAAAAAAAAAAAAACTACTCACTTCCAGCACTAGGTGGTGCCGCTGGGCTTTCTGTAGTTCATAGGTTCATACTAGGCTATCTGCCCGAGGGCATTTATAAGCCTAGCCCATAGTTTTGTGGCTTACGCCACCCCTTTAGTTTGGAGAAACTATGCCCATTATTTTGCTGTGCCTCTGTCGAGCAGTGACACTGAGGTAACCCCTGGGGTGTATCTGCGATCTCCCATCCATTGGTCAAGATTCCTCTTGAACAAGGCCAGCGAGGTGCTCTGCCTCACATAAACCGGGATTTTGTTCCACAGCATAGGGAGTCTTTGGGTGATGAATCTATCCCTCCAGCACGTCCTATTAATAACCGTGTCGAGGTTTAAGTCTCCCGCCCTTGTGGCTCTGAGGGATCTGGATTTTTTGAGATGAAGCATGTTCATCAAATCTGGGTTTGACATGGCCTTGTATGTCAGGCATAGGTCACCTCTGAGCAAGCGGTAAGCAACTGAATATAACTGGAGTTCTTTCAGTCGGGCAGCATAAGACAGATTTTTGAGACCCTTTATCCTTTTGGTGAGGAACTTTGTGGCCTCTCCAGCTGCTGCAAGTGTCGGGTCAGATACATTCGAATGGGGCATTGTACTCGATCATTGGTCTGATGAGTGATGAGTATAGGGAGACTATGACTTCCCTTGATCTAGATGTGAATCCCTTCATGATAAGGTGGGCAATGTAGAAGGTCTTCCTAACTACTTTAGCAATATGAGTGTCGAATGAAAGGCTACTGTCAACCTGGGTTCCCAGGTCCCTAATAACTTCTTCTGTGTTCAGGGATTGCCACCTATATGGTAGCTAGGGGTAACCTTATTTTTCCCGAAGGGTATGACTATGCATTTCTTGGCATTTAACTTTAGGCCATGGCTCTGGCACCAGTTATCCGTTTCTGTGAGACCCTTCTGAAGGATATCTGTGTTGGATGTGTTTTCAACTACGGCCCAGTTTGCAGTCATCTGCAAACTTTGTCAGCCATAACCCTCCTGTGTTTGCTTGTACTTCAGAAAAGTAGATGCCAAACAAGAGTGGGCCCAGGACTGAGCCCTGTGGGACACCACTTGTGACAGGCTTTGAGTCTGACATGGCGCCAGCAGCTCTGACCCTGTGGGTTCTGTCACTCAGCCAGTTTGCAACCCATCTTGTAATGTATGGGTTTACATTTAAGTTGATGAGTTTTTCAATGATACCCGAGTGAGGTATTGTATCAAAAGCCTTCGCCAGGTCTAGGTAGGCTGTATGGACTGCATTTCCCTCGTCAATGGCCTTGGTGACTGTTTCGAAAAAGTCAGCCAAGTTTAAAAGGCATGATCTGCCTTTGACAAAGCCAAACTGGGTTGGATCCAAAGTCTGCAAGTTCCCTATGTCTTTATTTATGAGATCCATTATGATCCTCTCCATGGCTTTGCAGATAAGGCTTGTCAAGCTAATGGGACAGTAATTTCCAGGGTCGGTGGAGGCACCGCCTTTGTGGAGTGGGACCACAGTCGCTGTGCGCCACTCCTGGAGTGCGTATCCGGAGGTGAGACTAAGATTAAACAGCTGTCCTAACTGTGGGTTTAATTCCTCGTTGAGTTCATGGAGCACACAGCCGGGGACACCATCAGGTCCCATGGATGCTATGTTCTTTGCCTTGGAGAGAGCAGTTCTCACCTGGGCATTAGAGATGTTTGGTGCGCTACAATCATTTGGTATAGATATCTCTCCTTTAGGGGAGGGGAGAAGTTTGCACTGAACCTGTCAGCCAGTATGTTGGCAATGTCTGTAGGATCAGTAATCTTCACATCATTTTGAACTAATTCTGAGCATATCTGGGAGTTTCCTCCTAGGTTTCTGACATAGCTAAAGAATGCCTTATGGTTGTCTTTAGAGTCCTTAGCTATTTTTTCTCAAAATTAGCTTTGGATGATTTTATGAGAGCTCTTAGCTTTTACTTGTAGTGATCAGCGGTGTCTTACCTTTTAAGGATTTTGCTCTATCTTGTAGTAGCTTTCTCCTTTTGTTGTAGAGTTTGTTTATGGCTGGGGTCCACCAGACTGGACGCTTGCCTTTGGTACAAAGAGTCTTTGTTTTGCTTGGGATTGCCTGATCCATGCAGCCCTGCAGGTGCTGGTAGAAGGCATTTGTAAGTGATTCAGCGGTTTGAGTAATGTTAACCGCCGGCTCAGGGGCCTTAAAGGAGACCACACTAGTCTTTAGAAGTGTGAAGTCGGCTTTCGAGAAGTTCTTTACTGTGGTCTTTTTCATTTCGGTGGGGCGGGATGAGGACCTCCAGCGAGATTAGTTTGTGATCAGATCTCACCAGTGAGGGGTATACTTCCGGCGTTGAACATTGTGCTCCCATGTTCGTGATGATGAGATCAAGTATGTTTTCTCCTCTTGTGGAGATGGTGACTAGTTGTTCCATGGCATTTGAGTTTATGAATTCCAGGAACTTTTGGGCTAGAGTGTTTGGGCTTGAGTAGTGTTCCCAGTCTATATTAGGGTAGTTGAAGTCACCTAGTATGATGGTGTTCGGAGATGCATTTATCCCCTCCAGTGTTTTCAGGAAGGCCATATATGAGGTTCCTGAGTTTGCGAGGGTGGCCTGTAACATGCTACAAATTGCAGAGCAATCTTGCCTATGGTTAATTGCAGCTGGATGGTTTCCGATGCATCGTGCAATGCCACCAATCTTGAGGTGTGGGTGTCCTTGATGAATATGGATACCCCTCCTCCTTTCTTGGTATTGTCCGGGTTTTGGGGCCAGAACGCATGATATGAGGTAAAACCTGATAGTGCTGGGGTGCTCTCAGGAGCCTTGAACCAGGTTTCTGTCACAGCACAGACATCGATGTTCTCCATACTGAGAAGGGCCTCGAGTGCGTGCATCTTGAGGTTGAGACTTTGGCATTGAGCAGATTACCCTTAGTTTTTTCTTTGTTTTGTTCTAGGGTGGTAGGTTTAGAATTTGAGCCTTGCCTAAAAAAGGCACTATGGGGTGGCAAGAGCCTTTGCCAAAATCCGGAATCCCACGGGTGACAAGTGCAAGCCGTCCCTTGCGAAGCAGCGTGGCTTGTCCAGCATGTCATCCCAGGCAGACAGACATTGGATCCCCTTTGAATGACACCAGAGTTTAAGCCAATTGTTAAAGCTGATCATCTTATCTCTGTATTGTGGCATCATTCTTGGTGAAGGTAGGATACTGCTCAAGGTCAGGGTCATACCTGCTTGGGCTACATAATCAGAGAGCTCCTCTATGTCTCTTTTCATGTAGTCCAAGGAGGTACGTCTCAGGTCGTTAACACCAGCGTGGACAATGATTGAGTCATACTTGTACCTGCTGTTGAGAGACCTGAGTGCATGCGTTATGTGGCGGATTCTAGCACCTGACAGGCAGCTTACTGTGACCTTCTTTCTCAGTCTGGTGAGCGGGACGTCAGTGTGTCTGACTATGGAGTCACCAATGACTAGTGTGTCTGGCATTGTGCTTGGAGAATTCCTCAATGAATGAAGGAGTAAACATTGTTGCTGGAGAAATTTAAGAAAGAGACTCAGAGTGAGATGAAATCCTAGTTACAGAGTTGGAGAGGCAGAGGTATGTATACACTACAGAGGTACTGGAGAATTCAATGAAGAAAAGGAGGCAAACTGGAGGACTATGATGGATCATGTGTTTCAGGAGCAATCATGTAATTAAGCCTGTAATGTGGGAAAGAAGCACACTACAGATGCTGAAAGTAGAGAGACATGTTTGGCTGATGGAGTAATTAGGTTTAAGACTGTCTCTGCATCTGGATACTGTGGATGGCATAAATAAGAAAAAAAGCATGAAAGTGCTGTAATTCAAGAAACAAAATAATTTACTGGGTGAAAAGAGGTGTTTGATGGGAGTGGGACATGTAGTAGCTTGAGAAAAAAAGACCGAGCAGTAAGAATAAGAAGCCAAACCAGTGCTACTGTTGTCAGATATGATGATAATGAAAATAATACATTACCAGTAGACCAACACAGAACTATGTTGAAATGTCTCTACCTTTTATTTTTGTTTTTACATCATAGTGTTTGTTTTCGTGACTTTGAGACATAAGTGCATGGATACATAAAGGGTTGAAAGACTTTTCCAATGTAACTTTTTCAGGAGCAGAAAAGTTTCTGGGGGAACTAGAAAAAATAAAAAAATAACCTTTTCAGGAGCAGAAAAGTTTCTGGGGGAACTAGAAAAAATAAAAAAATAATGTATCACCTTGGAAAAACTTTATTTTTCAGAATATTGGCTTTCTACTAAAAAGAAAAAAAAAAGAAAACTGCAATTCATAACCTCAGAAATAGAGAAATTTGAAATTATTTTTTGTTTTCTGATGAAAATGCAACAAAGTACATGAGATAAAGAAAATGTATGATAAAAGAGATGCATGAACAGGGAATGTAGGAAGTACAGGTTACCTTGGATATGCATGGTGGAAAATTTCAGCATATTTCAAATAATATTAATAGTGAATGGGAAGAGAGTACCTGTTAGGTGTTGGGGATAAACCAAAGACCTATTTCTGTTGTGGGCATAAAAAACTGGAATACACAAAAGGAACATGGGAGTATGGGTAACAAAGCCAAGCTGCTAGAAACTGTATACCATTTTGTATGAAACGTAATGCTTCTGGTTATTTTTGGTTTGAATATTCGATAATGGAGAAAGAAATCAGTAAGGAGGAAAGGCATTATCTAGAAAATATTCTGCAAGAAAGTGAAATAGCTAATAAAGGTGTGGAAGAAAGTGAACGAAATATCAGTCCAAGGTAAAGAAAAGAGCAAAGAGAAGGACTAATGGTTGACGACATTCAGATACAAACAGCAAATAAGTATGATGTGTTGGCAGTTAATGTGATGAATTCTTGTATAATAAAAATGATGAGGATGTGTGGCTGAAGTGAAAAAGATGATTGTGGAGAAATGGATAGAATGAAAGATGTTAAAAGTTGAAGATGTAAAATACTGCAAGTATTATAAGTTTTGTAAATGGTGTAGTAATGTAAATAGAATAGAAAGGTTGTGATGCTTTAAGATATGAATAAATCCATACTCTCTTATTTTAAGATCCATGGAATCCTTTACATCTACTTGAGCTACCACTAAGTCAGCCAGGTGGGAATGTGGCTTAATGTCCCATCCGTAGGATGGCAGTCCTGTTATACATTAGTTTTTGAAAATTAATCCAGAATTAATGTGAGTACCTGGTCTGGCAGTAGAATTCACAAGCAAAGCCAGAAATAGGCGAGTCAGCATTCAGGTCACATTGTTGCCTGCATCTAAGCTCCAGGTAGCGTTTCCATGTTGTTACTGATAATTGTGGTGCTATAGTTTGTTCCTGTGTTCAGCTAGCCTGCATTTGCTTAATCCTGCAGGTGCTGTTTTGTAATTTGTGGTGCATCTTGAGAAGTACTTGTGTCATGCCTTAACCTAGTCGTCCTGCTTGCAATATGCATGGTGTCCATGTCTTGTTTTTGCTTTCAGTTCTTCCCTTACTAACATTCTGCTGTTCTCTCTAATGTCTCTTATCAACCATATCTCACCTAGCAGTACTCCTTTAAAGAATTTGAGAACTTAGTGCAAAATGGAAAAAAAAAACATCTCTTTTTCAGTTTCTTAAGTTTTTAATATCATAATGGGAATGGACCCCATTCCTAAGTTAAAGTATGGTTAAAGTTCATGAAATTTATATCATTTCAATCTTTGATGTTAGCCAGAGGTGTTCTTTGCAGCACCTGCAATGTGCCCAGTTTTGACGACTCCTGCAATTCATACATATTTACTTACATGTATTGGTGGTCTTCTTCTTTTGCCTTTTCCTGGTTAGGGGTTGCCACAGTGGATCATCATGTCCGCTCATGATTGGCAGTGGAGTTTTTACGGTGTCGAGTTGCCAGCCCAGTGCCCAAACTTCCACAGAAGGCACGCACACGCACTCACGCCTAGTCCAGTCTACCTACAAGCATGTCTTTGGGATGTGGGAGGAAACCGGAGCACCCGGAGAAAACCCACATGACCACAGGGAGGAGATGCAGACTCAGCACAAAAGGCACTCTAGCCGAGGATCGAACCGGAGAACCTCTTGTTGTGAAGCGGCAGTGCTAACCGCTGCACCACTGCGGCCACCCACTTACATTTATCAGTAACTATCTAAATATGATTGTAAATTATTTTTTTGTAAGACCTGTTGCTACTACTACTATTGGAACTGTCTGGGTGTACTTCTTCCACATTGCCATCATTTCTGCCTACAAATGTTGGTATTTTATGACTTTCTGTCTGTACATAAGACACTGTAATCACTGGGTGTAGCAGTTTCAGTGATCAGTGCTACTTTTGTCTTCTTTTCATGGACTACTATAGCTGGTTTTCTCACATTTATTTTTTAAAATGTTGGTAATGGGTGATCCCATGTGATATAAACTTCATTATTTTCTGTAATGCTTTGTGGCTCAGTATTATAATGTTTGCACAATCTTGCCACATTATTATGCCTTTCAGTATAGAGTATTTCTGCCATTAGTATATAACCGCCAGCAAGATTGTATGACTGTTTCCAGTTTTGTTTTATAAAACCTAAATTTGTCTGTTTCTCCCACATGTTCAATGGATTTTGTAAACCAGCGTGTAAGTAGCCCACTGTCTTGGGCTGCAAATATTAACCGTTCATCTTTTGGTTTAAATTCACCTCTCCTTAACCATTCCTGCATTCACTCCTGATCAACATGAGGTTGTTTCAAGAGTTTTCTATACTTGCAACAATATTTTTGCATTTTCCACATTTCTTGCCGTCTCACCTGATCCTTCAATTTATTTTCTTCCTTTTGTTTTTTTGGCACATTCAGTTATTGCCTGATTTTTATCTACTTCTGGTTTGATTTCCATTCCCGCTTTATACCGATATGCTTCTGCTAAACTAAGCAGGGAAGTCATCTTAGACTTATTCTCCTCATGTTTTAAAACTTTCACTGCATTTGGGTCTTGTGAGGTCAGCAGATATGTATAGTCCTTTGATTGCAGATCTATACATGTCATCAATTTTGAGGAGGCCCATACCTCCTTCAGAACGGGGAATATATAATCTTGGTATACACTGATTTTTGTAAATCATTTGATGAGTGATGAGTATGAGGCAACCATCTTGTTTTCCTGTCAACCTATGCAGCACCTTTTGGGACCAGTCGGTCACTCCAAAACTGTAAGTTAGGACAGGAAAATCAACTTGGTTTATAGGTAGTTCAAAAGTATGGACACTACACCTGGTGCCACAGTTCATGATAAAAAGGTTGATTTAATATTGAAATGCTGATAAAAACAAGTAGAAGATAAGTGCTTTTGTCTTCTTAATGAAAACTTCTTCAGATAAAATCATGTTTGAGAAATTGAGTCCATATATACACCAATCTAGATCACATGAATGCCAGTTCCCCGCTGATGTCATTTGCCAACGCACTCATGATACAGTGGGAGAAAAAGTTTATTTTTGAGTTCACTTTCTGTTGTTCATGCTAATAATACACACCAGGTACCTGGATGATGTATTTAATTTGTGGGATGGAGATGTTGAAATCATTCCCCAGATCCTGGAATTCATCAACACCACTACAGAATTTCTCCAATTCACCCATCAAGTCTATGATACCCATATAGCATATCTAGATGTTTGTTTCAAAAAGGACAATATCAACAAAAGATTCACTTCTGAAATTTACTGGAAAGAAACCTAATCTAACAAATTTCTCCACTACACAAGTGCGCATCTTCGAGTGCAGAAGATAGCGGTTGTCAAAGGCCAATTCATCTGTGCTGCCCGAATCACAGACGATGAAAGGTTTTGGGACAGATGCAGCCTGTTAAGGGACGCGTTTTTGAAACGTGGATATCCACTTACTTTTATTAATGAATTAATAATCGAGGTCATGAATAAATGTGAAAGGAAGAAACTTCGTACCCATCCTTCAGGCAACAATGTAAAATCATGTTAGTCCATCAGTTATGGATGCACAGACATCCACACACATCACAAATAGGACTGCTAATTGCAAGAATTCCTTTATTGCAGTATTTCATCTGCATAACTGCCATAGTAGAAGCATACTTACTAAAAATTGGAATATTTTGACAAATGACAAACACATTAGAGAACGTGTAGGTTTGGCTCCAAGCATTGTTTATAAGAAGGGGCAAAACCTCAAATGTTTATTTGAGAAGAAATCAGTACAACAATCAAACCATTTGAGATGTTAAAATGTGGCTGCTGCTTGTACTGCAAGTATATTTTAACTGGTAATTTGTCATTAGTGGTGTCCAGTTTAGACTCAAAAAAATATTTTAATGTAATTCTAAAGTAATTTATCATGCTCAATGCTAGCATGGTGAAGGGTTTTATGTTGGTAGGACAGAAAGTTATCTACATGACAGAATTTATGAGCACACTTACGATATTAGAACTAAAAAGGATACCAGTGCTCTTTCCAAACATACCATGGAATTCCCTGACCACACCTTTACATTATTCATTTTAGAACAATTTGTCTTGTCAGGTAGAGGGGGCTAATGGACACTCAATTTGGAAAGACTTTAACTTTGCTGGCAATTGAAACGCAATGCCATGAACTGGCCTGGTTTGAATGACCAAATAAACATCACCTGTATTTTAAAACTGAAATCTTTAGAAAGGTGATGACTGCAATATTTTACCAGTACATTATTAGTATGTAAAAAAATTAGAAGCACATGTATAAACTAACTTAAATCTGTTGTAATTCATGTCAGTTTTCTACCTGCTTGGTTCTTTAAATCTTCTAAAACTCCTCTTCAAATCCTCCCAAAGGAAGCATGACATCACTGGGGACTTGGCATTCATGTCATCTAGATTGGTGTATATATGGACTCAATTTTTCAAACATGGTTTTATCTGAAGAAGTTTTCATTAAGAAGACGAAAGTGTTTATCATTTACTTGTTTTAATCAGCATTTGATATTAAAGCAACCTTTCTTTGTGAATTGTGGCTCTGGGTGTACTGTGTCCATACTTTTGAAATACCTTGGTTAGCAGTTTGTTCTTTGTGAACTACAACTTGGTTTATAACTTGGACTTTGTTCGTAGATGTTCGCACTGTTTTCAGTATTAATTTTAGTCTTCTAAAATATTCCTTACTAGGTTTTATTCACATTTGTTCATGTTTTATTGTTGATCCTTCATCAATTCCCAAATATTTATACATTTCCTCTTGCTCAAGTTCTTTTATATCACATTCCTGTCCCAAACTGATGTCTTCTTGGTGCTACAGCTTTTCTGATTTAAAGGTTGCTTTTGCACATTTATCAAGACCAAATGATATTCTTGTATAATCTGAAAAAGTCTTGACCGCTTGCATTTGTGCTTTCAGTTCCTCATCTGTTGAGCTATACAAATTTAAATCATCCACAAAAAGAAGATGTGAAGTCTTTATTTACACTTTGTTTTCTGGGAGCGAAATTGCAGCCATGACCTAATATGTTAAGCAGACAGCTTAATGGGTTAAGGGCAAGACAAAAGAGCAGTGGTGGCAGCGAGTCACCCTGGAATATCCCCCTTTGAAGTGTTATCGCTGGAATAATAATTTTTCCTCTATCATGTCTTAACTGCAGAGTGGTTTGCCACTGTTTCGTGGTTGCTGTAATGAAATCAGTTACTGTAGGGTGCATCTTATACATTTTTAAGCACTCTTTTATCCATGAATGTGGGATACTATCAAATGCTGTTTTGTAGTGTGTCCATGCCATACTTAGATTCTTCCCCTTTTTACAGTTCTCCATTATGATTTTAACAACAAATGATCCTTTGTTCCATATGACTTTCTTTTGTTACCCTCTTGTTCTGTTGCTATGACTGACTTTTTGTCTAAATGACTGTAAACTCTGTTGGCATCAGTTCCAGTGTATAGTTTATATATTGTCGGAAGGTAAGTTATTAGTCTTTAATTTTTAGGATAGTTTGCAGATTTGCTTTTAAGCAGGAGTGTTATTTTTCCTGTTGTTAACCAGGTTGGTGTCTATTTGGGGTGCGCATATAAATAGTTTTTGCTCATGGCTAAATATTCATGTAAAGGTGTTAATATTTTTAGCCAGAAGTTAGGTACTGCATCTGAGCCTGGAGTTTTCCACTTAGGAGCTTTTATTTTCTTTGTTTCAATCTCACTGGCCATTATTTCATCCCATTTCATATCCTTTACATTTGAACTTGTTATACTTTCTTTTACTTCTTCTGTCTATTCAGCATCTTTGTTATGTTCCACAGGATCTTCATAGATAGTTCTCCAAAATGTCTCTATTTCTTCTGTTTTTGGTGGTGGTTCACTTCCTTTTGTCTCGTTTCCAAATTGTCTATAAAACTTTTTTGGGTCATCAATAAAACACTTATTTTGTACATTTCCTTTATATTTATCTGCATATCTTCGATGTTTTTCTGCCTGTGCTGATATTTTTAGTTTATTATTTGTGATGGTGCACAATAGATCCTGATCTTTTCTGATATTACGCATTGCTTGTATCACGTCTGTCCTTCTGAATGTTTTTGTTGATCTGTTCCCTCTTCTATACTCTTCCAACAGTGACACTTTGTCTCAATTGCTTTATAGTTTTCTGTATTCAGTACATCCATGATGGCATTTGATTTCTCCCCTTCCTTTCTGCCCTGTGTTTTTATGATACGACTTTCTGTTGTTAAGTTAGCTACATAGTAATATATCCTATTTATTTCTGTTATATTGTATGAATTTCTTCGAAGAGTCCTAATTACTGTGTTCCTTTGCTTTATCAAACTTCTTTTTGGTTTTATTGACTTTCTGTAGTCTATTTCTTTCATTGATCTTAATATGTCTGTCCATCTCTGTTAAATCAAGCACCTCATCTCTTTGATCATTTTCTTCAAAACTGAGGGCACATTCTTTGTTCTCCATTTCCTGTCGGTATTCTACAGAAAGTTCCAGAGCATATTCCTGTGTCATTCTCTTCGGTTTCTTCCTGTCATCCATTGCTCTTTCATGTGGGGACTCATTGGCCTATCACTCCACAACATTGACCGTGTCAGAGTAGCCAGGATTTCCTGTTCCTTTCCTTGCTGTACTACAACATCTAAACATTTGTACTGTTTTCTTGTGGAAGACTCCGAGTTATCTTCATACCCTTTAAGCAGGCGTGCATGTAATCATCAGTGCTCTGAGTAGGTGATCCTTAATGGGACAGTTTAAATAAGCTGTTATAGTACTGCTCTGATTGCATTATTCACATCTTGCTAGACACAGGGAATCTTTAATGACCTAGGAGTATGGCAGGTACCTACATAAATTTCTGTGCTCAGTTAGTTTACCCATCTCATCCACTTAACCTGAAATCTGTGAAGTGCTTCACATAGCTGTTCCATTAAGTAATTTATAGGTAGTTTACAAAATGTTGTGTGCTCTTTTTTATTTTGTCTCCATAACATTTGCATTTTTTTTTAGCTGTGCAGGTATTCTCTTCTCTTCATACTTTCACATTCTTCTCTGATGTTTGTATACCCTGACATTACAATCTTTGTGCATGTGTACAGCATCCTTTGAGATCTGACCTGTATTTATGGGGATAATCATTTTCAAAATGCACCTCTTTTCTGTAGATCCAAGTTGTGAAATGCATTTTCTAGTCTGAGGAATTGTTAAAATTTATTTAATTTTTGAATTTGTTAATCTGGTAGAGCACTGATCTCATTATGAGTGTGCTAACCATTGTTGTGGAGTTCTTGAAGAAGAATGAACTGCGTGTAGTGTCCTACCTGGATGACTGACACCTGGTAACCCACTTTACGTATCTCTTGGAAGCATCCTTAGTTTGGGTGTCCTGTGGGTATAGACCGTGGCAGTCCTCATAAGATGAGGGAAGACTTCTCTGGTTCCAGCTCAGAAGACTTGTTTTTCTTTGTGGGAAAAAAATGGACTTCCCTTCATAGGCTGTTGCTGCTGTTATGGAGAGACTCCAAAGAAATCATATCTTTGGTAGCCTTGGTGAGATTATAGTGGAAGGTTCAAACCTGGACCATCCATCTTTTGGGTCTTATAGTTGCCATATTCTTCACCATTTCATTGGCACACTTGAGGATGTTGTTATTGTATTGTACTATGAAGTGTCAGTAGCTACATAGCTACAAACTATTATGCCCTAATGGACCTTCTCTTGGTATCAGATGCTTGTCATGAAACTAACTGGTGGATTGATTCCCACCAAGCTCAGTGTAGGTATTTTCTCTTGTATCACAGTGTATGATAGACCTTCTGCTAGTATATTAGGCAACTCACTTGAGCCTTATCTCTCATTAATGAATTGTGAACCCCTCTTCAAACATTGACTGCAGATAAAGCAGCTAGTACTGTGGCCATTTTGTATTCAACCTCACTGGTTTAGAAGAACAGTTGGGACAAGAGATCCTGTTTCAGTCTGACAACTAAAGCCTTGTGAGATACATGAAGAGATAGGACTATATACACACATGCTTCCCCCAGTAAGGGGGAGGGTGATTCCAGTCTGGCAGTGGTCAATAGATTCTGTTATCACCTTGACAACCAGTCACATCTCAGGGAAGTGAATGCACTGATAGAGCCACCTGAAGTATATCTATGTCCCTGCCGTGGAGAAGAGGATTCAGGCATTTTCTCCACTCTGGGTGTACAGGATATAAAGCCTCCTGGAGGTCAAACCTTTCACCACCTGTAACAAACACATCTCCATGTTTTCCTTAATATAGCAGGATGGTAGACCCACTCTGATATCTATATGCCTTTCCACTTTTGCCTGTCATTCTGTACCTCATCCTCATTGCAAAATATAGAGAAGAAATATAAAAGCTCATGTTGTTTGTGCAGGTGGCCAAAAAGCCTGTAGTATCCGATTCTGAGATCCCTGATAGCACAAAAGACTGTCCTTATACAAGTCACGGAGGTCTTCATCAGCTTGACTAATGTTCAGCTTCTTCATAGGTTTTAGATTCTTCTTTATATCCGGTACTGGTGTTGGATCTTCCAGCAGGAGTCTGCTTATTTCAGACACTGTACAGCCTTATGGAGGCCAGAACTACCTGATGAAGCAGTTCCTTAAGAGGTTTGCACATGTTCACCTGCCTTTCCTTTGAAGAGCCTTACTCCTCCTCCTGACTTGAACTTGATTGACAAACTTGCTGATATTCCATTCACACTACCTTGTTTAGCAGTCATAAAGTTCATCTTCTGGAATGTGCTATTTTTGGTTGCCACCATGTGTGCCCAAGGGATCCACAAGCTGCAGACCCTTAGTTTCATGGGACCCTTTTTGATTTTAATTGGTGTCTCACAGGAGTCACCCACATATTCTTGTGAAAATGGTAATATAACTGTGCTTAGAACAGCCCATTCATCTCATCGTCATCTTTGCAGGGTCATAAATCAGGGCATTCCTTCATACCTTGAATGTGCATCATCAGCTAAGAATTTGCCTGAATGTAATGTAAATAAGGCAAGTTTGCAAGGCTCTTATTTCATGTACAGAAAACTCTGTAGTACTTTTCAGGTGTTACAACTGCATCAAAAGAATTGTCATTTTTCTGTTTGTTGGTTTTTCAAGTTCTGTTTTCCTTCTGATTGCCTTGCAGAAGGAGTTTGTTGTTTAATCTGCACTTAAGAGCTGCATCCATTTAATTTGGGAAACACACCAGGAAGCTCAAATGTGAGGTTGTTTATTCACTAGTGGGGATGGAGTCAGCTTTCAGGCTATTTTCCTCTAGTATAAATCAGGCAACTTTGTATGGACCTGCCTACAATGCAACAGTGGTATAGCAGTGCCGTGTATAGTAGCAAATGCCTAGACAGTAAAATCTCCAGAGCCACTGGAGTGATCCCCGGGGTGAATTTTCTATTTCCCATCCACTCATCGAGATTTCTCTTGAAGAGGGCCAGTGAGGTTATCTGCTTGACATGTATGGGAAGTCTATTCCATAGCATGGGCAGTCTCTGGGTTATACACCTGTCTCACCAGCATGTTCTGTTGATTGTGGTAGTGAGGTTGAGGTCTCTGGAGCATGTGGTGTGGAGGGATTGTGATTTCTTTAGATGTAGCATTTCTAACAGAGCTGGATCAGACATGGCTTTGTAAATCAAGCAGAGATCACCTCTAAGTAGGCAATATGAGACAGAGAATAGTTGGAGTTTTTTGAGTCTGTCCATATAGGACAAGTGTTTAAGTCCTCTTTGTGAGGTACTTTTGCAGCCTCTCCAGTTGTTGCAGGTGTCTGGTGAGGTACATGCCAAATGGTCTATAGAGTTATGATTCTGTCCAAAACCTGTTAAACAGTGGCATTGTGTGGCATTGAGCTTAGAGCAGCTAACTTGCACATTGAATAGCACTACCATATCTTAGCATTATATAACATCTTGCCTTTAACCCTAGAACTAGCCTATACAACCAAATCCTTAGTCCCAAACAGCTCACCCTGTTCCAAGTCCAAACAAAATGGATATGCAATTTCCAAATGTCTCTTGAGGCTAGTTTGGTAGATTTAGGCATCCTAACACAATGTAGCAATTGTCCCATGTTCACAGACATCTTGTTAATCATTAAAGAAAATAACACAATATGCAAGAGATGTAAATACACAACAACTTTGGAGGCAAAAATCTTGCATACTAGATTGTCTTATACTAAGGCACTTAAAAGAAACCTTTCCATATCTTGACACTGCTCTGCAGCAATCAGTAAAATACACACCAAAAGCAACACCAATCATTTCACATATGCCTATACCCAGTGGTCTCCCAAGAGCAACGCCCATAAGGCAAACATATATACTTTACCTGGGACTCCACTGTGTGTCGCACAGATGCCCCACTCACCAGGTTAGACTAGGAGAATATAACCAGTTAGTTGCCTATCTAGATCCAGGATCCGCAATATCACACACACTGACAAAAAAGCGTAAAATAAAGCTGTAAAACAATGCAGTATCAATAAGAAAAAAATGTCTCATGTAAAATTTTACTCCTTATGTCTGGCATGAGTCATAGAAAGCATTATGGGAAAGAGAAAGGGTTGATGGAGAACAAGATCACATTGACATATGAGCACCAAACCATGAAACTGACAATGTCGACAATGTTCAAAAAAGAAAAAAAGGGGGCAAGCCCCCACCCTACTTTATTATTCTAACTGAGATCGCACAACAGTGGTGAAAGGAACCATTTCCCAATCCCCACTATAGTGCAATCTGCCCCTGAATGTCGAATGTGCAATGGACCTCTAGTTTATCAGCCTCTTCACCTTATATAATAACTATAAGTACTAAATTAATATTATAGTTTAGTGCTCTACCATAACTGATTTTGACTATAGACTTAGTGTGGACAGCAGTATGTCTGGACACATTGTAATTAGTCTTATTGTATTGTATATAGCTAACTTGTAACAAAGTTGATGTACTAAAACTGTGACTAATTTGTAACAACATCAAGGTGTCAAAACTGTAACTATAATATAAATGCTTTGCGTCGGAGCTTTTCTCCCCTGGGCAAAGCTGAAAATGGATCTTGCCCAGTTGGACTTTCCCAGTCAATAAAGACAAGTAAATAAATCCACTTTCATAGCTGGCTGGGTGAAATAGTGTGTTGGTTTGGAGGTGTAAAGTTAACATTGGAGTTTGCTGGCTTGTTAAATTTGATGCATGGCCATTGCATTTGGGAAATGGGCAGAAAACTGTAGACGTATTATTATATTAAAAGTAAACGCAGTCTATGTTTAATGCTTTACTGGTGGTTAGATATTACAGCAACAAGTTATTGTTGAATATTAAGTTAAAAACCACCATGAATGTTTTTGGTGCTGTGTACACATTTTTTGTGATTATAGGTTGACATCTTTGCTTTCTGTCTTGTAGATACTTCAGAACTCTGTTCTGTTGAGGATTAGGCAAGCTCCCCTATACGATGTGCAACAACAAAAAGTCTTCCAATAATTTTACATTAAGAAAGCACCTGTATTCGTTTTTATTGTAAATGAACCTGATAGAGGCTGCATTATCCAGCAATTTTTGTTTTACCTTGCGTGCAAATTCTTATAATAATTGTGCTCACATAACACTGGGAGATGCCTTTCAGTTACTGTCCCAGCAGCATTGTCCTGATAAAGTCATATTCCCCTGATCAGCTCGCAGAGTAAGTGTGACAGCTCATGGAATGTAATGAGATTATTCACAGCTCATTTAACACTGCCTTCCGGTAGTATTCAAATAGGAGTTAAGTGACTAAAATCTGAGAACACACTGGAATTTTGTTACAGATGGGTACAGCCATTGGCAATTTTTATTTTATTTATTTTTTTGTCACAGATGAGTAACTTAGACATTGCTGACCAAGATCTTTCAACCTCATAACCAACATATACCTGTCAACCTGTGAACACTGAATGTCATAACTCTGGAAGAGCGCCATAGAGATGAATTCTTTATTTTATAGATTAATAGTATTTGCATACTAAACTCTATGAAGTTAGCACTAAGAAATATTTGCATAGATTTTGTGTGTTGATGTACTGATGTGTGTATCTATTAATAGTGTTCACTTTATAATAAACCTTTCAAAGGAAGGATAAATCATTGAGCAAAAATCACAGTGTCGTGGCTGCAGCTGAGAGGTTTAAGTAGTTATTTTGTGTGTGTGTTTGTGTGTGTGTACTCAGACTTCTTGGCTGATCATTACATTAAATAATGCATGCACACTGCACTGAATTGTGGTTTTATGACATTCTTTCAGTGGCTTGGTTATTATGCAGCAATTTCAGAACAGTGTAAAATGTTCACTACTATGTGTTAACTTCAGTTCTAAAGAAAAACTGTTAAGAATGCAAACTGCTGATGTGTTTTTACCAACTGCTCATTTTTGGTTATGACTTAAATACTTTGCAAGCTACAAGTTCCTAGAACTCAGGAGTCGTCACTTTTGGAGCCTATTGTGTGGTCAAGCAACTGCATTTGAAATTTTATGACCTTCTGTTGCCTTTTTAATGTTCATTAAGTGTGCTGTTCCACATTCCTTTCTCCTCAAGTACATGGATATGTGCATGTGCCAGAATGTAGGGGCAGTGGTTATTGGTAGGCATTCATGCTTCATTGTGTTTTGCACATTGCAGTAATTGTGTTGCTGCTTCTATTAACCTACCTCCCATTGTATGTACAAATCAGCCTGCAACAGCACCTTGACAGGCATTAGGATTTGCTGCAATTAATTGCATTGTGCTTAGTCAAAATGTGAATAATCATAACAAAGACAGTAACCCATGTTTAATTGCACACTTAAACACTACGAAATGAAAAATGCTCATATATCACAAGGGGTATTGGGATTTGCATGGGAATGTGCCCCTGCAAAAAAAAAAAATGCGGGGCGGGGCTGTGCCTCAAATCCCCCCCTATCTCAATATATACTGACTGTCTCAAATAGTACCATTTCTGGTCGTCCTAGGATCTGGTGTGTACCTGCTTGTTCTGCTGACAGGTATAGGGGACCAAGGAGATTAAGAAAAGTAGTAGTGGTGGTGCTGCGGTAGCGTTGTCGCCTCAGAGTAAGACGCTGTCCAGTTCGATTATCAGCTAGAGCGTCTTCTGCGTGGAGACACGCGTGAATGGGCGTTCCTTTGTTGAAGGTTGTGTGTCAGGGCTGGTAACTCTGCGCGTAAAAATCAACTACCAATCATTAGCGGACCGGAGTTCCGCTGTGGTGACCCCTAACCGGGAAAAGCCGAAAGACACAACAAGTAGTGGTATCACCCTTAGAGACCCTAAGATTCACAGACTTTTTTGGAGGTTTTCCTTCCGTTCTGATAGCTGCATCTACAACTCTTGACTGGTTACAGTTGAATGATGGCAGCCACACAAATAGTGTAAAAATCTCAGTCTTTATTCATGGGCAGATGAGTGTTGCAGTGTGTTGACTGTGAGACCACATAAACTCAAAAGGAAAAAGGTGTAACACAAAAATACAACTCACCATTTTTCTTATCTGACTGTTACTGAAAACCAAAGTATAGTTTCAGTATAGTAAGAATGTCAACAGCAAAAAAAAACTGTTAGAGCTGCAATATTTTGTGGCTCAGTAATAAGCCACACGATAAACAGTTGCACATAATAACAGTTGTGCATCTGAGGAATTTGTTGAAAAAAATTATTATTAACACATTGTAATCAGTTAAAAAATGTTTACTTTTTGAATTCATGTAGTGGATTGGTAATAATTCATGTAGTACATTTATCCAAAGGCCCCTTTTCATGTTTTCATTGGGGGTTTAGCGTGTTATCTGACATTAGATATGAAGTAGTGAGCTGAGAAGGGATAACATTAATGTGTCAGTTGCTCTCTAACATAATCGGGCTTTTTTGATTCACTGTCCCTTCATCTTGCGGGACGTGTTTGTTCTTTGTGTGATTACTTGTTCTGTGCAGTTCACGATCATGAGGAAGCTAGAACCTTCCCTGGCACGTAATGGGCACATGGTAGAGAATCTAACCCAGGATAACATGGCAGTCTTTGTTGTCTTATAGACCTCTGGTACCAGAAATGCAAACTACAAGCTTATGATAGATATGTGTGCATGAGTAAGACATGGGACTGGTGTGTCCACTAAGAGATGGACAGGGTTTATTTGTTTTAGATTTTCATTCATAAGATTCATAGGAGTTTAAAGGCAGTTTACTCTTTTCACCATCACTGCCTTGCCAGTACTCACCTTCAAGCTCTATGTACCCTTTCTTCATCACATACTATTTATTTGCTGGTGAAGATTTAGGTCTCTGATTTTGCTATTTGCTAAGCTATTAGACTTGATGGGAGACATGGGAGATCAAGGACAACAAGGGTATCTATTGGCATGGCAGGTATGGTACAGATTGTCCCTCAAGAATCTGTAAAATACTGAATAAAATGATAGAGCTTCTAGGCTCTCTTAATAGCTCAAGGTCATTAACCCTGAAATCGCCTTAGTTAGAATCCCGTGGGGCATGTGGAGTTGTTTGACGTGTCATGTGAAGTACATCTCAAAGAGAGCATTGTACTCTGTAATTGGCCTAATCAGTGCTGAATATAAAGTAACAATAACATCTTTAGATCTGGATGAGATATGTTTTTGGCTATTAGTTGTGCTAAGTATAAGGACTTTTGGCTATTAGTTGTGCTAAGTATAAGGACTTTTAGCTATTAGCTGTGCTAAGTATATGGACTTTTGGCTATTAGTTGTGCTAAGTATAAGGACTTTTGGCTATTAGTTGTGCTAAGTGTAAGGACTTTTGGCTATTAGTTGTGCTAAGTATAAGGACTTTTGGCTATTAGTTGTGCTAAGTGTAAGGACTTTTGGCTATTAGTTGTGCTAAGTATAAGGACTTTTGGCTATTAGTTGTGCTAAGTATAAGGACTTTTGGCTATTAGTTGTGCTAAGTGTAATGACTTTTGGCTATTAGTTGTGCTAAGTGTAAGGACTTTTGGCTATTAGTTGTGCTAAGTGTAAGGACTTTTGGCTATTAGTTGTGCTAAGTGTAAGGACTTTTGGCTATTAGTTGTGCTAAGTGTAAGGACTTTTGGCTATTAGTTGTGCTAAGTGTAAGGACTTTTGGCTATTAGTTGTGCTAAGTGTAAGGACTTTGGCTATTAGTTGTGCTAAGTGTAAGGACTTTTGGCTATTAGTTGTGCTAAGTGTAAGGACTTTTGGCTATTAGTTGTGCTAAGTGTAAGGACTTTTGGCTATTAGTTGTGCTAAGTGCAAGGACTTTTGGCTATTAGTTGTGCTAAGTATAAGGACTTTCTGACTGCAGTCGCCATGTGATGATGGAGATGGAACTGTCAACTCAGGTTCCTGACTCTGTTTTCATTTAGTGGAAGATTGATGTCAGCGCTATATGTTGAGGTTAGAGCTTGTTTGCTAACTAAAAAAAACTTTTTAAATTTGTGCCCATTTTCAGTACACCAGGTATTTACTAGGGTAGGTTCTTTGTGAAGGGTACAGGTGTCAGTGGTGTTCTTTGTCATAACATCCAGCTCGGAAACATCTGCCAATGTAGTTAACCAGAGGTCCTGATTGTCAGCTTGGAGATCAGTGAAATAAAGCCAAAAAGGAGGGATTCCAGAACAGAGCCCATGGGACTACACTAATTACCATTATACTTTCAGATGAGGCACATAAACTGTGTTATGTCTTTTAGCCTGTTTGTTATCCATCTTACCATGTAAGGATCTATATTTAAAACATTTAGCATATTTACAAGTAAGCTAGGTCAAGATATTGTGTGTAAACCTCATGACCACTGTCACCAACATATATGACCGTCTTAAAGACGTTTGACTGGTAAGTGCAGTGAAATGGCTTACAGGAAAGGCCTGTGTTTAAGCCTTTCAGCCACTGGGTGCTGTGGAGATGTGGGGATTGAAATTACTCGAAGAACTATTGTACCCTAGTCAGCTGCCTAGACAAACTTGAAAGAAAATAGTTCTGTAAAAGGAACAACAGAAAATATAAAAATAAAGTGCATTCTGAATATTCTGATATGCCCTAATACCACTGCAAAGCAGCTGGCTGATGGGAAAATAGCAGAGTTGGGCTAAGGCTCAAGAACTGAGGAACTGTAATTGCTGCAAAGTTGAAGGCAAGGGTGTAGCTAGGCATACTTAGTGTATTCAAATGAGAATTTTTTTTCTGAGCATTTCTCTACATATCAAACAGCATAGAATGCTTAAAAACTTTATAAACTTGAAGTCTGTTATATGGAATATAAAACATACCTAAGTGATAGAAATAGCCCTTTAAAAAGAACATTTTTGCAGTTGTAAGTGACAGCAGTTGAAAATAGTTTGACCTTTTCCAAAATGTAACATTTTGAGGATAGAGTACATTAAAATGATTGATTTGAGATGGGGTGGGGTGGGGGCAGTACAAAACATAAAGTACTGGCTACATCCCTGGCTGAAGGGTAGTGCCTAGCCATTTGTATTGAGGACAGTGGCAAGGAACAGAGTACAAGAACATTATATTCTCTGATGGCACAAAGATATGTGAAGCAGTGTAGGAAATGGGAGAAGAGTGTAAGAAAAATATCTACTTTACGTACTGTAAATCTTGTTCACCCCCACAACAACAACAAAAAAAAGCTTTCTACTTCTCTGTTAAACGTAGATATTAAAAAAGCTGCTGCCCCATCTCCAGAATCATTCACCACTTCACTCCGACTTTTGTTTCTATAGCTCTTTTTTAATGAGCTAGGCTTTTTTTAATGAGTGATAATATGTTTACAGACAGAACTTGTGTTTTAAAACATTGCGCTGTAACAGGAGCAGTACTACAAATGCATGACATCACAAAATGGAGCACATGAAAGGCTTCGTACACTTTAGTCAGAGAAGAAACCAACTGCTGAGTGAATGTGTGTGTGTCTTGGATGCTGGCAAGCTTTACAGTTTAATAAAACTTGCTGTTGTAGTTGGTATGCATACTATGGAAGAGCTTGGAAGCTGCAGTGTTGAAAGTGCTATTCATTTGTAACCTGAGTTATCCAAACAAGAACTGGATAGAGGGTCTTCGGTTTCTGTGATTCAGCCTAAATTTTAATTATCTAAGTTTATGTTACAGTTGTGTAGACATTGTCGTTATTTTTTCTGTTACTTAAGTTTTGTTTTCATGTATTTAAGTTTATTAACAGTGGACTGATCCATATAGACCAGTTTCAGTCACAGACGAGGAATGCCGTAGGTTGCAGTGATAGTGTTGCAAAAAAGATTAATAAGATACGGTTACAGAATAAATACCAAGTTTTAAGTGCCTATTAAGCTCAATGTATATCTAAATGCAGTCAGGTAATGCACAAACTTTAGGATCTCCTACAGCTTGCATGCATTCATATATGTGTAAAGACGTGTCAAATGTATCACTTCTTGACAGCTTCCTCTAGAGACTACATCCAAACTCCTTCATGTATGAATCTGCCAGTAAGACTAATTACCACTTCAGAGCTATCTATACAAGTCATTTTATGGCTCCTCCTGAGCACAGTAGCTTTCCTAACACATTAGCTGAAATGCCCATTAAGCCTAACACTTTTCTATTGGGGAACTTCAACTATCTTCCAGTAAACCGTCTGCCCTACATTCAGATCCGGATCCAGTACTAGGTGACCAAGACAATCATCTAGGGCCTGGTGACTGAGGGGGCTGCCATAACATTTACTTTTTTGAGTAAAAAAATAAATAAATGAATTACACGTCTTCTTTAAAAATGCCCTCTGTGTCTTTGTTTCCCTGCATATATCGATGCACATACCTGCTGTTGCTTCTTTCTTCTCTACCACATCCGCACACAGAATTTAAAGACTTTCCTGCTGCCTCCTCCTTCTCTCTTCAGAATAAAGCACAGATGTTCCATCAGTAAGAAAGTGTGTGTGTGTGTGTGTGTGTGTGTGTGTGTGTGTGTGTCTTTGAGAAATGCCCCAGTTAGGGATGAAGGTTAGTTAATTTACTCAGGCTCAAACCCTGTACCTTGGTTACAGGAGATGAGTGAATACTTTACACCAGCTACCAGACTACTCAAAAAATATGAGTTTCAGTGCATTTTCAAGGCAATGTATTTATTTATTTTACATTTGTTTAGCGGGGAAATCCAATTGAGCAGGGCTGCTCATTTTCAGCAGAGGCCTGAGGAGAAAAGCTCCATACAATATGACAATCAATGAAACATATGATAATACAAAATGTCCGTCCAAAGAAAAAACTTACAATTGAGAAAAGAAGCTAACAATTTTGTCAAAGATTCCCTCAGGAGTATTAGTAGTAGAGAAGAGAGAAGAATGTTCACAATAGTGTTCAACATAACAGCAATGTTAAGCTGAAATACTTAATACATAATTCCATAAACATTAGTATAGTTTGTATTACAAGGAATTATATGGGCTGTGAAGTTATAGGAAGACCTTATAATAGATACATAGAGGAGTAATGGGGTTTCAGTGCATTTTCATGGAATTGTGAGCATCAGTGCATTTTCAAGGAATTGGGTGCTTCACAGGAAGAGGAGTTTACTGCTACTCATGCTAAGTCTGTTTTCACGGTGCAACTGTTTGTTTATCAAATGGTCATTATTGTTTATGCTGTAGTTTAAAAGTAGTGTTAGTAGCACAACAGGTAGCATACTTGGTTTTGATGCAGACGGCTGTGTATTCTACTCCACACCATGTAGAATGATTGCTGATACTGTGTTGTACTTTAAAGGCAGGGGGTACTGTGGTCCTGAGGTGTGTCCTCCTTTGGATGAGATGCCTAGTAACTGTGAACTTATTGGTTTGCCATCCGTTCCCTATTGCAGTATTACCAGCTTACCAATCACTTGCCTTAGCTGTTGGAAATTCTTGTGTTTGTGGAGTAGAATCTCCCGTGGCGATGGAGCCTCCTTTGTTGATAACCCTCGGTCTTAATTGTCCTGTTGGATCTTGGGTTCTGTGGTCTGGAGACCTGATTTCACCAGTTAAGCCTCATTTCAGCCCTTCTGTTTAATACAAACAGAACAAAAAATGCACACTCAGCTTTCGTCATCAGTGCAGGTTCTTTTATTGACAGATGAGCGCTGCTAAGTTGACTGATAAGAATTTTTTTAATGTAACATAAGCAATTTATTCTTCTGGGGCAACAGACAGTGAATTTATAGATGAAAGACTGAAATATAAAGTTAGTTGCCTACATCTGCCTCTTCATTGGTTACAGATCTCTCTAAATGTGGAAATATTCATGTCACTTTCACTTCTGCAGAGATTGTGTATATTGACTGATATTGGTGGATTGCAATAACAGCCATTTGAGTGGCCTTTTGTGACTGAAATGTTCTGAAATGGGCAGTTTTGTTATTACTGGTTCATATTTGTTTAATTTTTTACTGGAAAAATGTTCAAAACTATAAATTTAAAACACACACTAATAAGTGGTGCTGTACTATACAAAGAATATAATTTAATACAATCAGGATGGTGAATCAAAGAACACATGCATGTATGCATGGTCCCAAAATGTGTGCAAGGGACCTATAGTATGAAAACAGCCCAAAGGTAAACTTAATCCACCACTGGCAAATGCATTTTCTGTGAATGTGGTTTCAATGAAAGTGAGTTTCAAGGACAAAGAAGTTTACTGTTAATGATAAGTCTTTTTTCATCGTGACACTGTGTTGTTTTGTTCAGCAAATGGTTATCAGCGTTTGTGGTATAAAATATGAAATACAAGTTTTAAATTTAATCCAAATGTCTGTAATCATTGTAGAAGAAAAGCAGAAAATAGTGTGCGCACTGACAGGTTTAACAGTGTTTATTGTAAGTGGGGAGAAATAACCAAGTAATGGGACACTGAAATGTCTGTTGGGGGTTGCTATGTATAGGGGTCCCTGATCCATTACCATGCCTAGGGCTCCATTTGACTATGATCCGGCTCTGCCTACACTTCCAATGATTTGTCAAAGACTTCCTTGACATTATAAATGCTAACTCTTTTATCCTACAAGGGACCCCAATATCCTTTCTCTAGTCTTCACAAATATGGCCACATTTTGCACATCTCCATTTCTGTCAGACCATAAATCGCTGACCTTTTCCTTTAGAACTGGTGGCACGTCCTGTATAAATACCTCTGTGTTTTGGGACTTCTTAAAAGCAAGTCCTTTTCATTTACTTATGACCTAAATAAATTCCACTGTAATTCCCCTCCAGTAATCAAAGTCAAAGTGAACTTTATTGTCATTTAGACTCCACAAGGGTTACCTAAACAAACTTGCATGCATCAGGCTCAATATTGAGATGGCAATTACACACATACAAATTACATATAGCACATGCAACATACATAACATTAACTTTCACTTAGACTGTTATTTTACTAGTTCATTTTAGGCTAGGTTCCCTAGGCTATCTGCCTAAGGCATTTGCCCATAGCTTATGCCAGATGTACAGTACCTTACCTTAGGATATTTTACTTATAATACTATATAGTGGCTTTACCTTCTACTATGATGTCTAGTAGCCTAGTAGAGATACAGCTTATCCTGCCCTACTCTCTCTATCACTGAATCCCAGAGGTCTTGATTTCTCCTGATATCTCATGGTGTGGTGTTCTGGCTGAGGGGGATCCTCTGGGTGTCTGTTCCAGAGTCACTAGTTCCTGGGTTATGAATTTGTCCGTCAGTTTTAAGTCATTTGTCTGGTTTAATGTTCTTTGTTGATTTTCTTCTGGTGGATTTGGATTTGGATTTCTGGTCTGGACATTAATCTTGGATTGGATGGCACAGATCAGTCAGTATGTTCAGGCAGGCACACTGAATAGAGAGTCAACTTTTATGCAACTGAATTTTTTGGGGTATTTTTCTGGGGAGAGCATGATTTCATGTTTTGGGACCTTTTATCCTCTTGGTGAGGAACTTTTGTCTCTGAGCAAACTGCTTGGACAATTGGCCCTGATCATGGTCAAGTGGGCATACTACCTCATTTTTGTGATGAGATAAAAACCCTCTGGTGGGGCACAATGACCTGACAAGGTGATATGACCAGAAATTCTTGCAACCTGGGTGTCACCAGAAGGTGAACCCTAATCAGGTTGCCCTGTACCTGTCAAGAGAGGTCCCTCATGTCCTCAAGGTTTTTTGTGATTACCCCTTACTATTAATTAATTACCCAAGGCCATGTTTTATGGTTTTTTTACCATGTGTTTTTTTATGGCAGGACTTTACATTTCAAGTTTATGGCCATGAGCCATAGCAGCAATTATCACGAGGCCCGCTATGAGGCCTGACTGATGGCTATAGCATGAGGCCTCTCTTTTGTATGGCAGGGCGCGTTCAAGTTTGCATTACTTTGCCCAGTTTTGTCCCCTCCAACAGTTGCAAACAAAAATATGTACCCAACCAGGGTCTCAGGACTGAGCCCTGTATGGGACACAGAATGGAGCTAACAAGACAGAGTGCTTCTGCAACTCTGACCTGACTGGTTCTGTCCTTGAGCCAGTTTTGAGCTCCTTTGAGGTGACATATGGGTTTACATTGTGGGATTTTTTAATGTTGATATTGTATTGTTATTATGTCATCAGAGGTTTTTTCAAGTGCATTATGCTTGTGTGGCTGTTGTTGTGAACTTCAATGGCCTTAGTGACTCAAAAAAAAAAAGTTGACCAAGTTTAAAAAGTTGACAAAGTTTCAACAAGCAAAATGAGTTTCAAAAAGCCATCATGTCTTTAGTCCAATGTCTCTTTGTCCCTCTGTATATCTCCAATCCTCTCCATAATGTCATAGACCAGGCTCGTGAAACATGGGGTGTGATTTAAAGGGTGGTAATTTGTGGGTCTTTGTGAAGTGCTTTGTGAAGTGCTACACCAAAGCTTCCTGTGCACTGTTGTGTATGTTCCTGTAGATTAAACTTATGATTACCATTCAGTTAGTTCATCTGGGAGTTCCAGCAGGTTTGTCCATCTACCATCTGGTCCTGAGCATTGTTCCCATTGAGAGGAGGCGGAGGGCTCTGGAGCATCTGAGATGTTAGAGGGCTTCTACTTGCTGAGGGGGTTACCTCTTTGGGGGTGAGGGAGGAGAAATTTGCGCTGGGCTGTCTGTCTGCCAGAGTCGTTGCTGTGTCCAGTGTTGTTCAGTGTATTTGTGTCTGTTTGGTTCAAACCTCAGAGCATATCTGGAGTTTCCCTTCTTTGCTTAATGTTTAATTTGTGTCTTTTGATGATTGTCTTTGCCTTTTCTTATTGATTGGCCTTTTGTGATTTGGCCTTTTTTTTATGAGTTGTTGGATAAGTTGATTTTTTTTGAGCATGATTTCCCTTTTAATTGTTCTGCTTTTTGACTTTTTGCCTTTCCATCCTTTTGTTAGTTTCCCTGTAGTCCTGCAGACCAGTTGTTTATGGCTGGGGTCCTTCCCTTGGTTTGGGAGGGGCCGCCTGGGTCTTGGTGGGATTTTATTTTTGATCTGATGGTGCATGCAAATTGTGTGAGCCCAGGCATTTTATTCAGCAGTTGCCAGTGTGGGCCAGGGTCTCCTCCAGCAAGACGAGAAGCTCCCTTCTGATGTGAGGATTTGAAGTGAAAGTTCTTCACTGTTGTCTTTGTCTTTGGGGTTCTTTTCTGTGTGCAGGATGTGGGGGCGTGGATTTTATGGTAGATTTTTACCAAAGAGGGATATACCATTTCGGACCTAGTTTGTTGAGCATTTTGTCCCCATGTTTGTGTCTATCTTGTTGGATTGTTGTCTCTTATGGGAGAGATGTTGAGTGATTTGTAGCTAGTGAGTTTATTTTTTTATTGGTGATTTTTGGGCTGGTTGGGGGGCTTGGGGGCTATGTTTGGTGTCTAGTTCTTGGTTTGTTTGTCTATCCCAAGGTCCAAAGTAATCAAGAGTATTGGAAGACCAGGAAGGCTGTTGCAGGGTGTCAGTCCTGAGTCTGAGTGGGGTGTTCTGAGGTGGAGGCTTGCTTGCTACAGCAGTTTTGCCTTTGGTTAGTATTTGCACCTGGATAGTCTCTCCGCTGTGCTCTTGCTGGTAACTAACCTGTGTGTGAGTATCTTTGATGAAAATGGATACTCCCCCTCCTTTTGTGGTTCGGTCCAAGTTACTGGTATAAATTACTATGTCTACAGTTTTTAGCAGCTGAGCGATTGATGATTACACATTTATTTATTGCATATTAATTATATAAATCCTGTTGCTAAAGCTGCTACCTATGCCTCTCACTTCTACTCCCACTTAAATAGTATCAGTAAAGCAGTTCCTGTCCACTACAAATATAATGACTAATTCAAAAGCAACCTCCTATGGTAGATTATCAATATAAATTTTATGACAAGAGAAATAAATTGCTTAGTGCTTATTAAAGATCTCATTCTACCTACTTTAACAACACACTTAAGCAAACTAGCAAATAACGTAATGAAAGTTCAGAGCTAAGCCTGAACTTAAAATGGCACTAAAACTAAAAATAACTCCAATTCTGTAATTAAGTCAGGAAGTTAAGAATTAACACCTAATAATGTTCAAAGCTAGTCCACAATAATACTACACCCTTTGACCCTAAGGAAATAGCTAATGTTTTAGCTGGCAACTTTACTACAAATTTTATTCCACCCACAATTATTGCTGTTCCACTGAATCCACTTTCCTAGCCATCCACTTTAATTACTATGGAACAAGTTGCATACCTCTTAGCAGCCAACAATACTTCATCCATGGCCCCTGATAATATACCAGTTTGCTTGCCTGATTATCAGTGCCAAATATGGCCTTTTTGAACCCCTACTTAACTTATTTAATCTAAGCCTCTCCTACTGCTTGCTTTCCTGAAGCCTGTAACAAGGGTAGCCCAATCATAGAACCTAATAATTTAGTGTCCATTAGTCTTAATAACCTCATATGTAAAGCTACAGACCATATTACCTCAGACCTTATCTGGACATTGAAAGTCTCATAACAGTGTAATATTCCTACAATGGGGCTAGGCCAGGCCCAGGGGGAGGATGACCCCCCCCCCTCCATTGTAGAAGGAAGTAGCAGTCCACAAAAATCACAAAAACTGATAGGCCAAAAAAGAGCCATACAGACAATAGAGTGGGCTATTGAGGATAAGAAAGAAATTATGTATTGTTACTATCATGCAAGAAGCCCAGAATTTCCAGATAAATGATATACAGAACGATTTAGATATGTTACCGATACATGTAACTCCGTACGAATTGCAGGAGTCATTACTGGGCACATTGCAGGTGCTGTGAAGAGGACTTCTGGCTAACATCAAAGACTGAAACAGTACTAATTTCATGAACTTTAATCATACTTTGACTTAGGAATGGGGTCCATTCCTGTCATAGTATTAGAAACACAAAAAAAAATTAAAAAAGTGTACCCTCATAAATTCTATTTTGTCAGAGGAAGATCCTTCCTCTTTAATCTCATTTATTTCTTTGAAAAATTAACTGATGTATAGTAATTATACAGCATATCTGGACCTAGCAAAGGCCTTTGATACTATTTCCAAGGCACAGATTATTGACAAACTCATAAGTCTGAATATAAATCCTTATATTGCGTTGTGGATGGCCGACTGGTTGCCCAACATAACCCATGTTATTAGAGTCAAGGTGCCATTTCTGAAAGCAGAAAGGTTAGCACTGGTGTACCCTCTTTCATTTGGCATCTGTTTCTCAGACCTTCAGGCAGCACTTCTGTTTAAGTTTTCAGATGGTTATAAATTAGGTGGTGTTTGATCTCGACTTGCAATTGCTCCAACTTGAGTTGGGTCTTACTAACGATTGATACAATGCGAATGGTTTCAAATTAAATTTGGAAAAATGTAACACGGTTCATTTAATGAAGCATTTTGCATGTGAGACTTCCAAGATGGCTCTCCCTGTGTGAAAACAGAAACTGAGAAAAAGGAGTGCCATTAATAGATTTTTTTTTGGTAAAATTCAGTTACTGGCTAGTAAATACACTGCCTGGTTGCCAGCAAAGAAAAATTTTGAAAAACCTGAAAGGAAAAAAAAAAAAAACAGGAAAGGTGAAAAGAAAACACTGTCTGGGAAAGATTTTGTAGCTTTTCAGCAAAAACAATCTAGGCTTCAGCTTTGGTTCAAGAGATGGCTTCTAGTAATTTAGAGCAAAAAATAAATCAAATGCACTCGGAGATGATCAAAAATAAATGAAACATTGAAGGAATATATCAGTTCAAACAATAAAAGGCTGGAAAAATAGATGAAGTTTTAACTAGCCATTCAGATTAACTCATAAAACTGCAAAAATCACAGGCTGACTTGAAGAAAAAGCTGGCTGAATCTGATGTTTGTCAAGAACAACTGTTTAAAAATAGTAGAGCTAATAGACTGAGATAACAGAGCACACCTGCAATTATTTTGGTGTACCAGAGAAGTTGGAAGGAACAGACTGCATTAATTTTGTGAAAGCACAAATAAGCAACTGGACTGGTGCTGCATAGCAGAATTTGTTAATTGAAAGCACACATTGAGTGTATGCTCCAAACCTGGCCATGAGAAAGCAGCCAAGACCTATGTTAGTATAGATGCGATCATACCAAAGAGGTGATCCTAACAAAACTGTGGTAAAAGGGTAAACTATTAAAAATTGGAGACAACAGAGAAAAGTGTTTATAGAAATTAATTATTCATTGTACACCAGGCAGAAGAGAAACACATTTGTCCTAGCAATCAGGGAATGTCTAGAAGCAGGTGTGAGTTTCAAGCTGCTGTATCCAGCTGTCTTTAAAGTGTTTTTCCTGGAGGATCAGTCTCATTGTTTGATGCAGAACAGGCTAAGGAAGAAATAAAAAAGTTTATCCAACAAAAAGTGAGTTGGCAAGCAAAGGGTACTCTGCCACTCATTTTTGGACAGTAAGGTTCCTAGAGAGACCTTGCCAGTGAAACCTTTTCCAACATTCCAAAAGAAAATACTTGAGAGACAGAGAAAAGCCCAGGAATTGATTAGAAGAATCAGCAGTACCTTGTACTTGAACCAGAATCTGGTGTAGGGAGATGTACAGGAAAAAGACCAGAAATTCTGAAGTTATTGAATAAGTGAAAGACTATAAAGCTTTGTATCACATTTGTGAAGTATGGTTTTACAAGAAAAAGTGGCTGAAAAACACTGAATTTTTAGGATCATAGGAAGTTACTAGGCTAATGGCCCTGAACCCCTTTCAAGCCTAGCCAAGAATTTTGCCCATGTTCCAACACGTCAGCACATGATGCCACTGTCCAGCAGGGACACAGGTGGAATCCCAGGTGTGTATTTTGTGTTCCCCCATCCAGTTAACCAGGTTGCACTTAAAAAGGGTTAATGAGGTACTCTGCTTGATGTGGAGAGGCAGTCTATTCCACAAAAGGGGGAGCCCCTGGGACACATATCTGTCCCGCCAGCAAGTCCTGTTGATGTCACGTGTGTAGATTACTTGAGTGGAGCTTGACTTGTGGATATGCAGCAGTCCCATCAAGGTGGGGTCTGAGATAGCTTTTTATGCCAGGCAGAGGTTACCTCTGAGGAGTCTGTATGAGACTAAGTAGAGGGACAGGGCCTTTAGCCTATCTGTGTAGGGCAGATGTTTGAAGCCCTGGATTCTCCTGGTGAGGAACTTCTGTGGTCTTTCCAGCTGCTGTATGTGCTTTTGTGAGGTACATGCCAAAAGGAGCATTGTATTCAATAATGGGTCTTATAAGGGAAGAATACAGGGATGTTATGACCATCTTGTCCCTGGGTTGGATACTCTAATGAGGTGGGCCATGTAGAAAGCTTGCCGTACATATCCATTAAACTTGTGGATGAACTGTAAAGCATATGCCCCATATTGTGTCATTCATGTTTAGAAGGATTATAAAACAGGGAAAACTAACCTTAAGTAAAACAATTATTGTTTTTCTTAATACTTGTATAAAACATTTCCTGGTATAAGCTGCATGTTATATACAATAAAACAGTTGTGTATAGTGTACAGTCAGGGGTATTTTAAATGTGGGGAGAAGTATTTTAAGTGAGTGCTGTATGTGTTAAAAATGTTGAAGTGCACAAGTATTTTTTTAGTTGCAAGAAAAATAGGTTTTACAGTATAACAGGAGAAAACGTTGGACTAAAGGAAGTTTATTGTTCATGTGCTGTGTTCATGGGCTGCTGGAGTGGGGGTGAGGTGTAAATGTGCACTGATTATATCATAACTTTCAACTGCCCAAATTTTTGCCTTCTATTTTTAGTCTGTTGATGATAAAATTTGTGTTTTTATGGAAAATATTTGAAGAAAGTACTCACTAAATTAATGACAGATATTTGACTTTAAGACTTCATATCCTTCAGAAAATGCATGCCAGTACAAAGCCTGCTATTCTAGCTACTTTCTAAGTTTATAAGAGCAATATTTAAAATGTGTCCCTATTTGTGCCTTTGCTGCCACTACACTTTTTGCCTTTGTCCAGATTTCCTGTGCTAAGGGGTTAAGAAAATTTTTTTTTAATTTTATAAGGATGAATGTCTAGATTACTACATTTGGCTTAAACTGTAAACAGGTGTTTTTGTAAGCATATAGGTTTAAAAATAAGACAAACTATGAAAGCCATGCAGTGTGTATCTTGGCATAGCAAATAAATGGGTGAGAGATGGGTGCTTGCTGCTGCCTATCATATACTGTAACACAAAACATAATAATGGGGGAGGGGTTGTCAGGAAAAGACATAGCACCTCCAGATGCCAAACGTATCATATATTATTGTTTTGAAATGATAATTGGGATACATAATTATTGTTTGATCTTTAGTGTGCGGCACTACTATGGGCCAAACCCACACAATCATATTAAAAAGCACTACTCTAATTTGCCCATCTGTAGAAGGATTGGCTGTCCGAGCCATTTACATATGCTGGTTGTCATTATAACCTAAACAGTCAATTAATCATTGTCATTTTAGAGCAAGAAGTTTGAGTGTGTGTAGTAAGTTGGATTTAGGAATGTTGGGAATTTTTTGTATAATAGTTATGTAAATAGTCTCTTCTTTCAGATAAAAGTAGAATGTGGTTAAGCACAAGGAGTGGTCTGAGAAAGGTGGCTGTCACTATTCCTTTCTATTGTTATAAACTTATCTGCTATCAATCCTATTACTTATTGCTTTACAAGCTAACACCCTTATATACGTAAATTCTACTAACCTTAACAATAAGGACCTGACTCTATCATCTCACTAATTACTTGTCTAAATGGTATTGATAGATTCATGGAACATAAAAGGCTTACAAAATACAAGAAAAAAAGAACCTAGTTACTCCACTTAATTCAAAAATCGACTTTTGAAATTACTCTTATCCAAGAAACGCACATGACAAAGGATCAATGGGTTAATGACGTTAGAAAGAAATGGATAAAGCAAATAATAGCTGCGGGGAATAGCATGACCTCCAAAGGGGTAGCAATAATTATCAAACAATCTTTCAAAGGATCAATAAAAACCACTGGCTGGGATTCAGAAGGCAGATGATGTTACCTAACATGTTCCATCCCGTCCTACAAAAGAGAAATACTCATACTAAATGTCTATGGATCTTGCTTACACCATTCCTCCTTCCTGTAGGAAATATACTCACTCATTGAAAAATTCCATGACCATCTAATGATCCTCGGCGGAGACTGGAACATGACCATCAGACCGGAAATAGACAGATCCTGTAAAACTAACAAACAACCCTTGGGTATTACTAACACTTTTAGAGACATAATGGATGAGTTTAACTTGTTTGATCCTTTTGAACTCTTTAGAAAAGACCCCTCTATTAGTAAGTACACATTCTTCTCAGCTTACCACAAATCCTGGTCCAGGATAGACTTTTTCTTAATCTCATCATCCTTTTCTTTCTATGAAATAATATATAGCAGTGACCCTAGAACTATCTCCGACCATGCCAAAATCAACCTTAGGTTTAATATCTTCAAACCTAACTATGAAAACTGCATCCTTTCAAACTGGTCCCTTAATCCAAATCTCTTGAACAATACAACTCTTCATCGAGAAATCCAAGAATTCCTGTCACAGACAATTACCTCCTTTGAAAAATCTGATATACCCCTAGACGTACAATGGGCGGCAGCTAAAACTACTTTGAGGTACCCTTATTCAAAAAGCCTCACTAAGTAAAAAACAATCTATATCAAGTGCTTTAGCACTAGAAACAGAACTAGAAAACTAGAATTGGAGCTGCAAACTAAGTTCTCTTTAGACATTGAAAAACAGATGGTCACCATTCAGAAGCAATTACACGAATTACACCTAAATCAATACTCTCTTATGGAGTCCAGACTTTGTTCATAAGTATGCTGAATGGGCGCAAATGCCTTCCAAGATCCTGGCAAGGATAATAAATGTCAAACCCCCTCCTACCACATTAAAACAAATTAACTATAAGGGCCAGTCTCTTTTCACAGATGAAGAAATCATACATGTATTTCAAGAAATGTACGAGGAAATTTATGGACCTCAAGCACTTGATTCAGAACGTCTTAATGACACTTTCCTAAATGAATTACAGTTTCCAACAATAAGTGACACACACAAATTTACTAAGGGCGCCCATAACCAAGAATGAAATATCGGTGGCCATTAACAAACTGAAACCAGGTAAAGCCCCAGCCCCGGACGGCTGTGTGTCAGAATTCTACAAATCTTTTAATCAGGTGCTAGCCCCCATTCTACTTAGTCTGTAACCACATAACCCAGTTTGGTATATCTGATCTATATATTAATAATTCCAGGACCATTTTTATTCAAAAATCAATCGACAATAATTTCAACACCAATGACTATCGCCCAATTGCTTTAATTAACCTTGACATAAAAATTCTATCTTCTATTCTAACAAATAGACTAAAAAATGTATTACCACATATTCTATCTCATGACCAACTAGGTTTCATGAACAATAGGCATGTTTGGGATAACACTCTATCCATTGAAGCCATAACCTATATGACAAAGCATGACAAATCTCCTAAATATGCTCTCTCTGTTGATGCCCAAAAGGCTTTTGACAGGGTAAATTTGAACTTTCTCTTTAAAATCATGAAACGCTTCTCCATTCCTGATGAATTCATTAAAATGGCTGCAACCCTTTATATTAAGGCCTCTACTACTCTAAACATAAACGGATGACTTAAATATCTACTTGGAACTCCCCTCAACTGAACTAGAGATAATTATAAACTCTATAGAAAAATTTTCACAAATCTCAAATTACTCCATCAATCCGAGCAAATCAGTAATCTTCCCCCTAAACCCTCTTGGTCACAAAGAATTTTTTATACCAGAAACAAAGATCAAAGTTAATTATTCACTTAAATATTTGGGCATAATATTTGCCCATCCTCAACAAGAACTAATTAATAGCAATCTGTACAAAATATGGTCTAAAGTCTTGGAAGACCTCACAAAATGGAAGAATCTAAAACTGTCTCTCCTCTCAAAAACAGCTATTATAAAAATGAATATTCTCCCCAAAATTCTTTTCCACTTCTTTGCCCTTAATCAAAATATCCCAAACACTTTCTTTTTGAAAATGAATACTACATTGGGGAAATTTATTTGGTAGCCCAAAAATGTCAGAATAGGTTACACTAAACTAACACTTCCCAAAGAAAAAGGAGGGCTCACCCTTCCGGATTTCCTAACTTAACTATCACATAATAAATGCCAGTCGTATCGTGCACATAGCTAATTACCAGCATTCAAAAAATGACAGGAATCCCTTATGGATAAAAATATACAATGCACACATAAGTGCATCCAACATTAACCCAAGAGCGTCTATCTTTCTTAACTCTAAAACTCTCAAAGATCTTAAAATTCACCCTATATTAATAAAAAATATTATTGGTTTTCAAAACCTGATAGCATCTATTGATATGCAACACTCCCTAACGATGGCCCAACCAGTCCATTTAAATCCCAACTTCAAACTGAGTAACAACATCTTAAATCTCGATAGTTACCCTCTTATCAAGAACTGTACAGTTTGGGACTTCTATATAATTAAAGACCTACCATTTGAAGCCATCGTAACTCCATTAGCAGCTAATAAAAAATACTATATAATCATTAAACAAATACTATACCTAATATCTCTGGCTACAGACAAGATAACAGTTCTCCCTTCAGAATTTCAGCTGTGTCAGACACTAATAGCCCAGCTTCTTTTAAGGTCTAAAATGCTCTCAAATGTCTATTAACTAATAAAAATAAAACACCAAGACAATATACTATTTTCTAAGTACTGGGATAGACAAAACAAGGAAATAACAATTAGCCAAAAACTAGATGTAATTGTCACAACAATAAAATTAACCCCCTTCAAAAAACTGATATATACCCAGCTCATGATAAACAATAACGCCTATTACACGCCATCATTCCTAAATAAAATTAACCCAAACACCTCACCTCTTTGCCCAACCTGCCCCAACTCAGTGGCATATATACTCCTTATATTTTGGTCTTGTAAAAATGTGTACAAACTGTGGTGCTCCCTAAGAGCACATCTTGAAAAAATTGGGGTACATGAAGTCAACCCTATCCTGGGAAATGGCGATTTTTAATACATTTCCTAGTCCCTTCAAATCTGAAACTAAACATATTATTGTGGCACTCTGTGTGTTACTTAAAATTTACATTACATTAAACTGGTTAGACAGATCCAAAATGTCTTGGAAAGACTTCCAGCCGATGGCTGTTCAATACGTACTGGCAAGCAAACTGAAGACTACTAGAAAAAAGAAAATAAATTATTTTCAAAAATATTGGAATAACCTTATAGAAGTTCTAAAATAATATTGTTCCTATATATCTCTCTCCTCCCTTTTTTTTTTCTCTTTTGGGCTGATCTTTACTTCTCTCTCACCTAATACCCTTACTTCTGTTGCCGCCTTAACACTGGGTCAGATACTTCTCATCTCTAATCTCTACCTTCGCTCTAACCCATGAAAGATCACAATAGAAACCTTATCACCACACTTTCTCTCACCCTTGTATATGCAATAGCAACTAACCTCCTTCTATTAATATCCTCTCACTTAGTGACAGTCGAATGTATATAATGTATATAGTTAAAGCAAATGGGTCTTAGAAACTTGGTTACATATCATCATAGTTGAATATTGGATACCTGTATCTCAACTTACTGCCTTTCACTATTTTATGTTAAACTCTTAAGCACTTGCATAGTGGAGGCAATTACTTTCTCTTGTAACACTGGACTGTTTATACTTGTCGTTAAGCAGGTATTACTAATTGTATCCAATTACTCGTTCTGTGCCTATTTGTTTTTTATGTGATCTGTTATTAATACTGTATGTGTTTTTCAAAAAATGCTAATAAAAATCAAATTGCAAAAAAAAACTATGAAAGCCATGAAAATGCTAAACAACTTACAACTGCAGAGGTATTAGCTTGCCTGTTTGGAAGCATTTGCATTCCCCAATACAATGTTGTGTTGTGTCTTTCAGCTGTCGCCACAGCGGAACTCCGGTCTGCTAATGATTGGTAGTTGATTTTTACGTGCCGAGTTACCAGCCCTGATGCACAACCTTCGATGAAGGTACGCCCATTCACGCATGTCACCACGCAGAAGACGCTCTAGCTGAGAATCGAACTGGACAGCGTCTTACTGTGAGGCAACATTCCCCAATACAATAATGAGGTTAATTAGAAGGATATATGAAGGATCAGAGGCAATAATTAAATTAGGAAACGTAGGAAGGTTGCTCTCACATATGCTGTGTTTGAACAGGGGAACCAGACAAGGGTGTTCTCTTTCTCCTTTATTTGCTTTATATGTAGAGCCATTGGCAATGAAAATAAGTGACTCAGAAATACAAGGATATAATTGGTATGATATTCAAGGAAAGTTGGCTTTATTTGCAAATAATATTGTTCCATACCTGATAATCCAGAAAAGGACAACTCAGTGTTGTGGAACATTTTGAGACAGTTTCATGTCTTCTCGTGATATAAAATTAGTGAAGATAAAATAAAGGCTATAGCCGTAAATTAAGTCCCCACATATGAATTGATTCAGCAATATCCATGCTTATGGGGACATAAGATGAAGTATTTAGGAATATGGATTAGAAAGACTTCTTTTATGGCTGCTAAGGATACGTGGGGAGAGACTAAAAAAAAAAAGATCATTCAAAAATTGAGAAACTGGAAACTCTAATTTATGTATCTGGATAGAGGATACAAGCAGTGAAAATGTTTTTGGTCCCTTCAGTCTTGTATAGGGGTCTGGCGTTCTTTAATAAACCTAAGGAAAAGTTGTGGACAACAATTAATAAAGAATTAAAGGAATTTATCTGGATGGGAAAGAAGGCAAGAGTCAAGTGGGATAAGTTGATCCTTCCAATAGAATAATGTAGTTTAGGTTTACCTGATTTTAAGGGATATTTTGCAGCTACACAGTTAAGGCTGATATAAATAACACAAGCAGAAGGTTATAATTCAAAGTAGAAAGGGATGATGATGAAGCAAGGGGATGTTCAAGAAATCGACAGAGACGGTGAGATTTTGGATGCAGGATCCTTAAAGAAGAGAATAATAACCATACAGAATAGTATATTCATAAAGTAGTAGAAAGTAAGCCAGTACGAGAGTGGAGAAAGGAAATTTTGCCAGGAGGGATGCAGAAAATAGGCAAAAGGAGGCTGGAATTTACTGAAACAAATATGGCAAAAGAAACAAGATATTGGTAGCAAACAACTCAAGCAGAAAAGATAGAGTGGGATGAAGCCAAGAAGAGATTTAGATTACAGGCTAGGGAGTGCCTTCCCTACCAGGGGCTTGATCTCTGAGTACAGGAAAAAAGAAAGGGATAGGTGGAATTTTAAGTAAAAGACCTGATCTGTTAGAGTTTTTAGTTGAATCTAGAACAGAAACAGCTGTTTAAAATGGGAAAAATAGCAGGTCATATTAGATATTGCTTAATAGCTATATGAATCGATCAAAGGAGGTTAGAAAAGATTGGAAAGAGAGTCTGGATTTACAAGAAAACACTGGGAAGACACATGAATGGCTCCCAAGTTTGCAACCAAGTCTGGAAGGTTTAGGATCTTAGCTTGGAAGTATTTGCACAGGTCTTTTATACCCCCCAGGCAGGCTTCAGCAAATTTTTCCTCAGGTAAATAGCAAATGTTGGAGATGTGATGGAGAAGAAAGAACTAACTTGGAACATATGCTCTAAAAGTATAATGAGTTGGCAGATTTTAAAAATGTTGACCAGAGTACTGTATCAGAAATATTGGGTGAGCAAATGGCTGTAAGTAAGGAAATGATTCTTGTGAACTGCGATACATAATCTGAATTACCTAGACATAGTTAGGCTTTATTAAGTTTAATTCTGTTGGCTGCCAAAAAATTAAATTACTAGAAAATGGAAATCAAAGTCTACATCAAGTATATTTGAGGTATTGAATATTATAAAAAGAGATAAAAGAACTAGAAGGAGGATCTTTAAAAAGGGAAGGAACAAATTACATAGAAGTAAATGGAAATTGTGGGAACATTACATGCATGGTAAAGTACAGGAAGAGGAGTGAGGTGTAAGGAAAGGCAGGAATTTTTTTGCAATGTTGGTCTGATGATGGTATCAAAGAAAATATATGTGATGTATATTATATTTAAATGGAAAAATGTTAATATGGTTTTCTTTCTTTTCTGTTAAGGTATGTTTCCCTACTTCTTAAGTAATAACTTAATAAAGGTGTTAAAAATGTGCATACCATATACATGGCACACTCTTCTTATCAGACATTCATAAGAGATCTAGGCACTTTTTTGGTAATTCCTTATTGTTTGACCTATCACATCTCCTTAGTCATTAGCAAAGTATTTTTTTCTCTGTCTCACATCTGATTTCCAAATGCACATCCACTAGATCTGAAGTAGTGTTAATCCTCCCTTACTTGTATCTCATCTGACCCATTATAGAATATAATGTACCTTTTGGCATGTATTTGTTGAAACATATCACTCAGCTTGAGAAACCTCAGAAATTCCTATTTAAAAAGATCAGTGGCCTGAAAAGTCTTATATATTGGGACAGACTGGCAGCCCTACTCTCAACTTAGTCTCTTATAGACTCTTGCATGGAGATCTGTATCTAGCCTTTTGAGCCATGAACTATCCAGCCCGCTTTGACCCCTTATTCCTTCACAAAACAAACAGCACCTCAAATACCAGGTTAAAGTAGCTAGATCTTCAGCAAAGATTAATAAGACACAGCTTGATAGATTCATATCCCAATGTATCCCTCTTCTCTGGAACAAACTTCCACTACACATCAAACAGAGTAGCAACCTTGCCACCTTCATGATAAACTTATATAATTGGATGGGTAGCCCCACACTGTGACCCAGTCTGTCTTGTCTTGCCCTTCCTGAGACTGGAGGAAACTTAGAGAGTAGGGCTTTTGGCTAGGCCTGTTGAATATCTGTAGGTTATCGAACAGAAACCAAGCAACTGTAAACGTTCCAGGTATGTCATACTATGGAACTTAACACAGGTGAGTTACCTTTTGTGTATGCACAAAAAAAGAGGGAGTTGTAATCCACTAGCAGTGTATAAATAATGCCAACCATTTTTAGTGTCTGTTTTTTGTTAGAGATTCTGCAGTATATTTAAAGTCCAAGTTCTCATGAATAACACCTATGTATGGTCTTAACAAACTAACAGTCTCTTCATATAAGGTTGTAAAATGCAGCAGTTAATGTAGTAAAAAAAGAGCTTCTGTCTTAAAAAAATGTGTTGCATTGGCAAGAATGCATATATATTCACAGTTATAAACTGTGTTTAAACTTATACATGTTGTACATTTAGGTTGGTAACCATGTAAGGAGCTATTTGTTGAAATATTTAGTAGTATAATTGAAATTATGCCTTTTTATTAAATGATTAACTCAGTTATACAGATAGATGTATGCTGGTTTGGGGGGAGTACATACAAGTAAAAGGAGGAGAGAAGAGTAAAGGAAATCTGTAGTGAGCTAATTGTGATATTTATTTATGTATTTATTTAATTATTTATTTACTTGTTTTTGAATACAAGCAGAGTTAGACTGGGAAAAATGCTTTTTAATTAAGGCCTGGGGAGAAAAATCTCCACATTGTATACATTTACACGAGCTTACAGAAAACTAGCACTCTGAGGATACATAACTTGCCTGGTGATCACCTTGTTACACTGTGCAGTGCTTACAATGTGTTAAACTCATACATCCTTAGAACATGGTATAAACAGCATGTTAAACTACACACATCAGTAGGGCTTTTAACATTGTCTCACAGTGTCTGTATGCAGTCATGTTGTAGTTTTAAAAACTAAAATAATAAAGAAAATATACTGAGAAGATCCTGAAAAATAACTTTGTTTTAGCACTTTTGCCCAAGTTAACATGGCTTTTTCAGTGTTTTAGCACATAGACAGCAACTGAGGCATATGCATATTTATCCAAATAGAGAAAATACAATATTAGTGTGCGAATTTTGTGTTAATTTGACATGACTGTATGAGAAGATGTACTTGATACAAGAGCAGGAACTGTTATTGATAAGTATGAGTTTGTGGGGATTTTATTTATATTTTGGTTGAGTTATCCAATGTTCTCAAGTTATACACGATTTTAAATTCTAAACATACAAGTCTAGGGCCATTTTGTTGAGAGGTATGCATCCAGTGAAATTTTACATTGTAGATAAGATATTGCTGGTATCTATTAGGATTGAGTCCCCACGGTTTAGTGACACATGCAGAGTATAGAGAGCCACTGATTTAGTTTTAGATCTTTGAGTGAGGACTAGGTGTTGGTTAAGTGAGCGCAGTTCTTTGTGGAGTGTGTACCAGTTTAATAACTGTCTGGTGACTAAACATCAGCCTGGAATATAGAGGATGTGGTCAGTATTACTATAAGGGCTAGTAGATTAGAGAGTTCCAGCCAGTTAAGAGACCAAATGCTGGACAGTAATGTGTTTGGTTAGTGTGGTTACTTGCAAACTTTGCGTTTGTCAGTATAAGATTGTTTCAATTTGACAAGTGGAGAGGGCTGTGAAAGTTGACTAGGGAGTCTATAGTCTGAGCTATTGTGTTGCACATACATTCTGTTTGAAATGGTTTACCTTTATAAAGAACTTATTTTTTTTTAACTGCATGTTGGATGTGCTGATGCAATCTTAATCTCTTGTCAGCTATGATTCGCAACAGTTTTGTGTTTCGTACTAGACCAGTCCTAGAATTATTGCTTGATAATATTTTTAATTCACAGTAGTTTGATTTTTGGATTGGATGTGAAAATGCCATTAATTTAGCTTTATTTGGATTTAGGAGTGCTTTAGATTGTTCTAGCAGTTTTCATGTTTTGTAAAAGAATTCTCTAGGTCATCTTGGAGCTGTTTGAAGTGGCAGCACAAGTTAGTGTTGAGTATTTCTCATATTTGATTAGATTTGCTACGAGAGAGGCTGTATGCATTTTACTTATAAGTGCATTAAAGAGTAATGCTCCTAATACTGAACCTTGTGGTAGACTTAATAGTATTCCCTGTGCAGCTGACAACTTATTAGCCCAAAATGAAACTCTGCTCAGTGGCTGAGGTAACATTTGGTTGTATTACCTGTGAGACCCAGTAACAGTGTAGGGTATGAAACTGTATCAAATACTTTGCCTACATCTAAAAATTGAAATGCAACCGTATCTCCTGGAGTTTGTCAAGAATATGATTTCTGAAAGTTAGTAGTGCTGTTTCTGTGCTATGGCCTGGCATAAATCCTTTCTGTATTGTGGAAAGCAACTTGTTCTGTGTTTAGTGATTGTTAAACTGTAGGTGAACACATTTCTGAAGTATTTTAAGTGGGGGAAGGGATGTCTGTAGATCTGTAGTTTGCTACTTCAAGATATCTGTCACCTTTATGTAAGAGGATAGCAGAGTATGGTTTCCAGAATCTGGAGACTATAGCCTTTTGGACAAAGTGATTTTGAAGTATAGGGATTAGATAAACAATGGCTTCTGTAGCTATTTTGAAATATGATTCTGGTAGGTTATTAGCTGCAAGAGAGGTAGGTGTATGTTTTTTAATACATTTTTTGTTGTGGTGATAGGATGTGCTTTATAATGTAGAAATAGCAATGTCCATGTTACTCACTGGGTTTAATAAGTGAATTAGTGACATTTACGTATTATGAACCAAGTATGCCTGCTATGTTATAGTTTGTTTTATCTGTAAGGTGCAGGGATGTGATTTTTTTTTTACCAAGTTGTACAAGTTTAATGACTTTTTGAAGCACATTTTGAGTAGTGGTTGATGTATACATTGTTTGCCTGTACTGGGGTTGCACAAGGGGTTGATTTGAAGGTAGTAAGTAGGCAGAGCATGAAGAGAAAGGACAGAATTTTTAGAGAAGCCAGTTGACTTCAGAAGATTTTGGTTGGATGGTTTGTGTTTGGAAAAGAACAAAACAGATTGTAGAAAGGTACTGCATATTGTAGAGTTTATGGTAAACTCAAAGGTAAAATGTGCTACAGTGTGAGTGATATTTACAGGGGTTAGGAAAATGGAACTGGTTAGTCGGAGATGATGCATAACTTAGGCTGGAGAAGACTGTACCAAAGACTGAACAATAAAAAGAGTAGATAGTTGGTTGTGATAAGTTAAAGGAGGGGGAGAATTAAACAGGGGAGTGAGCAGAACAGAGGAGGAGAAAATATAAAATGTGTTTGATCAGCCCACTGAGAGCAAGAAGAAGGGGAGATAGTGATGGGTATTAAAATGATACAGTAACTCTTTATTAATTATTTAGAACGTATTTAATGTCTTTGTGGCCACCGGTGCATGTTGTTTTCCTAGATGTGCCAGCATTTTTGGCACACAAGATTCCGAGGGTGCTAGTGTGCCCATTGTGCTTGTATAGTTGCTAGAACTAGGGAGAGGGTCCAGACATCACCAAGGTTTATAAAAATGATAGCATTTTCAAGTATGTCAGCATCATGGGAAAGAATAGTAAATAATTCTTCTTTCTGATGTGGAGCTGAAATGTGCAGACTCTGCTCCACCAAATTTTTAAGGGTTTTAGTATTAGTGAAGGCAGTATCCACAGTTTTACCCATGATCAGTCAGAGGACTTGACAAATTGATAAAGCTGCAGTCATTTGCAGGAAGAAGAATACCGTTACACATGCCATGCTTTGTTTCTTCTTTAATTTACTAATTTTGCTGTTGATTGTATAATCCAGTGGGCTCACCAAAGTGCCCCCTTTGTCTTGTATATGAGCTGATCAGTGTACACCTAGGTAAGCCAGCTGATTTTTTGTGTGGAACTTCCAGCCATCTAAACGGAACAGTTCCTCATGTTGCATCGTCACAAAACATGGCAACTTGTGTGTGGAAGGCATCTGTGAGCTACATGTTGACCAGTTAGGGGAGTCTTTGGAGAATAGTTGCATTAAATGACTTTCTCATGGTTGCACATCATGCAACTAGAACTGGTTAGATTCAAATGTACATGCGTAACTTTGTAGCCCAACAGTTTAAAAAGTGCACTCTGTTCGATTCCGTATTGTTTTGATCCCACTACTTTCATTCCTGACTTTTCTGTGATTGCATTGATGTAGGGAATGAACAGGAGTACACCTGTTGCAGAACTGCACAGGCCAATTTAACAATTACTCTGTATTTCTAAATCTGTCCTCCTCCTGGGTACAGGTGCAGACGCAGCTGACTAGACAAAGATGAATGCAAGTATTTAGGCCTGATGTCTCTTCTCCTGTTTAAATTCTTTTGCTCTAACACACAAGGCTTTAGATTACTGTAATGTTGTTATATTTCGTGTATACGGATTTCAGGTGCTTATGATGTACTCATGGATGATCCCATTGCTAACATTTCTCTGATACTGGCCATAGATTTGATTTTGTCTCTTCACATTAATAAACTTTGTGTCAGAAGTTTAACATAAAAGGGTAGGGCTCTAGAAACATTTTGGGAAACAAGCTAGAAGGTGAAAACAGTATGCTTATTCTAGCTCGGGTTATTATGCATAATAGACAATGCCTTTTACTGGTTAAGATGGCATAAGTCTCGTGTTAAGAAGGGTACTTGGGATACTTCTGTTACTTCCTTAGGTACACTTTAGGTCAGCTTATCAGTAATTCCCTCACCAACTGGGAAGAACAGAGGGTGTAATAAATATTAACTTTGGGATGCATTGTAGTCTTTCAGTACCTGCTGCAAATTAAAATGACATTAAAATAGTTGGGACTGAGGGATGTGGAATGGGAAAGACAGAGGCAGTCCACATGAAATGCTAAGAGGTACAGTTTATGAAGGCACAGATATTTTATTAAATTGGGCACAGTTTTAGAAACACTGATAATCCAAAAATAAAAATAAAGCAGAGTCAGCAGTGTGTAGTAAAAAGTCTGGCTGTCAAATGAGAGCATCACAGCAATCAGTACATTGCCATAAAAGGTTTTAGAAATAATCCAGAAATAAGTAGCTAATATGCAGTGTGCTAACTAAAGGGGCCAACAGTGCAGCACAGTAACTAAAATACAGCTTGCTTAATACACAATGTGATTACGTCAGGCTTGTAGCAGTCTGTGGTACCTGGATACTTACATGATAGAGAAGGTAGCTAAAGGGCAGAAAACACATACTCAGTAAAATTGAGGTAGGTTATGGGTAGGGAGGAAATGAAAGTGGAAAGGATTGTGAGCTAGAAGAAGATAGTTTAGGAGCTTGGGTGGATAACTAGGGAGGGGTTGCTCTTTGGTTGGACGTTATAATGGGGGTTGTTGGTTATCTGCTTGGAGGCTACAGAAATTTTACTAAAAGTAGACTCATGACAAAGGAAGGGTATATCTGCATAGAATATTTTGCTTGCACAACAAAGACATAGTGTATATAAATCTGGGAGATGGATAGTTAACAGAGGAACTGACGCAAGACACACCTAGTTATGAGTGAACTGTGGTCTGAGACTCCGACTGGGCAGTTATAGTTGGTATGTTGAACAAGGTAAAAGACTCATTGTAAGGGAAGGAATATACTGACCTGCCATTGCCCTGCTCCTTCTGCATGGAAGGCCAAGTGTCCAGATGTGATACTGCAGATGTTTGCATTGGTAGCTTTAATTTTTCTGTAGATGTGAACTTAACTTGCTTAAGCAGGATCAAAGGAGACACACAGATGTTTGAAAGGGATGATCACTTAGTTATTTATTTATTTATATTTGTTGACCTTTTATTTCTGGATGGGTTACATGGTGGTGGCCTGAGTATGAGTGAAGATGTGTCTTGCTTTGTTGGGGTGTGTGAAGAAAATGAAAACACTGTCATCTGTGTTAGCATGTCTGGCAGGAGATTTGTGTATATTCTCAGATTAACTTTTATTGTATATCAGCATGTCTAATTGTGAAAATGTAAATAAGTTTTTAAAATGTTGAGTATTTCCCTGTTTATACAAAATGTTTAAAGAATCTGTCAGTGTTTTGATGCATTCCTAGTTGCACATGTTTGAGAGGGTGATAAAGTACAAACTGTATGTGGGGAATCAGCTGATCAATAGGTGATGTCATTAGAATGTTCCTGGTTGCTGTATGATTATTTGAAGAGATGACTGACAGGAAAAATAACTTTTTCAAACAGATTTTTGTTATTTTTTAAAGCAAGACAGTTGCAGTTGAGACTGTTAACCTGCCTTGTAAAAGAGACTGCTGAACTCAGTTAGTTAAGAGTTGCAGTCAGTTGCAGTGTTGTGCAGTGGCTACCCAAAAAAGCACTTCTCAAAAACTGTAAGTCTGCCTTTGCCTTGCTGTTAAGTTTTAGATTAGATCAAGGATAGTATTCTTTAGTTAGATAAGGAAAGTTTAGTTACTTAGGTAGAGTGTTTCTAAGATGATGGACTTCTATCCTATAGTTTCATTTTATATTTGTGGTGATTGAATTCTGTTGTTTATTGAAAATTATTGATTTAGTTTCTTGTAATCATTTTACTTATTGTTAAATGTTTTTCATTAGTTTGCATTGTGGCTCAACAATTAGTGTGTTCTTTAGAGATTAGAGTGTGCTTATACCTGTTTGATACTCCCCAGGTCACGCAAATGCCTGGCTGCTTCTGGTCATAGCTATCATTTATTTTGATATTTAATTTTTAATAATTGATCACCCTTTGAAGGGCATGTAGACCTGTCTGACTCTGGTGGCAGCATTTGCTATTTGTATTGGGGAGGGGACACAATTGGAAATCTGTGTCAGGCTTCTCATAAGTGAGTGTGAGAGATTTTAATTTATTGAGTGCGAGTGAATCAGAGGTCTTAAATTGGAACACATTGCTCTGAAATGTATAATACGGGAATACATTTGGAATGAACACAGGTATATAGTCCCATCCCAGGAAATAGTGTGTGTTCCTGTTGTGCTGTTATGGGGAAATTGTGGAATTTTTACTCATGTGCTCTTTGCTCTGCTGTTTTCAGAGATTGAAGCACCTTAATTACTGACCTGGGTTTTAAGTAGGGTATGTCACATTATTGGTGGCAGTCCAGTGGAATATTAACTGGATGTCCCATTTATTGGTGGCAGTCCAGTGGGATATTGACTGGACATCACAGGGTGTTTAAAACAAGTTGTATATACATACAAATTTGAAAAATTGGATTTTGAATTCCGAGTTCAAGTGAGTGGCAAAGTCCCCTACACCTCTCCTGTTCTGCTGTTTTATCCCTTTAGCCTTTACTTAATATAATCTGTGGTACATCAGTGCACATTGGGAAAAGTGGACTATTGACTGCAGAGGAATATCACCTGCAGTCACTATTTGGATGACTGAAAATAACCCCAGTATAGTGGATTTACCTTTGTAGTTTGTTTTTTGCCAGGAAAGATTCTTAAAATGGACAGTTTACATCTTCAGTTAACAAATAAATAAAATCAAATGCTGAAAATTTTTTTTGCATTCTTTGATGATTGCAAATTTGACTGTCACATACAACAAACACAACTGGAGGTAGTTTTCTGCAGGCACAATTGCACAGATGATATAAATGTGTAGAGAAACGAGGATACCCTGGAATGGTACCATTCGAAAGGGCATACTTCACTGGTCACTTAAAGTTGACTTATGTATTTCATTAATTGACAAGGTTTTTTTTAAACTTCAGTCACCATTGCCTGCATACCTCTCAACCTCTTAGTGCAGAGAATCTAGACAAAGCCTAAAATAATTGGTGGACAAAGAACTAAAAATAGGGACATATCTTAAATATTGCTTTTATAAACTTAGAAAGTTGCTAGAATAACACAATTTGTGTTGGAATGCATTTTCAGAAGGATATGAAGTCTGAAACTCAAATGTATGACATTATTTAGTGACCACCTCAGTCCTCATTGATTTGCCAGACCACAAATTTTATGAGGAACAGACCAAAAATGTGAGGTGAAAATCTGGACAGGTGAGAGGTGTGATTGCCAAACAGACAACTGGTGCCAGAGCCATGGCCTCAAGCTAAATGCCAAAAAGTGTATAGTCATCCCCTTTGGCAAAAACAAAGTGCCCACAAATTACCACATAGGTGGTAATCCATTAAGTACAGAAGTAGTAATTAGGGACCTGGGGACCCATGCTGATAGCAATCTCTCATTTGACAACCATGTGGCCAAAGTGGTTAGAAAAACATTTTATATAGCCCACCTAATCATGAAGGGATTCACATCTAGATCAGGGGAGGTCATCGTGCCTCTTTACTCATCCCTCATCAGGCCCATAATTGAGTACAATGCCCCATTTGGGATGTACCTTACCAGACACCTGCAGCAACTGGAAAGATCCCAAAAGTACCTCACCAAGAGGATCAAATGGCTCAAACAGATGCCATATGCTGCCCGGTTAAAGAAACTCCAGCTCTACTCAGTGGGCATATCGCCTGTTCAGAGGCGATCTGTGCCTGATGTATAAAGCCATGTCCAACCCGGAATTAATGGACATGCTGCACCTCAGAAAATCCAAATCCCATCGAGCTACGCGCTCGAGAGACTTGAACCTCAGCACTGAAATAAATAGGACATGCTGGAGGGACAGATTCATAACCCAGAGGCTCCCTTCACTCTGGAATAAAATCCCAGTCCAGGTTAGGCAGAGTCCCTCATTGACTCTCTTCAAGAGGAATCTTGATGTGTGGATGGGAGATCGTAGGTTTACCCCGGGTATCACTTCTGTGTCACTGTTAGACAGAGGCACAGTATACTAACCTCGAAAAAGGGCATAGCAAAATAAATTTAAAATGGGTGGCGAAAGCCAAACACATTCTGGCTAGGCTTATAAATGCCCTAGGGCAGATAGCCTAGTATGAACCTATGAACCACTGATGCCTTTTGATTCTTAGAAACGTTAACCACTTGTATATATCTAGCTATATGTGTGTGTGTGTGTGTGTGTGTGTGTGTGTGTGTAGATATATAGATCTATATACATTACATATACTATGTATGTATATTTATATATATATATATATATATATATATATATATATATATATATATATATATAGTTCCCTATCAGAAGCCTGAAACACTATAAGCCTGAAAAAAAAAAAAAAAAAAACTAAAGCCAAAAAATTCAAAAAAGAGCCAAAAAAATCCTGAAAAAAAAATCTGAAAACACAAATAATGCTAATATGTCACTATAAAGACACTAATATCTACCAACTGACCCTGACCAACCCCAATATGTCACTATTGTATACATGCAATGCATGACCTAACACCACAGGGCTAACAATAGCAAAGCCACAATGACGTCAGAATGTCCATTTTGTGTTTTCAGGATTTTGAGTTATAGTGTTGAGGGGAACCATATATATATATATATATATATATATATATATATATATACACACACACATTTCTTTTTATTTCTTCAGAAAACTTAAGAAAAAAGTCATACTGTTGTTTACCTATGCCAACAAGGCTGCATTTTCTCAGTGTTACTTAGATTTAGTCCATTTTTAAATAGTTCAATCTGTTAGATAATGCTAGTTTTCTTCACACCTTCATTTGGAAGTTGTAAGTATAAGCTATCTGAAGCTTATGTGCTTTGCTGTGATTTCTGTTGTCAATCTACATGTGTTAAGCAGAAAAAAGTTCCCATGCCTCTGGCATTGTAGTAGAGAAACTCATGTCCCAGCCTTGGACTTTAGTCCACATAATTTCTTACTGAATAGAGTATTGGTTGTATTCCATGTGCTTTGATTTGAGACTTTTGGTATAAATAATTGATATGATTTCATGAACGGGATTAAAAGAGGCTTCACTTGGTAAAATGAACGCATTCTCTTATGTTTAGTGTTCTTTTTATGTGAGAGAAATTTTGAAATGTGTGTGTAACATAGCCTAGTTTCTGATCTTCTATAATTTTGTAGATAGTAAAGTTTTATTTGATTAGTTATTCCATCTGGCAAACAGCTAGTTGTAGTAGTACATGTGCATGTATTTGATTAGTTATTCCATCTGGTAAACAGCTAGTTGTAGTAGTACATGTGCATGTATTTGATTAGTTATTCCATCTGGTAAACAGCTAGTTGTAGTAGTACATGTGCATGTATTTGATTAGTTATTCCATCTGGTAAACAGCTAGTTGTAGTAGTACATGTGCATGTATTTGATTAGTTATTCCATCTGGTAAACAGCTAGTTGTAGTAGTACATGTGCATGTATTTGATTAGTTATTCCATCTGGTAAACAGCTAGTTGTAGTAGTACATGTGCATGTATTTGATTAGTTATTCCATCTGGTAAACAGCTAGTTGTAGTAGTACATGTGCATGTATTTGATTAGTTATTCCATCTGGTAAACAGCTAGTTGTAGTAGTACATGTGCATGTATTTGATTAGTTATTCCATGTGGTAAACAGCTAGTTGTAGTAGTACATGTGCATGTATTTGATTAGTTATTCCATCTGGTAAACAGCTAGTTGTAGTAGTACATGTGCATGTATTTGATTAGTTATTCCATGTGGTAAACAGCTAGTTGTAGTAGTACATGTGCATGTATTTGATTAGTTATTCCATCTGGTAAACAGCTAGTTCTAGTAGTACATGTACATGTAACTTTTGTTGAATCTTGGGATGAGTTTAATGAAAGAGGGTCTAAGCCTTGGTCAGGTCTACCTGCTAACCAAAATAAAAAAATGCTAATTCTACCCCTTTTGTCTGAGCTGATAACTGATTAAATTCCTTAACTGTGTTTTAAAGTTTCAGCTACAGATGAATGTGTAAGGCACTCCTAATGAACTTGTGCTGATGGTCATTTATTGCCCAAAAAAGTTAGGTGTTGATTTTTATTTATTTATTTATGCATTCAGCCCTACAGACAGCCTATGAGCTAATGGTGTTGATGTGTGATTTTCACGTATAAAGGTTTTCTGCAGACTAATACAGTGTTTTTTTTTTATATTTGCTAACTGGTTATGTGGGTTGGTCTATGGACAGTTTTTAGCTCGAAATTGGATCAAATGTGCAATTTAGTTACACAATACAACAGTTTATGATATTGTAGGTTGATCATATGGCAAATGCAGTTGTCAGCTAAACAGCAGTATATCAATAGTATTTCACTTTCCATTGTAAGTTAGTTGATCAACATTAATGTACTATTTCAGTTACACTTTACAAGATGTTTGTCTACTGAATGTCTTACGATGCAATGTGAGCCTATGCCTGGTTTTAGACTATGTACTTAACTTTTATGAGGGAGTACAGTATATTATTTTGATGAGATTTGCCATTTTAAACAGTTCTGCTCTGAATAAATCAGCAGCTTTGTTATTGTTTGTTGCTTCCTTGCTTGTCAGCGAGTAATATGGACACTACTAAAAAGCTGCATTTTATTTAATAAGCACTCATTATAGCAGCACCCCTACATGACCGGAACCAAGAGGTCCTTCTGGTTGGTGACTTGACTACAGATAAGAAGTCTTCTTTTGCAGAAGCTGTGGCTGTGCTGTTACTTTGTGTCCCTTGTGTGTTAACATCCCCTGTATAGCTGCTGCTGTTGTATATCTCTTGTTAGTGTGACTGCAATTTACCTGAGCACCATACATGAGACAAAGGAGCAGCTACGCATACTAGCTAATCAATTCTCTTGCGTGCCATTGTCTTTGTTAATTAAAGCAATGGACAGCCTAGGTGTTCAATCTTTTATTAAAATGCAAGTATATGTGTTTCATTTTTACTGAATCTATGGCAGATCCCTGCACAAGGAAGACATGTCTGTCACTGTTTGGCAGGTGCAATTATCCTACACACAGGAATTACTGGAGAGTGTGATATGACAGGACCATTATTTTGCATTTGTCAAAGATATACTTCACTCACAGGGTTTGCATTGTATGTGTGAATACCAATTGGTTAATAAAAGACCAGAGACCTCCAGAAGCAAGCAACTAAATTAATGCAGTGTATCATGAGGTCAACAGAGAATCTGATCTGTTGCCATTTATGAAACTCGATGCAGAGATCACAGTCAGCACCACCAGATACACGTTAGAGCTTGAATGAGGCAATTAACATCAGATAATTTTTTTAAAATTTGTAATGTATTATGAATTCAACAGCAAAATTTCTGTCCTTGCAGGTTCGATTTGTGAAGAATGTTACTTCTTGGAAAGAAAGAAAACCTGGATTCTACCATGGACATGTTGCATATCTTGACTTCTCAAAGTGAGTTATTCAGAATGCTTGCACATTTCTGCATAAAAGTATTATGTATTACATTCAAATAACTTTTTTCCCTTTCTTGATAGTAAACTTAAACGGGTGTATAATTTTGTAAATGTCAGGAGTTGTGCAGCTGTATTCAAGATATTAAACTGATTTTTCACTGGTCAGACACACATGCATGTATTGCTTTAAAGTGCTGCTTAATTTGCTATTACCATGGAAACCTTCAGGTAGTTTACTGTGTGTGTGTACCTTATGCCCTCTGGTGGTGACACTGAAAAGTGTATTCATGAAGGTTAAGGTGAATTAGCAAAGTTTTTTGTTTTGGAACAGACATACCTAGATTTTCAAGGTAATACATTTTGATATTGCGTGAACATTTTCTAGTAACCTGAATCTGTGCTGTCTTTTATTTTAAATTCATGTAACTGCATTGCCAACCAAAATATTTTTCACATGTCAGTGGCGTTACCAGATTATAAAATGTGGCAGACTTTGTTCTTTACATCCTTCTTACACAATCATAAAAATGTGGTATTTCAGCAAAAACGTAGGCTGTTATATGCAAGTTGTAATAATATCTGACAAGGCAAAAGTTGAAGGCAGCAAGAGAATATTAATGATTTTATATGACAGTATAAAAGATGGCTTATAATTGTATTTTCTGAAATGTTAATTCTGTAATAAACTAGTATCAGTTGCAGAAAGTTCAAGACATTAAATATAGCCTTAAAAACTTGCTCTGCTGTGCTTTTTTTTTTCATTTTCTTCTTTCTTCATTGCAGCTTTTCTTGTGTTCACAGTCCCGTTTCTGAAGCAAGTGTTTTTTTATATACCCATCTATATACAGATGTAGATTATTAATGATCTTCCCACTCTTAAAAATACTAATAACTCCCCTTTCTCAGCCTCTCCATCTCATCCTTCAAACTCTTTCTCAACCACTCCACCTCATCCTTTTAACTCTTTCTCCCTCACATCAGTCTCACCTAATTATATTAAATCCCTACTCTCTAAACTCAAACCCTGCTCCCCCTCAGCTGATAATCTACCTTCTTACTTCCTGCCATAGCTCTCAACCTTCCATCTCTAAAATGAGGAACACTAGCCCTCATAATGTGGAACAAATGGGCAAAATGTGGAACACATACCAATGGCTTACTAACAACTTCAACTAGGAGGGTCATAGGATGGTCAAAATATGCTGGTTTTACTTATAAAGAAGATATTCTAATGAATTAATAGGATTAATTTCTATTTACAATGGATTTCACTAAAATAATTCCTAACACTGAATGTGTGACAGAGTCTTTCAATGTGGAACATTTGAGGAACTTGGAGGAACATGAACTTTTTAAGACCCCAAATGAGGTACGTTCCTCGCAATGAGGTACACTTGAGAGGTATGCTTCCTGCAGATTACAGCTAAACACCAAGCCTATCCTGTATCCATCCTGATCAACTGATCTATCTCTGAATAATATGTTCCAGTAATTTGGAAAACATTCTACTCCTTACCTATACATAAGGGAGGTAATTCTTCAGATATATCTAACTTCAGGCCAATTACCATTCTATCATCCCTCTCCAAGATACTTGAGAAATGTATCCACAAACAGATAATGCAGTATCTTCTCCAACAGAACCATCTAACACACACACAACACGGATTTCACCCTAAACACAGTACTACAACTGCACTAACATCCTTTACCAATACTGTATCACTGGCCCATGACAACAACAAACTAGTTTCATGTCTGTTCCTCGACCTCTCCAAAGCCTTTGACACTGTCTCCCATCCCCTACTTCTAGAAAAACTCTCTCACTTAACTTTCTCTCCTCCCACCTTATCCTGGTTTTCTAGCCATCTGTGTAACTGCCAGCAAGCTATCAAATGGCACTCTGCCCTACCCCCCCATCATCCCAGTGGGTGTCACCTAAGGATCCATACTTGGGCCACTCCTATTCAACATTTTCATTAACCTACTTTACATTTCCTGTCCCAATTCTACACTTGTACAATATGCAGGTGATTCTACAGTCATCACCATTTCTGACCATCCATCTTACCTCCACTCTACTACCCAGGCAACATTCAACTCTATAGCGACATGGTTTAGTGAATATAAATTAATTCTCAACCCCAAGAAAACTAAGTTTCTACTCTTCCTCCCAAAAAATCTCAAAACTATATTTTCCATCCTATCAAGCAGTAACACTATCATTACTACTGAACCCAGCACTAAACTGCTGGGAGTCGTAATAGACTATCAGCTTAAATTTGCTCTCCAAGTCACTTCCTCTATCAAAAAGACTCACCAGAAACTTGATGTCCCATACCGTAACAAAAGACATCTAACCAATACAGCCAGAATAACTTTCTCCCATGCATTTCTTCTTCCGACACTTCTTTATAGCTGTCAGTTATTCACAAATCTTAACACCACACTCTTAACTAAAGTTGAAACTACATATAACAAGGTTGCTAGATTTGCAGCAAACCACATCTACAAGTCACACCATTGCCTATCTCTTAAACAACTGGACTGGCTTGTATTCCCTCATATGCTGCTACTACATCAACTGCAAATTATCCACTCCATCCTGTATCTACCATCTTTCTGCCCTAGCCTTCTATCCATTATATCTAAATATTCCCCAACTAGGACACTATGTAGCTCAGATCAGGACTTCCTACAGATCTATAAACCCAAAACCAAAACAGGGTGTCTACTCTATAACTATAACCCTGCTACAACGTGGAGCCAAATACCCCTAGAAATTAGGTCACTCAACCAAACCAAGCATTTCAAACTAGCCACTCAGAGATACCTAACAAACAAATGGTCTTACCACTGTAGTCATCCTCCCTGAAACTACCCTACCATAGCCTCTGTTTCCTTCCTCCCTCTACTGCCTAGCTAAATAATCACCTACCCCTCCATTTCTATACTTAATTCACTTCATCCCTCATCTACCCCTTCTGTAACTACACTGTATATAACCAGTTTAGGAATTATTAATACTATACTTCCTTTCATCACTCTGAACCACAGTTTTTTTGCAGTATGACCTCTCATTATACAAAACTGCTTTCTGTATGACTTATGTCTTTTACTGTACAATTGTTCAATTGGATGATTGAATAGAAAAGTTTTTTTACTGTACAATGTCGGTCACTGTACTAAGTTGTTTAACTGTTATGAGTTACTGTAATAGTTATCTTGTTAAAAATTTTCAAATGAAAATGTCTTATTAATTGTATGTAAAATGTTAATACTGACTGAGGAGCTTTTCTTCTCGGGTCTCCACTGAAAACGGGCTAAGCACTCAGCTGGACTAACCCGGTTAACAAATGTAAAATAAATAAAAATAAAATAAATATACCTTTTATATATGTCCTTAGAAAAAGTGGACTGGCTTTCTGCTGGATAACGTGCTGAATTTATGCTTGCCTCACAACTACTTAAGCTCAGTAAGCATGGATCCTTCTCCCCTCTTACAAAAATGTATTTAGGGAGACACCTTCCTATAATTCAGGAAGTCTAAAACCACTGGAGTACTGTCCTCCAAACCAGACTCCAATGCACAAACCATGGCTTCTCTGCCCTAGAACCCAAACTGAGGGAATCTTTCTTAGCTGAACGTAAAGATCGCTCCTCTTACCTCATGTTCTAAGCACAACTAAAGGCAGTCCTGAAAGCACAGGATAGATGCAGTTGTCAAATCTCTTTGGTAATGTAAGCCAATATCTTACTACTCTTTCTCTTTCTACTGAGCACATTTTTAAATCTCACACTTGGTAAAAATACTTTCATGGTTGATATATTTACTCATAATACTTCATTCAGACATAATTCTTTATTGCTTCCCACTGTTTTCACTGCACATTTGATGCTCTTCATGTTTCACTGTTGCAGTCGTTATGTTTGGGATATCTGCTTGCAGTAGCCCTCAGTCAGCCTGATTATCAAAGTCTTGGGTCCTGCATCGGTTGCTGTCTCATCTTCTTACAAGCCCTTAAATATTGGTTGGATAAGGCTGGCTTATACTCACCAGGGTTTAATACGTTATTGATTTGCATGTCAGAACATGTACTTAATAAAAATGTTTTTTATTTTCAAGGACAATGCTATTGGCAATTACAGGGTACAGCTATGGGAGCATCTTTTGCTCCCATTTATGCCGACCTGTTTATGGCATTTTTTGAAGAGTGCATGATCTATGATGCATCTCACAGTATATACCTGGTAGAAATGGACATCTGGCTTAGGTACCTGGATGACTGTTGGATGGTATGGCGTGCGGATGTGGGATATTTGCATGAATTTGTAGAATATCTCAATGGCAACATCTGGGGAATTGAATTTTATATTACCTTTGATATGCAGACTATTAATTTTCTGGATGTAACTATTCCAAGAAATCATGATCATACCGTGGCTACCAGAATGTTTCGCAAATACCCCCGATATAATGCTCTACTACATGCATTGAGCATGCACCCACATCATACCATCAGAAACATCCCGGTTTCACAATTTATGCGTATGAAACGCCTTAGTTCTACCAAATCAGATTATGACATTGCTAGTCTTGACTTATGTCGCAGATTTGCCAGTAGGGGGTATAACTTTGCAGATATCAATACAACATGGACACGATCCTCTCAGATGAATAGGAACAGATTGTTAGATTATAAGACTCCTTCTGGAGATTCCAGATCATCTACAATCAGATTTATCACAACATATGGTAGGAACTATTATGTGATTAGGGATATTATAAACAGACATTGGAATATCCTACTAGCCAATGAACAACTCAGATCTTTTCTGGGAGAGGAATGTAAATTTTCATATAGAAAAGGCAAAACATTGGGGTCCCATCTATCACATTACAAACGTATTGGTAGTGGTGGAGCAATTCATAAACAGCTTACAATAATGGGACATGAACTACTGGGTACGCATCCATGTGGCCACTGTGGGTCTTGTAAACAGATTACCAAGTCCCAGCACTTTGAGTCGTAACACTAGTAAGATCTTTGACTGCAAAATTTTCGGGAACTGTAGCAGTGATTGGGTTGTTTACCTGGCTTCATGCCATTGTGGGGCATTCTATGTTGGTCAGACTTCTAGGCCACTCAGGTCATGAATAAATGAACATCGAAGTGACATTAAAAACAAAAGGGAGACTAATGCCTTATATCGACATGTTTCAAAACATCAACAAGCACAGTTTATGTTTATGATCATAGACCAATTAGTGGGTGATCACAGCAACCCACAAGGGTGACATGGTATCCTAAACCACAAGGAAAAGTACTGGATAATCACTTTGGGCGCACTTTTTGCACCTGGTCTCAATGATCATCTTTAACACTCAGTCCATGGAGAATGGTGCATAGACTTCCACTTTATCATCTATATCAGGTATAATATTTTCTTAATCATTTATTGTAGATTTTATATATATACATCACCTCATGTATATATAACAATATATTATATATATTTAATGGATTATGATATATGTTTGTAGCTTGAGTCGTTCACTATGCCTGTTTTTGAAATGGGCCCTTTACAGTTTCTTTTTTTATATTTATTATAATTATGACTATGGATATACATATTTCTGTTATGTATAAATATAGCCTTTATGGTTCCATAGTTTATTATGATTTTGTTTTTGTGCAGTTTTGGAATTATTTGTTTGGGGTGTTATATTAGCCATGGTCTCTGATATAGTGTTAGCCAGTTTACAATACATCATGTATTATTCATGAGTATCAACAGCACATTCATGTGCTTATTGGTTAGCACTTTGTATAAATTTGTATATTTTATTGTGATCTGTATGATTGTTTGTTCAACACTGAAGAAGGTTATTCACTATCTTGTTTTGGGTTGCATATTCAACTGCTAAACTTTGCTGGCCATTTTTGTTTCTTCATCTTCCATGATGTCAGGTAGTCAGGGGTATAAAGCATGCAGCCAACGCCATTACATCAGTCTTTCTTGCCTTGCGGTGCCCGAAGCAGAAGCATTTCGCAAGTGCCAGTCGGCTGACTCCTAAAATTTTCATTTTCGAGTTTCAGAACTGAAGTCTTCAACTAAAGCTAAGTACCACATTGGGGAAACATTTTCTTGCTCTAAACTGATGTCAGTAAATGTCAGTAATTGTATTTCTTGTGGAAAGCAAATACCTCACAAAAATTTTAATTCGTACTGTATTACTTGCCTAGGCCCTGACCACAACGTACCTTACTCTCGGTTTTGTGCCTTATTTAAGCAACGAACTATTCGTCGTCGGTATATTTACGCTTCTAAATATTTTGGCACTCGGTTCAATTACCCAGATATGTCTTCGGTAAGCCATCTGACTACCGACATTCTGAAAAAACGCAAAGATCAAGACAGAGACAGGCCGCCTAGGTCCAAAGCTGCCGACTACACTTCTCCTAAGCCAGTCGCCAGTTCGCCAGTACTCAGTGAGGTACTTTCACAGCCCCCGATAACCCACTACTTCAGATTTGCAGGCCTCTACCGAGACCCATTCGGAGTCCGGTATGCCGCAAGATGCTTCAGCTGTGGAACCTGCGGATGTCTCTACCTTGGATGGGTCCGGAACCACTGTGCAGGCACTGGCTTCTCAGGGTGTATTCAGGCCTACTGACTTGCATATTAAACCGACACCATCTTCCTCTTCAAGGCCTAAAAATCAAACTATGCTTAGAAAACCAATGCTCAGACCGCATGGTCAGGCCTCTATGCCTAAAACACAGATGATAAGAATGGCTGAAGACCTTATTACTTTAATCAGGGGAAGCCAGCCACCCCCTCTAAGAGACCTAGGACTGAATTTACAGACCCCTACCCTGCTGTCACAGCAGGAGAGCCAGATTCTGCACCCTCAGCTTCAAACCCTGACCCTGGCAGCCTGGCTAATTTCCTAATCTCTCCATTACCATCTCTCAGTAAACAAGTGTTAGATGTCATTTTGGAGACAAGGAGGCCTAGTACTAGAAAATCTTATGCTGAAAAATGGAAAAGATTCTGTGCCTGGAACCAAAATCAAGGAATGGGCACAGCAGCATCCAATTTACCTCAGATTCTTCAATACTTAACTGAGATGCTTCACAAGGGCCTTTCTTTTTCCTCCATCAAACTTCTCACCTCAGCCATTTCAGCTCATTACAACACAGAACCTCCCCTCTTTTCTCATCCGCTGCTCAAGCAGTTCCTCAGAGGGACCAAAAACTTAAGACCACCCAAGAGAGCCCCAACTCCAACCTGGGACCTTAACTTTGTATTGGAAAAACTCACTCTTCCACCTTTTGAGCCATCTGCAAGTGCAGAGTTAAAATTTCTTTTTTGGAAAACAGCCTTTCTTTTAGTAATTACTTCAGCAAGAAGGGTATCTGAACTACAGGCCCTTATGGCAGTGGAGCCTTTCATTATCTTTCATGCAGACAGGGTGTCCTTCATGCCCAAGGTGGTATCCAGTGTGGCTCTTAATCAGTCCATTCATCTGCCAACCTTCTTTTCTAATCCACAGAACAAAGGGGAAAGGATCCTGCACTCCGTAGATGTGCACAGACAACTTAGATTTTACTTGGACAGGACTAAACCTCAAAGGAAATCTGAAAATTGCTGGTGGCATTTGCTGCAGGGGCAGAGGGGAAGGCTATTTCAAAGCAAACCATTTCTAAATGGATAGGCCATTGCATTCATTTCTGTTATAAGCACCATGGAAAACTTATTCCACAGGGGATTAGACCCCATTCAACCAGGGCTGCATCTACCTCTATAGCCTTTCTCAGAGGTGTACTTACCAGGGACATCCTGGAAGCTGCTACCTGGAGTTCTGTACATACCTTCATACCTTCACCAAGCATTACCATTTACCAATTTTCTCTAAATCCAGAGCTGGCTTTGCCACTGCAGTCTTGCAGGGCCGTATAGCTGAGCCTAATGCTATCTAAATGCCTCCTCCCATCCTTAGCTTTGGGAATCTACCCAAATGTGATGACTGCAATAGTGAAACACGAAGAACATAGTACAGTTGTGTACACTTACCATAAATGTAGATGTTCAAGTGTGATTCACTGTTGCAGTCCTGGTTACCCTCCCTCCAGCCCCCTGACTTTTTTTGGCTGTACTTTTACTCTCCTTTACTGTGTTAAAAGCTTTTTGGTGTATTTGCTTTTTTGTTAGAGGTGTAACCTTGTGTGTATATATATATATATATATATATATATATATATATATATATTTTTTTTTTTTTTTTAATTGCTTCCCATTAGTGGGGCACCTGACATCGGGGCAAGAAAAACTGATGTAATGGCATCCATCGGCTGCATGCTTTATACCCCTGACTACCTGACGTCATGGAAGATGAGACAGCAACTGACGCAGGACCCAAGACTTTGATAATCAGGCCGACTGAGGGCTACTGCAAGTAGATAACCCAAATGTGATGACTGCAACAGTAAATATACTGGAACATCTACATTTATGATAAGTGTACACAACTGTACTTTAGACATCATGCATTGTACAGATTGTCATTTGTATTTCTCTACTTACATTGTCATATGTATATGTATGTCTTTTATGTATATATTTTTTTTCTTTTCATTTGTACTCCCAGGCAGAGGCTGAAATTAGTCCGTTGAGATCAATGCCCTAACAAATTTAAAATAAATTAAATAGTTATATGCATATATGTCTTTTGTGTGTGCATCCAGTAGCGCAACTAGTGTGGAGTGAGAGAGGCAACTGGCGCGGGTGCAAAGTGTTGGGGGGGGGTATGATCAAGATGATCCCATTCTCTCTCTACAATTTGTAGTCAAGCCTGAGTGCTGTAACACTCCATGTGTGGTCTAAACTGTAGCAGCAAGCAGTTTGCTACAGTTTAAATGTGGGGGGGGCTTTTTTTCAACTAAAACCTGAGTGCTTGCAGCACTCCGTGCAGACAGGGTATAAACTGCATCAACTGTTCGCTACAGTATATAACAAGAAGAAATTATTATTATTGTTATTTTTTAATAAAATGGAGGAGGGGCAAAGAAACAGGCCCTGAATGGCATGACACTACAGGAGTGTGTGTGTGTGTGTGTGTGTGTGTGTGTGTGTGTGTGTGTGCTGGGGGGGAGGGGTGTTGTGCATTTAGGCTGGCCACCTGATTAGAGTGCCAGTATAAAGATTTGTTTGTTTTTTTCTCTTTAGTGGAAGAGCTGGGGGGGGTCAATAATTGGTAATAAGCCAATCACTACAATGTAAGTGGCTTAATGCACTGAAGTGATGTTTTTTGTGCTCTTTACTTGAAGAGCGGGGGGGGTCACTGGTTCATTGTACCAGCAATGGGTGCTGGTTGAGCTAGCTACACTTCTGAGTGTATCTGTCTGTCTGTGCACATAGATATTCACACACAGACACTCACATATTTTGAGGATAAAAGTGAGTTGCAGAAAGTGACACTTTGCTAGAATTGTGATAGTTGTTTTTTCTGTTAAATTAAAGAAGTTGGTACCTGACATTTACTGACTTTTATTGATGGGTATCTTAAAGTCACTGCCCTTATGTCTCATACCACTCAACTGTCCAGAATTTCACAGAATGCCCATATTTTTCTATCATATTTTTGGTCTGCAGCTCATAATAGTTTTCCTGATAAACTACTGAGAATTTTATTAACTAAATAATAACAGACATTTGAGTTTCAGACTCCAAATCATTCAGAAAAAGCATGTTAATGCAAAAACTGTTATTCTATCAACTTTGAGTTTATTAGAGCAGTATTTAAAATCTGTCCCTGGTTTTGTGCCTTTGTTCCCCTGAATTATTTTTCACAAGAATTCTTATACTGAGATTGAGAGCTTTAGCTGTATTTTTATTCCACACTGTGCTTCACTGTTGCGTTTACTTGTTACTTGATAAAAATAGTAACAGACATTAGTAGTGTCTTTCATTTAATCTGGAATGGCAATTTTTATTTTGATTAGCATTTTAAGCCTAGCTGGAATAGTTGCCAGTGCTTTTTATGACCCAGAAAGTAGGCCAAGTTGCCTATATGCTTTTAAATGCACAGTTTGTAATCAACTTTGAAACTGCAGTTAGACTGGACTTTAGGTGAGGTCCAGTCTCTTTCCATGCTGAATTAACCTGTTGCAAACAAAATTCCCCTTTAAGCAGCGTAGTATTTTCAGGATGCGCTTTTAATGTGTTGTGTTTGAAGTAGTTTAACCTGTTCTGCAGCACTACATATGTTACAAAAGCACAGAAATCTGCTTGCATATTATATTTGTGCATGCTATGCTCTGAAAGAGCTAGCAGAATGATTAACAAGTTTCAAAGACTAACAGGTCATTACATACTTCACTGGATGCCTTCTAAATAACCAAATAATTACAGCTGTCTATAGTGTGTGACAAAGATGAGACATGATGATTAATACCTTGGTATTTATCAAGATATCATGTGTCTGGCATAGAGATTATATTGATTTTCACCCCCTGTCCATACTGAAACCCATGAAAACCTAAAACCTGTCAGAAGAGAAATACTGTCATGATCTGATGCAAACACAGCTGAGGAAAAATATTCATGGTCTTCTTAGCAAACATAATTAATGTGTCCTTTATGGTGCAGATGCATGAGAAAATATGTAATTAAAGTAACAGTAGCGTATGCTCAATAAGAAAAAAAAAAACATACTGCTTATTTTAAGCAGTTATTAAGTTTATAATAACCTTGCATTGCTCCCTGGAGTAATTTTAATTTTGTAAAATGCTGTCCATGAAAGATCTGTTACAGCTGTGCGTTTAAATGTTACATCTTGTGAGAAAGCATCATTAAAATCTGTTTTTGAAGACTTTTTTGACAATTTTATTTTTCTTTTGCCAACATGGCATTTTGCAGAGTCGTAAATCTATGTAGTACCCGTTACTTGCCCATGAACAAAAAAAAAAAAAGTCTCAAATTCTGCATATGTTTTTGTTCTCATTGTGTGATTTTGCCTTTCTTGTTGAAGTCTAATGTTATTCACACTACTTGTACGGGTAATTAGAGCATATAAGAAAGAAGCAGACAAGCGGTAACATGCAGCCAGCTTGTAGACTTTACTGTTTTAATTACACCCTAGTTTGGGAAACCAGTGTAAATGATTTCAACACCATGACATTCTAGAATTATGAAAAGACACTAAACCTTTAAAGAAACAGTACAGTATACTGTGCTCAGCATCCTTTTTAAGATAAACATTTTCATTGTGTGCTTCTGTTAAAGCATGGACATGTACACAATAGGGTTTTATTCCTGTTGTATATCAAATCTTATTCATGTATAAGTATCTGTATAGATGTCTGTGTGTGTATGACGGTACCTCCTTCTAAATGCCAAAAAAACTAAACTTCTTCTCTTCACCCCCACCTCTCGGACCTCCCCTTTAAACTTCACTATCTCTTCAAACAATGCCACTGTCATCTCTCCTGACACGACAACTAAACTGTTAGGAATAACCATTGATAATAATCTCACTTTTGATCAACACATCAACACCATTAAATCAGTTAACAGAAAAATAGGATCCTTATACCATATTAAACTATTTCTAACCCCAACTACTAGAGCTAAAATTGCCCACTCCCATCTCATATCAACTCTCTTTTACGCCTCTCCTATTTTCACCAACCTTAAGAAAGCTAACCTAAACAAACTAGCTGCTTGCTATAACAGCATTGCCCGCTTTGCCACTGGGAACCCCTATCGAGAACCCATCACTGCCTTAATTTGAAATATTTAGGCTGGCTAGAACTCCAAAATTATCTTATAATCTCACAACTCACTATTGCCCACAAAATACTGTACCAACCTGACAATACCCCTATACTCTCACAATTTGTAATCCCTTACAATAATCTTAACTCCCTTCGTTCCTCTTGTAAACTCTTGACCAGATCAATAAAGTCTAACAACTACGCCGGCGACTCTTTATTCACTAACACTATTGGTAGAAGATGGAATCTGTTACCTAGTGATATAACACTGATCACATATTTTCCTCTTTTCAAACAAAAACTCAAGCTATACTTCTAAAATCACTGGCTCTGTTCCTGTAGTACACCAGACTGACATTCTTCTCTACCCTTTTACTTCACCTTCACTTTTTCCAATCCTCTTACTTTCAGCTTGCCAATTAAGCTACCTCCTAGGCTATCTTTTGCCCAATGCATGGCTTCTTTGCTCTACCCACTTCTCTCATCTCTCCCCTCTCTTCTCCTTGCCACTTCTTTTTCTCCTTACTTTCTTTACTGTCTACTGCTTCTTCTCTTTTTTTCCTAGATTTCTCCATTACTCCCTTAACTTTCCCTGTCTCTTGTACTTTATTATTTTTCAATTTCTTTTTGATGCTATTTATCAATAGCCTTTATCCTATAATTATAATGCTCTGTAACTGACTATGTATTTTTCTTTGCCTACTGTAGTTTTTGTGTAACCTGTCCTTTTTGGACATTTTCTATTTTATTCATTTTTTTACTAAGATGTCTCTTTGTTCTATTTTATTTATTTTATTTTTTTTTTTGTGGAGCTTTTCTCCCCAGGCCTCTACTGAAAATGGAAATATATGTCCAGCTAGACTAGCCCGGTCAACAAATGTAAAATAAAAAATAAAATAAAATATCTACCTACACACATATATATATATATATATATATATATCTACCTACATATATAGATATATATATATATATATATATATCTACCTACATATATATATATATATATATATATATATATATATATATATATATATATATATATATATATATATATATAGATATAGATATATATATATATACATACATACACTTGTATAATGTTTTCATAATGGGCACCTGTGGCATTAGAATACACCTTTAATAATTCAGCAAGATAAACTTTGCTGGCAGTGTTAGATGATGAATCTCAGTATTACTTCATAAATCTCTCTGTATGGAGCTGACATTTATACAAGGGTCTTCTAGATACTGGAACTGTAAATGAGTAGTTCTCACTGGTGCTTGCAGCTACAGGTGACTCTAGAGTCTCAAAATTAGACAACACAATATCGGGTGATGGTTTTTCTACCTGCTGTTTCCAGTATACCTGTAAACATCTCAGTAAAAAGTTAGGAGGCATTAGTGTTTTGGAAAATGCCTTTTCCCTCTAGTGTCACGTTACTTGACCAGAAATATCTTGTTTTTTCTCAGCACTTTATTGTCTAATGTTTTCACAAAGAAAAAAGAAAAAAAGAATAATTCTCAGAACGGTACAGCTCTGTTCATTGAAATAAACAAGCTCTGGATCTAATAAAATCCACCAAAGTCAAGCCAAAGATGAGCACAAGGCCTTTTTTGTTATGTTCTTATCACAGAATAACTTACTGAAGTGATGGTGAATGATGTTACTTCAGTGAGGCTGAAGAAATGGTGAACCTTCTGGCTGATAAAATCAGCTCGAAGTTCCTCTTTCCCCTCTGTCTGCATCAGTGGATCCTGACAATATTTCTGGATGTATGTTAAATAGCAAGAACCGCAATTTAACCATCCCTGTAACAACAGCGTTCAACTTCAGCTTCCGTTCAAGTTTTGTACCAAACAAATGGAGAACAGCCACAGTCATTCCTTTTCATAAAGGAAGACCTACCACAGACCCAGGCAATTACAGACCCATAAGTCTGCATGCTTTGCCATGGAACTAATCTGTATGGACATAGGGGACCTCCTGTCTCACTTTGCTTTTGTTAAGGGCAGGTCATGCTTACTCAACCTGGTAGACTTTTTTGAAAACATCACCCAAAACAATGGATGAAGGTAAAATGGCAAATACTACATAGTTCAACCTGGCCAAGGCTTTTGACAAAATCACCCACTCAGGCCTAGTAGAAAAGCTAAATAAACTGGAACTAAACCTGTGGGCCACACACTGGATTGCCAGCTGGCTCACATATAGGACACAGGAGCTCAAAGTAAGTAAAGCCACCTCCACAAAGAGACCAGTCACAAGGGGTGTGCTCTTGGGGCTCAGTGTGGAACCTCTCCTATTTGGCATCTACATCTGTGAAGTAAAAGCCAATACCTAAGGGCTTTGGCTGACTATGTTTGCAGATGACTGCAAGCTAGTAGCAGTCTTTGAATTGCCAAATGACTTGATCATTCTTCGGGAAAGTTTGCCACGAACAAATACAGATGGATTTACTGCACATCAGCAAGTCAAATTGCATCAGAAATACTCAGTCTAAAGATCTAAACCTCTTCTGCAACATCAATAGAATGGTTTGGAAGGGTATGTATATCTTACAGAGGAAACTGCTGCAATGGAACAGACTCCCCATCCATGTAAAACAAAGCTCATCTCTGTCCATATTCAAACACAGCTTTGGCCTGTTGATAAGAAACTGAAAAATTAACCCAGGACTGCCCCCTTGACTACTAATGGACAGAGGCAGCTCTTAAATGCTTTATCCTATGAATATGGATGGGTAAGGCCACTGTAACACCAAATGCGATTGGTTAATTCAAGCACCATTGGCTTGGCTTAAAATTGCCCCACAAGAGAAGCTAGACTAGTGCTCACCTATGAAGATATGGTACCAAAATCATTGACTGAAATTAAATACCAAAAAACAGCAGTATCATATCTACCCTGGGGAACTACCACATTGACAGTGCGCCCCTAAGAGTTGACCCCTTTGTTTGGGATTTGGAAACTTATGTGGACAGTGACCTAACTTTTAACTAATGAGCCACTATTGTATGAAAGCCCTACTGTACTGTGCAGCTTATAAATAAAGGGATTGCCACTAGATCTAGGGATGTCAGTCTTCCCTCACTAATTAGGAGCTGTCATTGAGTATAGTGCCTCCTTTGGCACATATCTGTCAGGACACATACAACAGCTGGAACTCCCTCAAAGATACCTTATTAAAGGGATACAAGACCTAAATATGTCATGGACTCCCTCATAACCCTATTACTATACTCAGTATCCTACTAAGAGGTAACCTGTGTCTGACGTACATAGAATCCTCTGACCAAAAAGAGATGGTATGTATTACACATCAGCAAGTTAAATGGTATCAGAAAATTGCTGTCTAGGGATTTAATCCACTTCTCCAACATCAACAGAATGGTTTGCAGGGACAAGTATATCTCCCACAGGATACCCTGGTGTAGAACAAACTCCCCATCCACATAAAACAAAGCTCATCCCTATTCAACATTGAAGCACAACTTAGATCTATGGATGGGAATCAGAAATTTATCCCAGGACTGCCCCATGTACTGCTAATGGGCAGAGGCAGCTGCTGAGTGCTTTATCCCATGTAGGTATCCCCTAAAATTATCTGTGGTGTATGATTCCAGTTATTTTCACTAGGGGTAATATGTAATTATCCACCATGAGATGGGTAAGGCCAAACTAACACCAAATGAGACAGTTTAATTCAAGTATCTAAAGGGAAACTGGCTAGGCCTAAAATGGCCTGAAATGACAGCTAGCTAGTACTTTCCTACGAACATATTAACAGTTGATCTTGATTATTCATACTTCATAACAATAACTGCTTCTGGTTGCTTCTCATGACAGCTCTGTTGATTCCTTATTTTATCTCTGTCCTGTAGCACAGAAGGACGGAGTCCAATTGTTCTCTGTTAGTGGCCGTTTTTTTTTGTCTTGATTCTACTGTTTTTTCCTATACCTAAGCTGTATTATCAGGAATCAGCAAAGAAAGAGCTGTAGGAATTCTGCTTTTCTGTGTAATACCCATTAGTAGGTGTCAAGTGAGAGACCAACAGCTTTCACTAAAATTTTTCTGCGTTTTAGTAAAGCATCTGACATTCACTGTTACTTTTATATATGACTTCATCTGCTTTTTGAACAGTTCTCTTAACTTGATCATTTGACTGTACATAATTTAGGTTGAGGGTAGTATGTTCAGTCTCCCATTTCTCTGAAGAATGCATCATGTGCTGCTTATTTGCTGTTAACAACAATTCAAATTCTAAGGCCTGTGGAATGCAACCAATAGCAGATATCGGCCTTGATCCCGGCAGCCAAGGCCTATTAGCATAGAACAGGGTGCATCCAGGTAGTCCAAAGATGAACAGTGGTTAAGTGTTAGATCAGCAAGCAGGGGTGGACATGAACTTAACCCATGTGCAGGCTGCTAATGACTGCTTGAGAGATGGCACTGCAGTCTTGGATGACCCAGAAGGTGGTCTACATTTTGTGTCATTACATAGTAGCTGATCAACTCAGGACAAAGGTAGATCCATGTGAAGGAATCAGTGAATATTATACATTGAGCTTATACACAGGCGGGGTGTCACAGAGCATATCTGTGATGACCCTTCACTGGGCCAGTAATCAAGGAGCCTAAATCCTCCCCACTGACACTGGACAGTGATGTTCACTTGAGGTACAAATGGATGCACTCAGTATTTCCAGATGCCGCTCCCTGCACCAAGTAGAATTTTCCTTAAGAGCACACAGAGAACATACTCAACCTGGGGACTAGATTTCTATATATCTGTCTCTCTCCAGGTCCCCATTAAGACTCCCCACTGGTACGGCTATAGGGTTAGGTCCTCAGCTTAGTGTCCATGCCAAGTCCTCCAGCACCTTCCCTGTGAAAACCAGTGCTTCGTGTCCATGCCCCAAGTAGATCACACACACACACGGGAAAGATAGGCTGGCACAGATTTACCTGCTGTGCCCCCTTCTGCCCAGAGTATAAGGTAGTTATCACTGCCACCAGACACTCCACAATCAGCTATTCTAAGGCCCTTTACAAAGGCTGTCCAGTTGTACTGTGTAATACTTATACCAATACAATTTGTAGTAGTTGACCAAGACAGCCAGACCTGCGAGTGGCCCACACAGTGTCACCAAATAAATATAAGCACTCTCAAAGGTTAAATACTTTCTAAAAGGGATCAGCCACAATAAATGTTTTAAATATATTTAATAATAAATAATAAAAGAACATGAAAATACTGAATCTATATTTACAGTAAACCACAGAGTTGAAATCACAGGAAATATTGAAAAATAACATTGCTGTACAAACTCGGACAAATAGAGAAAAGCAATATCTAAACTAAGCTTCACTATGTTTTCCTGACTGAATCTAGGAGAATTACTATTCCCTACTTACTTAATAGAGCAAGGCAGATGATATGGTGAATGGTCCTTCTTGTTGTAAGGCCCAAGACAGAATACTTAGTGCTGAGAGAACACTCTGTGTAATATCCAAAACATAATTTCCAAGATGGCTGGCAGAATGACCTCATCAGGTCACCTGACTGTAGGTTCTCATAGTATCCCCCTTTGAAGCTGAGACAGGAATTTAGCAGACGGCTACAGTCCACTTCTAAATGTTTATGGCAGTTCCTGGGGCTTCCCCTCTTTTTACTGACCTATGAACAAAGGCTTCTTCCAGACCTACCATCTCCTATTTAGCACAGCTAATTTAATTTCAAGGATTTTCCAAAACTACCTGGACTGAGGTTAACCATTTCTCTTCCAGTGTCCTTTGCTAACATATGTACATACAGTTCTAATACATTTGTAACATAAGCATCTGTACAAGTAAGTTTGATCTTCAAATGCCATGTAGTTCTAATACATTTCTAACTTAAGCATTTGTGTAAATCAGTTTGATATTAAAATGGCATACAGTTCTAATACGTTTGTAACACAAGCATCTTGTATTTGATATTCAAAGGACTATATCATTCTTTGCCAAAACTCCAGCTAGCTGTGCTGGCACTGGCTCATATCAACACAATACCTTTCAATTCTACAGAATTTCGCAGAATGCTCAGATGTTTGTTTTGCATTTTTTGCCACTTGTTAGATATGTAGTTTTCTGGCAAGTCATTAAAGATTGCAGTTATGTAATGATAGATGTTTGTGTTCAGACTGTGTATCCTTCAGATAATGTGTGGTAATACAAAACCTGTTATTCTTGCAACTTTCCAAGTATATGAGAGCAGTATATAAAATCTGCTCCTGATTTTTGCTGTTTGTCTCCCCATTATTTTTGACTTTTTCTCAAGTAGAGAGTTATGTCCTAGAGACTGACTTGTTTGCATCTCAAAACAAGAGACTGTCAAAAAAGGCCTTGTTATGAGCACCCTGTCGCGTCTCGTATATTCAAATGAGACACTGAGGCATGGGGTGGGTTCAAGTTTATTGTACATAAGCACATCAGGAGCTGTAAATAGAACATATACTTTGAACTTCATATGTTTACTGACTAACTCATTACTTCTAACACACTCACATGTGCGTCTCCAAGCTAGCACTCACACTGACTATACAAAATGACACTGATCTCACATGTGATCAGTACCTTATATGCACATGCTCTCAGACTACATTGGCTGACTAGGTACAACATGCACACTGAACTACACACTAAACAAGGAGGCTTGGGCATTGGATACTTTTTCCTTCACATGGGCAAGTGTCTTCCTGTATTCTTTCCCTCTGATCCCATTGTTGTCCACAGTGATCCAGATAAATGAGGAGTGGCCAACAATGCCTTCACCTTTTTTGCTCAGGCGGCACCAGTTATTCCTCCTGGAAACTTCAGGGGGAAACATCATGCTCTGCTATTGCTAGTGGACCTCCTGTCTCAAAACGAGGGTGTTGTCAGAACAGAAGCTGCTGTTAACAAAGGACTAATTTGTAGAACATATCAAATATGAGGTTTAAAAAGGTAAGATTTGAATGATAGGGGGAAAGAATGGTGATGGGGCGGTAGTTTGTCAGTTCTTTTGAATTACCTCCTTTGTAAAATGGAATTATATGGGCAATTTTTCAGATATCAGTGACTAGATTTTCAGATGTAGATCTTTTAATAAGAATGGCTACAGGGTAGGCTATTTCATCAGCAGCAGTTCTCAGAAAATCAGCGGGTAGACTATCTGCAGCTAATGTTGTGGGGTTTTATTTTTTAGAAGTTGTAGGGTGAAACTGTTATAGTTATTGTTTGGTTTAGGTGGTTCTTTGGGAGTGGAGGGATGGTTGAGGGCTGACTAAGGCCAGAATAGATTCAGTGAAATATTTGTTGAATTGTGTGGCTATGTTCTCCAAGAAGTTTGTTGTGGTTGGGGAGGGTGTACCAGCTTTATCAGGTAGGAGAATGTTGTTAATAGCTGACCAGAATTTTTGAGACTTGTTTAGATGCTTTATTGTATATTGTGATAGTAGCTGATTTTATCTAGTTTGACCAGTCTCATTGTTTTATTTCTTAGCTCTAGGTGTAACTGTTTAGAGGCTTGAGATCTAGTTTTATACCATTGGTCCCAAATTTTGTCTCTAGCTTTCAGTAATGACCTAGGTTTTGCTATTCCACGGTGCAAATGTGGATTTAATTCTTATAGTTCTGGGAGGGGCATGTGAGTTGAGTATATCTAGAAAGGCAGAGTTAAAGTAATTTATTGCTTCATTTATGTTGGCAGTCTTAATTACAACTTTTTAGAGTAGTAATAAAATAAGTGGGGTTAAAGTTTCTTTTGTTTCTTATTAGCTGGTAGGTTGTGGGTTTAGCCTGATATGTACGTTGTTTTAGCATAAAGGTTTGTAGGTGCTCACTCGGGTAGGCAGCCAGAATGACATGAGTGAGCTTGGTCTGTTTATCAGTATCTAGTCCAGTTGTCTCTTGGATCATTTATCAATTCTAGTGGGTGATTGGATTAATTGCATTAATTAATTACAGCCACGGATGTTGATGCAATTGGTGGGATTGTTTGAACTGCAAGTTAACCAATCTATATTAAAGTCCCCCATAATGATTGTTTCATGTGAGAATACATTGGAGGCCCAGTGTAGTAAGTTCTTTAATATGGGTATGTTATTACTGGGTGGGATGTAGCATCCGATTATGTTTATAATTTTTTTTTTGTGGGGGGGGAATAATTTTTAGTCTGGTAAGGATAATGTCAGCATTGTCAAGAGTAGGGGTGGATAGTTCCAAGATTTCCACATTAAGCTGATTTTTAAACATAATGGCAATGCTGTCTCCTGTTTTATTTTTTTCGTCATTACCCAAGATTTCATTATTTGTAATGTCAGGTTTCAGCCATTTTTTGGTTAGAAGGAGAATATCAGGTGAATATAGTGAGAGGTTGGCATGTAGGTCATGAATGTTTTTAGTAATGCTGCTTATATTTATATTTAGCAATAATAAGTCTGCAGCTTTTCTAGGGAGCTGTAGTGTGATGGGATGGTGATGAGAGTGTTGAGTGGAGGAACTAGGAATAAGAGTAGGTGGGCCTGGATTAAGATGTATGTCATCGCTGAGACATAGTTTAAATGCCGCAAAGCTTCTGATTTTTATGATTTTGGCCAAATACCCATCATATTTCAAGGATGGTTTGGAGGAATGGTGGTGTGGTGGGGATAAATAGGGAGTGTAATGAACTACTGATAAGTTCAAAATGGATGCGTGTATAAGAGAGGTGAAACAAGCAGGGTTTTGAGAATGAGGGGTAGTGGTGGTGTGGTGGGGTGTTGAGTCAATTAGACTGACATGGTATGAAGTACTGTAGGGCAAATATTGTCAGAATTGTTATGTATAATTGAGATGTATAATGTTTTCAACTAAAATTGTCAACATGCTTTGATTTCATTTATATAAATGTATGATTACCTATGTCATACGTGATAATTTAATAAAGATGTTTCTTGTGTGGCAAAAAAGGATCCTGCACTCCTTGGACGTGCACAGACAGCTCAGGTTCTACCTTGACAGGACTAAACCTTTCAGAATATCTGACCAGCTGCTAGTCAGCTTTGCTAAAGGGGCAGAGGGCAAGGCCATTTCAAAGCAAACCATTTCTAAATGGATAGCACACTGCATCCATTTCTGAAACAAACACCATGGAATACCTACGCCACAGGGGATCAGGCCTCATTCCACTAGGGCTACCTCCACCTCTACAGCTTTTCTCAGGGGTGTCCCTACCAGGGACATCCTGGAAGATGCAACCTGGAGTTCTGTAAACACCTTCACCAAACATTACCACTTACCTATCTTTTCTAAATCCAGAGCTGGATTTGCCACAGCAGTCTTATAAGGCTTGCTAGCCAGCCCTACTACTGCTTGACTGCCTTCACCCTTCCTCAGCTTTGGGAATCAACCCAAGTGTGATGACTGCAATAGTGAAACACGAAGAACATAGTACAGTTGTGTACACTTGCCATAAATGTAGATGTTCGAGTGTATTCACTGTTGCAGTCCTGGTAACCTATCCTCTTTTTAGGCCATATCTTACGGAAATGGTATTTACTTTTTACTGGAGGTGTTCCACACCATTTGATTGCTTCCTATTTTGGGGGCTTCTGACATCTGGAGCAAGAAAAACTGATGTAATGGCATTGGCTGCATGTTTTATACCCCTGACAACCTGACGTCATGGATGAGGCAACAGCATCTGACGCAGAAATCCCAAGACTCTGGTATTCAGGCCGACTGAGGGCTACCTGCAGGGCAGATAACCAAGTGTGATGACTGCAACAGTGAATACACTCGAACGTCTACATTTATGGTAAGTGTACACAACTGTACTTTCTGTAGATGTACACAGACAACTGAGATGTTATTTGCACAGAGTGAATTATAGCAGAATATTATTTGCACAGAATCAAAGATAAATAGAAAGTCTAGCCAGCTGTTTATCTCTTTTGCCACAGGAAAAGAGGAAAGGGCAGTACTGCAAGATTTTCTTATGGCTATCCCAGTGCTGTATTTTCTGTTCATTTTAGTATAAGATTTTTTTTTCCTTTTTTGCAGTATGGTGGACCGAGCAGATGGCTCCTGTGCATTCCTGCACCTAATTGGCCTATTTGTTCCATGGCCATATGATCTGGGGATTCCCAGACTGGTGACAGCCCTATGGCCGATTTGTTCCTGCCCAGGAATCCCCCATAAGGTGAGCTACCCATAGCAAGAGTTGGGAGGTAGGGAGCAAGACAGCTTTTCTGAATCTGTGGGTTGAGCTGCATTCTCACTTGGCATTGCATCTCTTTCCCCTATGGTGGTTCTTGTGAGCTTCACTAGAACTGCACTCTGAGAGTTCCACACAGTAGTATGGGATTGATTGACCCAGACTCCATGGGATAGACCTCTAATGCTTCCACTAGGTGTTTACCCACATGGCAAAACAGAGCAGTCTCCCTCCCATCAGAATGAGCAAACAGGCAGTGGCTAATCAGTCCTATACTCCCCTGGCAACTCCTACAGGTGCCCAAGTAATTTTTTTTAATCGGGTCACATGAAACATAGTTGGGCCTTTATTCCTGTATGCCATAGAGTTGCTAGGGAAAGAAACTTGAAGATCTATGAGAGCTCATAATACTAGGGACACAACTGCAGCTACTGTCTTCCTTCGGAGAGTCACTGTAAGGTCTGTTTTGGAAGCAGCTACTTTTGCGTCTGCCCACACATTCTCAAGGCATTACAAGGAGAACATTTGCTCCAAGTCAAGAGCTAAGAAGCCTACAGCCATATTGCAGGGTATGATTAACTCCCACTGCTCCATTCTATCCAAATTCCTTGCTTGATACAGCTCTGAGAGTTGTCCTGATAGTCAGGACTGCTACAACTACGATTTAAATAAAGAACATAATATAATTGTGTAACAGCCTACTGTGATAGCAGATGTTTGAGTGGATCACTATTGCAGTACAGTTTCCCTTCAGCCATCCCCTATTTTAATGTAGAGCATCCTGTGTTGGGGTATAATACTCTATCCTAAGCCAATCCATTTTGTTTTTGTTTCCTCCTTATAGGACCTTGGGCCTGTCCAAACCTGAGTAGGATTTGGGCACCCTGTTTCTTCTTTTCTGCTATTCATATAGCACATGTGGGTCTGTTCCATTCTGTACTCCTTGTAGTCTTTCCAGATCCCTGCCGTTTAGGTGTCACTGATCATAGCCTTGATCCTGGAGAAGGAAAGTTGTAATATGGCATGAACAGAAATTGGTGTCATATTGGAGATGTCCTGACATCCCAGAGGGCTGGATATCTGCCATGTCTGGAGGGGAAAGGGTGCTGAGCTCTGTGTATAGGGCTGGATGTCTGGCCCTTCTCCAGCTGATGTCCTAGTAGTCAGGACTAATGTAAAAAAATGGCCTATTTTTGAACATCTACTGTTATGTTATTACATAACTGTACTTTCTTAACATAACTCTTACATAACTGACCTAGTATAGGACATTTGCATTTCTGATGTTTATAGCCACACCTTATGCAGAACTTTAGTGATACAATTTTCATGCTTTTCCTGGCTCATTTTCTTTTTATTCTTTTTAGCATATCTTTATTTTCCCATTTATTTATTTATTTGACATTTGTTGACCAGGTTGGTCTGATTGGGTAAAAGCCTTTTTTCACTAGAGGCCCAGGGAGAAAAGCTCCGCCAGGAATACAGACAAATAGTCTAAGTGAAAAATCCAGATTGTATAGACAGAAATAGGTTGTATAGTAAGTCCAAAGGTGTGCGCACACATAGTATAACAAATGCAGTGTAACAATTGGACCAAATGTGTGCACACATATAATGTAACAAATACACAGTGTAACAGTTGTATATCAGAAGTTATATACAAATAAAAAACATGCTACTATGAGTGGTACAGCAGTAAAAACAAGTAAATAAATGTATACAAGTAGCAAAGATATGTACAGGGGGAAACACATTTGTACATCAGAAGTTATATATAAGCATATACCATAGGCAGTTTGAGTGTTACAGATACAATTACATAAGGCTAACAGTATCTGACGTAGTAGCTAGAGTTCAGATAGGAGGAGAAATCCTACAGTAGTAGGATAGGAGGAATGTAAGGTTAAAAGAGTAGAGACCAGAGAGTGGGAGATGTAGTTCTTGTTAGTCTGAAAGAGGAAGGGAGTTGGATTTCAGGGCAAGAGTGGACATGAGAGAAAGAGAGGAGAAGAGGTGAGAGGATGGACTGAGGGAATCAGGAGCATATTGTGGTGGGCGAGTACAATGACAGATCCATTTATTGTTAAGATGGGTTTTGAGAGCAATCTTGAATCTCTGAGGGTGATTAATATTCCTGATGTGAAGTGGGAGTTTGTTCCAAGCTTGTGCAGGAGAGTAGCTGTACAAGTTTTGCCCAATTTTGCTTTTACATTTGTAGATAATGAGGTGGTTTTATTCAGAACTTCATAGAGACTGAGGGAGTATAGTACGAGACTAGTGAGGCCAGGTCAGGTAAGAGGAGGGTCGATGCAGGATAGAGTATCTGATCTGAAGCTGAGAGTTGAGAAGTTGGTGGGTAAATTCTAACCAGTGTAGGCTTTTGACAGTAGTGAGACTGATAAGTTTGACCTGCTGCGAATATAGCTATTCTGTTGTAAGTAGATTAAAGTTGAGACAGAAGCAAGAATTGTAGGTTTGTGAGGATTTGTGAGTCATAGAAGAGGCTTGGAAGGAGGTAAGCATGGGATAGAGAGATTTTGGAACTGTTGGTGAGAAATTTTTTGTTCCAATACAGACGTCTGAGTTTTTTTAATGTTATTGTTGATGTGTAGATCAAATTTGAGCTGGTCATGTATGATAACCCCTAGAATCTTAGTATGAGACTCAAGTGAGATAAGTGTATTATTAAGGGAAGAGGTAGAGAAGGTCGATTTAAGATGGTTCACGGTTTTGGGGTGAAGAGCAGGAGTTTTGTTTTTTAAGGGTTATGAATCAGCTGATTCTTGGTGAGCCAGTTTTCGATTGAATGGAAGGATTTTTGTGTGAGAGTATTTAGGTCAGAGAAGGGAGTCCACTAGGATAATGACTGTGGAGTCAGCATATTGCATGAGAGATAAATGAGGACAGGAAGCATATAACTGATTAGCAAAAATGTTGAACAGAAGAGGAACAAGAATAAACCCTTGGGCTACTCCCATTTTGAGAGGGAGGGGATGAGCTGTAGTAGAGGGCCATCTGACTGTAGCCGATCAGAGAGGTAACTCGCAAACCATGAGATGGTTGAAGGGGACAGATAAAGTTCAGGGAGTTTAGTAAGAAGTAGAGGGTGGGACACGGTGTCAAAAGTTTTAGACAGGTCAAGGAATAGGGTGGAAATGAGTTAGTTGTTATCCCTAGCTTGGGATATAGTGTTAATGAAGGAGATAAGAGCAGTGGACGTACTGTGCTGTGGACGAAAGCCGGGTTGTGTGGGGATGAGTAGGTTTTCTTGTAGGAGGTAATGTAGGATTTGTTTATGGACACATTTCTCTAGGATTTTAGAGAGAGGTGAAAGAATAGCAATGGGTCTAAAGTTGGCAAGGTCAGAAGAGTTGCCTCTCTTGTGAATGGGTATGATGTAAAACTTTTTTCCAAATGGTGAGGACTTTAGGTTCAGTGAGCGAGTGGTTAATGAGAATGGAGATGGAAAGTGGAAGTGAGTTTGGCTGAAATAATGTCAAATATACCACTCTATTAGCCAGTGGATTCATGAGCTCTTTATAATCATGATTCACCCACCACCAGGGGCAACAATATCCTAGATCTAGTCATTACCAACATGAGTGACCAGTTGTCCACACCTGAAGTTAACGCCTCATTGGTCCGATCCGACCATGAGCTAATCACCCTAGATATCCACATCCTGCCCCCACCCCCCATTAAGGAAACCATGGTAAAAAATTTCTCCAAAGCCAACTTCATGCTTCTTAAGACAGAAGTGGTGAACTTCATGACACCCATGCAGGTGGACAATACAGTTATGACTACTAAATCCTACACAATTGCACTTTATAAGCACTTACATGAGTGCATGGATCGTGCTATCCCAAACAGAACCAAGATGCTATCCTCCAAAAAAAGGAAGCCAATCTGGTGGTCCCCTGCCATAAACAAACTATACAACAGAAGGAAGAAACTGTTGCAAAAGAGAGTAAAATCCCATGAGTGGAGGAGCTCCCTGGTCAGTCTCAGTAAGAAGCTGCGATCCCTGACAAAATCACTGATTCTAAAGACAACCACAAAGCATTCTTTCTATAGCTATGTCAATAATCTCAATGGCAACACTCAGATCTGCTCTGAGTTACAGCACAATGGGACTAAATATACAGACCCAACTGATATTGCCAACATCCTGGCAGATAGGTTCAGTGCTAACTTTAACCCCCTCTCATCCCTTAAACAGCCCATCTCTATACTGGAAGAATGCAAAGTTCCTGTAATTACAGCTGCATAGGTAAAAACCATACTCTCCAAAGCCAAGAACACCGCATCCATGGGACCAGACAACATCCCAGGCTGTGTTCTACACGAACTACAGAACGAACTGGCACCCCACCTAAGTACCATGTTCAGTCATAGCCTCACCTTAGGCCTTGTGCCTGCTGAATGGCGCACAGTGACGGTTATCCCACTCCACAAGGGGGGAGCCACCACCAAGACATTGTTAATCTCCAAACTCTGGACCCCACCCAGTTCGGGTTTGTAAAAGGCAGATCATGTCTCCTAAACCTGATAGACTTCATTGAAGCAGTCACCAAAGCTGTTGACAAGGGTAACGTGGTTCACACAGCCTATCTATATCTTGCCAAAGCTTTCGACACCATCCCCCACTCTGGAATTATAGATAAACTCACTAAACTAGGTATAAATTCCTATGTCACAAGATGGGTTGCCAACTGGCTCACTGAAAGAACCCACACTGTGAAAGTAGCAGACTCCAATTCCGACTTCAGACCAGTGACAAGTGGATTATCACAGTATTCAGTCCTGGGTCCTCTCCTGTTTGGTATCTACTTCTCTGAAGTACAGGCTAACACAGAAGGTCTTTGGCTAACGAAGTTCGCAGATGACTGCAAACTAGGAGCCATAATCGAAACTCCTAACGATGTGGACATCCTACAAAAGGGCCTCACTGAGACAGATGCCTGGTGTCAAAGCCATGGCCTCAAGCTCAATGCCAAAAAGTGCATTGTCATCCCCTTTGGTAAAAACTCTGTACCCATGAACTACAACATAGGCGGTAGTATACTTGACACCAAAAGTGTGATAAGAGACCTTGGGACACAGGTGGACAGTAGTCTCCTTTGATAATCACATTGCCACAGTAGTCAGGAAATCCTTCTACATGGCACACCTCATCAAAAAGGTTTCTCATCCAGAAAAAAAGAGGTCATTGTTCCCCTCTACTCATCACTCATTAGACCCATTATAGAGTACAATGCCCCTTTTGGTATGTACCTCACAAGACATCTACAACAACTGGAAAGGCCGCAGAAATACCTCACAAAGAGGATTACTGGCCTCAAACAGATGCCCTACGCAGACCGTCTCAAAAAACTCCAGCTTTACTCCGTCGCATATCGCCTACTCAGAGGTGATCTCTGCCTAACATACAAAGCTATGTCAAACCCAGAGCTGTTGGACATGCTCCACTTAAAGAAATCCCAAGCCCTCCGAGCTACACGCTCTAGGGACTTAAACCTTGTCACCACAATAAACAGAACATGCCGGAGGGATAGATTCCTGTCCTAGGGACTTTCCATACTCTGGAATAAACTACCTGTCTATATCAAACAAAGCTCCTCGTTAGCACTCTTCAAGAAAAATCTTGATGATTGGATGGGAAATAGAAAATTCATCACGGGATCACCTCTGTGGCTCTGCTTGACAGTGGCACAGGAAAATACTTTTCTTGGGTGGCAAAAGCCAGGGTACCTTTTTGGCTGGGCTTGTAAAGGCCCCAGGGCCGGTAGCCTAGTACTTACCTATAAACCTATTGTTGTTGTTGCTGTATATGAACTAACCTTTAGTGGGTTTTCCCTTCTTTCAGTATCACAACTGTCAGTCTTCTTTTCCATGTCTCTGACACCTCTCCACTGCTCATGATTTTATTCATCAAGCTTGTCCATATGTTCACCAACCTGTTCCCTACTAATTTCCAGGGTTCTGTGGCATCCCATCTGCCCCCAGCAGTTTGTTCACAGCTTGCCTCTCCATCACCGTTTTGACTTAAATATCTCATCTCTTTCCTGTTAACAGTATCCTTTACTGCTTTGCCAACTGTGCTAGGGGCAACATTCCTTACTCTGCTTTGACTTCTTGCATAGTTTTTGTAATTGTCACCTCTGTACTAAAGGAACATTCATAATAATTTCTGAAGAACTTTCATATACCCACTACTGAATGCATCCCCTCATCTGCATCTTCTCTCTGAATTCAAAAAGTAGCTCTTTCTGTTTTTGTTCCCTTAATCGTCTTGTCACTACTTGTATTGCTCTTGGGATGCTTGCTTACTGTCTCTGTTATAGCCACCTGTTGCCTTCTGATTCTATTATATTTCAACCCTTGCAAACCACACTTTCATTTCTTTAACCGTTCCATTTCCTACTCACTAGGAGTCTTCCCCTGCCACTGTAGTTCTTATAATGTGCTCAGCAAAGATTCTTTTTCTTGCAACTGTCTGCTTTTCTTTTCTTAGGTGTACTTTTTACTATTGCACTATTCATCCTTTACTTTACATTCTTCCAGTGTATTATAGAGTCTTCTTCCATCCCATACTGTTTTATTAATAAGTAGTTCTTGTACCAATTATTTAGAGTGGTTTCTCAGCATATATGGAGGGAATCTCCACTGTTTCCTCATGTTGATATTTGGACCAAAGGACTGAGGAATACATGGTCAGAATATAAAATTTGAGATGTCTTTGCCTCCTTTACAAATTGCTATGCTTCTTATGTGTGTGTACATATATATATATATATATATATATATATATATATATATATATGTATGTATATATATATATATATATATATATATATATATATATATACATACATACACACACACACACACACACACACACACACACACACACACACACATATATATATGGGTCTACTTTGAATGATCGAAATTTCAAAATTTCGAATGTCATATGGCCGGGACCATATGATTGAAGTTTTAAAACTTCGAACATTCAAAACAAAACAAAAACAAATTAATACACATTTATGCAGGGGGGCAAGTCCCCCTGCAACCCCCCACATGGGAGGCTGCCCCCCCACACTCACACACACCGCACTATTAAAATATATCAACTCCGAGATTGCACTACAGCGAGGAAAAGGGAATATTCCCATCCCACACTGTATGGCGAGCACCATTTAAGTGTTCAAAGTTTTAAAACTTCGATCATATGGTTTCGGCCATATGAAATTCGAAGTTCTAAAACTTCGATCAGTTAAATGGGACCCGTATGCATATATATATATATATATATATATATATATATATATATATATATATAGATATATATATATATAGATATATATATAGATATATATATAGATATAAATGTAGATATAGATATATATATGCAGAACCACCTGAAATGCCTAGCTGAGTAAAACGTACATTCTTTGGTCTTGTTCCTTGGTTTCTTTATCTGTGAACGCCCAGCAGCAGAGTGGTTTTCTACATATTTTCTTTTCTTAGTTGAATCATTTTCCTCCCTGGGATATAGCTCATTGTGATAATAAAAGCATATTACAATAACCCATGTTTAACATGAAACTCTCATGTAAATGTAAAATCTGTAACATTATTTTTAGCAAGTTTTTTTGCCATTGTTCGGTAGTATTTATATCATAGCTATTATTGTTATATAGCTATAACAGTCCCCATGATTACTGCATATCTGCCTTCTTCAGGCTCTACTTTACCCCAGGTCCTTAATGGGAATTTGCTCTGTGTTAATGCTACTATCCTATGCATGTAACTTGCTATAATCAAATCTCCCTCTCACAAGTTTCTCATGTTCCATGTCTCCTAAGTGAGTTTCTTATAACCTACTAGATTTGAGCCTTTCTTTTTAAGTACATTGAGTATTCTATCACCTGTGACTGGATTGCTAATCCCATTCACATTCCACTAAATATCAGTTGGGGTTTCTTCTCTGCGGAGTCTGCCCTGACCCTAATCTATTTGACAGTGAACTGAGCTCCCATTTCAACACCTTCTTTACTGAATCCATAGCTAAACTAACTAACACATTCCCACATAAGAGCCCACCTAACTCCCTCTTCACAACGCCCAACAACCCAAACAACAATCCCCTTAATTTCCATCTCAAACCTGTTTCCACCAATTTTATAAAAAAGCTTCTATCCAAGCTAAAGCCATGCTCTAATGCCCCTGACAACATTCCCTCCTCCTTCCTCAAACATGCAGCTGAAGGTATTGCTCTCCCAATTAGTATTCTGATTAATAGATCCTTAAATGAGTCATACGTACTGAAACTCTGGCATTCAGCCTACATTCTACCTCTTCACAAAGGAGGCAAAAACACCACTATTTCTAACTTCCGCCCCATCGCCCTACTCTCTCCAATATCTAAAATTCTAGAAAAATGTGTCCACCACCAACTTTTGCCTTATCTAATTCAGAATCACTTCCTAACACCCACCCAGCATGGCTTCTGTCCTGGCCACAGTACCATAACTGCCTTACTATCCTTCCTAGAAACTGTCAATCAAGCATGAGACTCTGGACTCATTGTATCTACAGTACTGCTAGATCTTTCGAAAGCCTTTGACACCATCTTCCATACGCACCTTTTTCATCATCTGACTAACCTCAATCTCTCCCCTAATACTCTATCCTGGTTCTCCAGTTACCTATCTGACAGATCTCAAGCTGTCAAATGGAAGAACTCCTCCTCTTCCTTCTTGCCTACACCTACTGGCGTTCCTCAGGGGTCCATCCTTGGACACATGCTTTTCAACATCTTTATAAATAACCTTCACACCGTCATCCCTGACACCATGGTCATCCAATATGCAGATGACTCTACCTTGGTCTGTTCTGCCCCCAACTTTCCTGAACTTCTGACCAAAACTCAATTAGCCTTTTCCACTACAGAGAACTGGATGCACCAAAACCACCTTTCACTCAACTCCAATAAATCTAAAATACTAATTTTCCTCCCCTCCAAGGTAACCTCCTTGGACAAAAACACTTTCAATGTCCTAAGCCAAACTAACACTGCCATTGAAGTGGTCCCCTCTGCAAAACTCCTTGGCATTACCATAGATGAAAACCTCAAATTCGATCTTCACATACAACAAAACATAAAGAAAACCCACCAAAAGCTAGGTATGCTATATAGGAACAATCATTTTCTTTCCCACTCCTCTAGGCATACCCTGGCAATCACCTACCTTCCCTTCTATATGGAGCCCCTCTTCTAACTAATTTGTCTGCTACCAACACCTCTAAGCTCGAAGCTTGCTATAATAAGATCTCTAAATTTGCCACCAAATCCAAAACATCAACTCACCACTGCCTCAGCCTACAATCTCTGAACTGGTTAGAACTCCCTAACCACCTAGACTATTTGCAACTAACCACCGCTCACAAACTAATATTCTCCCCTGATATATGTCCAACCTTAAAGAACATCCTTCCTCCATACATCCCAAACAGCTCACTAAGATCTGAACACCAAAACCTAATCTTCATTCACAAACCCAAACATCCCGCTGGCCAGCTTCTACTCTCCTTCTCTCTAGGTAAAAAATAGAACTCTCTGCCTCCTTCTCTTAAGACCATACCCAACACTGAATCCTTCAAGACCCAACTTTTCCTACACCTATCTTCCAAATGGAAATGCTCCTGCTTTCACCCCACATAAATTCTAGGGATTCCCCCTCCCCTATACTCTCATACTTATTCTTATTGCTCCAAAGAACCAGAACTAGCAGACTTTAATTGACTCCAAGCATGTTAATATTGTAATCATCTCAAGAAAAGAAAAAAAAATATTTCTGTTAAACTGTCTCATAATGTATATAACACTTTGCAATTCTTGAATATATAAATCCTACTCTTGTATTTCACTTTGTAACCTTTAATTGTATTTTGCAACCTTTATTGTATTGTATTGCTCATGGAGCTTCTCTCCCCGGGCCTCCACTGAAAATGGGCACTTCTTGGCCCAGTGGACTTCCCTAGTAATCAAACTGATAATAAAATAATAATAATAATGTCCCCACTATGTTGGTGTTGGTCTCCTCTTGGTGCTTTGGTTTCCTCCCACATTCCAAAGACATCAACCTGCATCATCTACTCTGACTTCAGGTGCCTTCAGGGCTTCACCTGGGTCAATAAATATTTTATCACTATGCCCTTGCAACTCCCACTCTAATATCATCCACCCCCAACCAACCACTACCTTTCATTCCACTCCACTAACTACCTTGATTATAGCAAGCTCAGATGCTCATAAGCCTAGTACTTATTATACAGCAGGAACTTCTTATTGTAACATTTGTTAATGTCTGTTATGTACTTCACAGATAAAGATTCTAGTTGTCTACTGATGTACTATGTTCTTCATCTGTAAATATGTTGTAAGTAATTGCTATGTTAAACTGTAAATCGCTATGTAATCCACTGTAACTACTGTCTGTTTATTTTAACTGTGGAGCTTTTCTCCCCGGGCTTCTGCTGAAAATGGACCTACGTCCAGTCGGACACTCCCGGTCAACAAATATAAATAAATAAATAAATATCACCTCCTGGAAATTATATTTTGTTTTTGTAGGGTATGTAGTTTTGAATTTTAATCCTTTGACATTACAAAATGACTGTGCAGGAATAAAAGCTGCTCTTTTCTTGGGGGTGGGAAAGGAGAATCTCATGTCTGACACCTTCGACTCTCTATGACACCTTCAACTCTCCAGATGTAGGATTATGATCAGACTTCCACAGTTGAGATTAAAGCCTTCTCTTTCAGCATTTAAATGGAGAAATGAACCACTGTCTGATGCAGGATCCTCTGCCATTGCTCATTGTTATCTATGCTATACGGTGTGCCCGCTGTAAAATCAACTTTTCCTCCGTCATTTGAGTTCACTAACCATATCCCTGTAAATGACACGCAGTCTCTTATTTCATCCCCTTCAATTTTCCACTGAAATGCAAATGCTTTCTCCTAGATCTATCCTTGTGTTCTACAACTACAGAATCCAATATCTCTAATTTTTGTCACAGCAGCTGAAACTCTCGCATTCAGGACTTTGTTTTCATTCTGTACTGACTAAATTGTATATCCGTGTATGTTTACTATGACGACCTCCTTCATTTTTGTATCAGTAGCTCCTCATATAGTTGTCTGTTCTTGTATTCATTTTTTTGCATTTCCTTACATATAGTCACCAGGATAACTTCTTTCTCCTCTTCCATGTACACTGGTTCTGAATGTGTACTCCCCATCTCTTAGCCATTCATGTTATGATATGAAGTTCTCATCTTCTTTGTTTTACTGGTTCTGTTGCCTTTCTTTTTTTTTTTTTCATAAACACTTCTTGCTTCAAAATTCAAATGTGTAATGTATATCCTTCCTGAATTGAACTAGCTGATGAAACCAAATAAATACTGTCTTTTGATGGAATGATTGCTGGAGCAAAATCTTTTTGGGCTTAAATCACTTGTGCCATACCAGATGTCACCACAATGCATTCATTTATGTAGGGTTTGGAGGATTGAATGAGGTCGTATCTAGAATGAGAAGCTGGATGACCAGCAGGCACAGTGGCAGAAACATACAAGAAAAAATAGAAAGCATTGTTGAGCCCAAGATAAAGCTAACCATGCAAACCAAGTAACAGGTGATAATGAGCAAACAGTCATGGGAAGGAGATGTACAAAGTGTTAATAGAATACAGTATGGACACTTTGACCAAATTTACCTCAGGTAAAACGAGCCCTAATTTCAAATGTGGTTTAGTCAGGGTGATGACAGATGTACAGTGTTATTGTAATTCAGACACTTGTTGGACTGTTATTACATATATCTGAGACAAGAGTATATTGTTGTAACAAGAGTAGCTGTACGGCTGAAACCCAGCCATATTCGGAGGTGCTGAAGAGACTGAGGCTCCCTGGAATAGTGACATACTGCTGCCATGGTTTTCCCAGGGGACCCATCTCCTGTGTATACCTGTCTTGTACCAGGAAAGGGGGTGCAGTGGGCTGTACTGGCATATTGTGCATGCTTCCACATGTAACTCAGTCACATCCCTACCCCTTGTGGACAGCATGCCCCTTCCATGAATTCCCATCCTCCAGTAGTGATCAACCACAAGGGTGCATCAAAATGTACCAGGATGAGTGTGCCCATCCTCTGAGCATGCACTGTCAAGCACTCAAGTCGCCATTCAAACTTTGTTTTTCTGAGCTATATTCAGGGCTTTATCCCTCTTGACCACTGGTGCAGGTGGCTTATGATGGAGTGGGTAATATTGTGATGTACTGGGAACAAGAGTTTTATTTGGGTTAGGCGGTGAGTACCTAAGTAACATACGAGTAGAACATGAAGGTCCTTCAGAAGCACAGTTAGGATGCTTCCAGAATTTGCCAAAATTAATATGAGTGATGTCACTACTGGATGAGTATGGTTGTTTGTAAAGTTAAGAACAGAGATTTTTTTACTTCTGAGGACAACTGTTGTATGGTCATGGTGAAGGAGCTGAGGATGCTTCAAGTTCCTACAATTACAGATCTGTTTACTTACAAACGTGTTAACATTATCTCTTCCATTGGTGTAGAATAGTCACTGACACCCTATTGTAGATATGGCAATGTGCAAATGCTGCATGTCATAGTATCTTGTGGTTGTAGCACTTTAAACTAGAAACCTGTCAGAGGGTCACAACTCTCTAGGATGACTATGACAAGCGCTGATGTTTCAGATGAATAGAGAGGGATATTGTTACAGAAGTCTGGGGTACCTATAGTGGTTGATTTGTTTCAGGTAGTTTGTATTTCTAGAGATCTATGTTTCCTTATTGAACTTGGCTACCCTATGACATAGACATTTACGACTGGTCTGGACATAAATGGGACATTTAGGAGGGCAACTCATGTAGTGTGCTGTTTATTAGCACAGTGTTTTGTTTTAGTGTTTGAAAGAGGAATAGAGGGGATCTTCACTCTGTATATGCCTATGCTGGCAACTAAGTTAACTATTTCTAAAACTACTTTCAGTAGCGCAGTTGGTACATTTGGCTTGGCAGTACCATGGTTCATGCCATATTTGAGGGACAGGGTACAGACAATGTGTGCTTTTGCATATATATTCATAGAATTGTTGTACAGGTAGCGACCCTCAGGGAGTCTGTGGTGAGATAGCTGTGCCTCTTGGTTTGGATTCCATCTGCTGCTAGGAGCACGATTGTTTTTTTCCTTGGCTTGTAATTGCAGTACAAAATATCACAGTTGGAATATAAAAAGTTGTTATTGTTGACAATTTTACTACGTTGGGACTAGGTTATCACATGTTCTTCACTGTGGTTGTCAACAGAGGTCAAAGATGAAAGATAAGGTGAGGTTTATTTATGTTTTACACCTTTTGTCCATGTCTGTGACATCATCGTTAATTGGGAGTGTATGTAGGGAAGGTTCATAGATGCTTGTCCACCAGCTAAAATTTGTTCTGAAAGGTACAGTGATTACTAGTTTACTAGTTTTTTCCAATGGTTAGTTTTGCAATTAATTATATGTAGAAGATGTTTTAGTTACTACTATTTACATCTAGACCAAACAAGATGTGTTTAATTATAGTAAATCCCTGCAAGCTAAGGAATAGTTTCCTAGTTCATCTGTCATAGCACATTCATGGTAGATATAGATCTGCAACTTATCCATGGACACATTTAGATGTGTACAGTGAGATCACCGAATGTACTGAGTTATGGCTCTGCCGTGTTTTGTGTTTTGTTCACGTTGTGCAGCTGACGTGCATTTGACATTGCTGGTGGAAATTGTGGCAGTATTTAATAGCATTTCCTTTATCTCTTCAATGTCTCCTTCCATTACATAATTATAAGAAAGTAACACAAGCATAAAGGCAGCACAAGAAGTAGTTGTTTAGTAATATATGCCAAAGCATGTTTACAGGAATGTGAGTGTCAGTAAATGCTTATGGCATTGCATGGCCTGTGTGAAGTTTCTGCTCCATAGCTGCTTGGCCGTGATGATAAATGGTATTTTATGCATGTGTTCTTTGGCACAAAATGTATAATGGCAGGCTTGCAGCAATGTCTGCTCAGTGTCCTTGAATATATACTGCAACACTACTTCAAGCCTTCAGCTTGTGCTGCTGTATTTGTTGGGCTATAGTATTGGCATGCAGTGTATCAGTTCAAGGAAATACCAGCTTCAGATTGCCATCAGCATCAAATCCAGTTAAGCGTCACTTGCCTGGGATTAACCTATTTCCTTCACTATGGAATGAATGTGTTGTCTACTGAATTTATGCCCCTCCCCATCCGTAAGGAAAACTGACCTCCAGTCACTCAGTTCTCTCCCTAAACTAACCTTCAGAAACACCTGTTGTTAGCTGTAGAGACAAACACCTTGCACTGTGCCACGCATTCAGCTTGTTTACTTCTATAAAGCCTCAGTTGACCATTCGCTTCATCTTCAATGGGGCTGTGTGATAATTGTATAACAAACTGCTGAAAGGGAACAGGCTCCTGTACATGATTTATTTAAATTAATAAAAGTATATGATTTTTGCAGTTCTTACTATAACTCTACTAGACACTAGGTGATATCTGTCAAAATATTCAGGACAAATCTTTTTAATTCCATTTTATTTCACTTTAAGTACAGTACTTGTCTGCTGTGTTTATCTTACCAACTATATTGTATTAAGAAAAAAGTGTATATTTTATACAGACACACTGCAGATGGGATGGTATTAATTTTATTAAAAAATGCTCCATTTTCATATACCATACAGTGCTTATCATTAATATAATGAAAGGAGAGAATTGTTTGATGAATCACTCAGGCTTTCAGGTGTCACAGCCAGTGTCTTGTGAGTGTAGAATCTTTAGTTTTCTGCTTAAAAAGTAAAACACAGCAGAGGCTGTTTTCAGAAACAATTTTACATTTTTTAATAGGAGTTGTAATCTATACTATATTAGATAAAGGGACGAGTAAATTAAAGTAAATTATGGTTTAGAACCAGTACGGTGCTGAGCTTACATTTTTTGTTTTTCCTAATTTAGATGACATTATCTAGAAATCTTACACAAAGCATAATGCATTTAACTGAAATATGCATCTGTTGCCTTTTATTATTCTCTTAAAATCTAAGTTTCATCTTTGTGTGGAAATGCAAATGAAAATGGTCATTGAGTATAATTGCTAATTGCTTTGACAATCCATTTTCCCTCTAATTTCAGGTTTGGAGTTAGAAGAAAACCAATCTATATAAATGTGATAAGAGATCCAATAGAAAGGCTAGTTTCCTATTATTACTTTCTACGGTTTGGAGATGATTACAGACCAGGTCTGCGAAGAAGAAAACAGGGAGATAAAAAGGTAAGATTGACTTTCAGAAAAAACGTGACTTTGTTAGTTTGTGTTCACAGCACTGACAATAATTACATCTATTATAAGTTTGTTGGTTTTGTGTTACAGTGTGTAATTACCATCTGTTGCAGTAAGCACCATAGAGCCACTAGAAATCCTGTCCCTCAGACTTCACAGAAAGGGGTTCTGCCTTATACTGAAACAATGCAATGTACTATAAATCACTTGAATTGACTGTAGTGATTTATACTTTTATTTGGTTTTACTTATTGCTTTTGGAGAAGAAGCAAATATACAAGATCATACTTCTTTGCAATATCAAAATATGAATTATCTGTATTCCAGTAAGGGAAGGTTAGAGGACCCAGATTTTTACAGCGCTATCATTAATAATTTTGTAGAACAGTATGAATTTATATATACTTTTCTGGAATCATAAGAATTGACCTTTTGCCCTTCCATCGTGAAAAGCATGAATTCTTTTAATGCTTAGCTCCCTAGCTTCAGAAATATTTAATAGTCTCATTTTAATGCTCCTTCACCTGTGAATTGTGTATCTACTTTCAACTTGCAGATCAGAAGAGTGAAAGACTGCATTCTACAAGTCTTTAAAAAGCATGTTTAAAATCTGATCTAACAGCATAAATATCAAAAGAATCAACATTTAGTCACACATATGCATAGATATATGAGTATATGCTTTTTGTGATGAATTTGTTTTTCAAAAGTATTTTCTGCTTTACATACTCTCTCTCTGGACTTTTGGCTTTTCCCAGTTAGGGGTCGCCGCAACGGAACTCCTTTCCGCTAATGATTGGCAGTGGATTTTTACAGTGCCGAGTTGCTAGCCCGACGCTCATGCACTAGACTGCTGAAATAAAATTGCAAGGACCATGGCCATCAGACAAGACAAACAGAAGCTGATTGTTCATTTTATAGGGATGTGTAATAAAATAAAAATCAGTAAAGTAAACAGTTGTACCATGCAATCATAGTGTAACTGTGTTCCACTGCTGTAGTTTTGTGTACTACACCTGAAGTGAGGGAGAAGATAGACAACTGAAAGGCCTCTGCCACAGAAAGAAAAGCTGTGTGCCCCTCAAAAAACAAAAAAAAAAACAAAAAGCAGAACAAAATACATTTTGATGGGACTTTTTATGTGAGTGTGTATGTACAAGTAAAATAAAAAAAGTGGAACTTGTTTTTATGTTAATTTACATATAGAGAAAAATAAATTCTTCCGAGTTTTGTACAATGGTTGAAATTCAGCGACTGCATTTATCTAGTCTGCTTAAAGAGGATTAATTGAAGAGCAACTGAATACATGCTGTATTTTTCCTTGAGTGGTAGTGACTCAGTTCTGAATTATCAACTTAATGAAAAAGAGTAGTTGTTTGAGTGATGGCAATTTGTACTATAATTTCTCCACTTTTACAACTTTTAGTAGAATGTATTTTGTTTATGAGCTGGTGAGTGGTCTGGATAGCATCATGTTTGGTTGACTTTAAAAGGGGACTGATGAGTGCCAGTAGTTTGCAGTGTAGTTCTTTACACTAGCATTCACATATCTTTTTCTGGCTGAAGGCCAGATGCTGTAGACTACAGCCTTTTGAGTTCATTGGATGGAGGCATGGCCACACATGAATCTGTCATGCTGCATGTCTCATACACATTGTCATGTAAAAAAATATCAGTCCAGTTATCAGAGTTTGCTCTTCGATAGTAACTTTTGTCAAGTGTTAATTGGGGGGTTCTCGCATTTACCTCAGCCCATGTGTCTTTGTTTCTGAGAACAGCCATTTGCTTTTCCCTATCCCCCTGAATTTGAAGTGGTATGCAGAGTATTAGCTGGCTTCTGTAGCGCCTGGGGCTAATCCCTTTACCAGTGCCTCAACCAGCCAACCAGGTCTTGTTTCTGAGTCCTACCCCCTGACCCTCCTCAGCTGAGGGGCTATTTAAAAAAAAAAAAAAAAAAAAAAAAAAAGCCCACGGTCAGGTACCTGCGGCTGCTGACATTCAGGAGCCAGTCTCTGTTTCTAACACCCCTTCAGATTTTACCTTAACAAAAAATAAATAAGTAAAAGAGAAGAAACAAATCTTTTTTTTTTCTTTTAAATTGTAACAAATTTACTGCAATGTCACAAGCTGTTGCTACAGTTTATACCACTCAAGGTAGGGCTACAGGCTCAAGTTTTAGTTAAAAAAAAAAAAAAAAAAAAAAAAAAAAAGAAACAAACTGCTCTTTGTTTTACTTGAACTATAACAAGCTACTTGCTACAAATGCAGCAAGCAGTTCCCATAGTTTAGACCACACACGTTGCACTACAGCACTCATGTTTAACCACAAATGCAATGCCGGCTTTTAACAGCAAGTATCTGACCACAAAGCCCATAAAATAAGCAGTCAACATATTCAAATAATGTTGTGTGCTGGTATTTTCTTTCATGTCATCACATGAGACAGGTAACTGAGCAATGTTTTTATTGGAAGCTAACATTTATTCTTCTTGCAAGGACTGACACAAAAACAGTATCTCTAGGATTACCAAAAACAGCCAGTTAAGGGAACCTAGCAGAAAAAGCATGTCTAAGTATGCTTTTCTCTTGATGATGCCTTTGTGACTTGTGTTACCTGGTAAATTTTTGGCCAGTGCTGTGCTTCTGAAAGTACTGCCTGGAGAAATGTCAAAAAAGCAAAGGATGAAGTGTTTTCTTTAATCTTTTAACTAGGTAGTTGCTATACTCAGCTCTGTATTGACGTGATTATATATGTTCTTCGTGTTTCACTGTTGCAGTCATCACATTTGGGTTATCCCTGCCAGGGTAGCCCTCAGCCGGTCGGAATACCAGAGGCTTAGTATTTCTGCGTCGGTTGCTGTCGCTTCAGGACTGACGTCACGTCATCAGTAGTATAAAGTAAGGCACACAATGCCATTACATCAGTCTTTCTTGCCACGGAGCCCGAAGCAGAAGCAGTTCGCATGAGTGCCGGTCGGCCGCTACCTGAGTTTCGTCTTCCGAATTGAAGCTGAAGTCTTCTAAATCTAAGTACCCTGTTGGGGATCCTTTTTTTTGCACTAACCGATGTCAGAAAAAGTTAACAATTGCCTCTCCTGTTGTAAGCAAATACCACACCGAGACTTTCATTCTTACTGCATCACTTGCTTAGGGCCAGACCACGACGTCCCCCACTGTCGCTTTTGTGCTTTGTTCAACACCAGAACTATACATCGTCGGGCCCTTATTGTAGCAAGATATTTTCGCTTTCCATCCTCGGATTCAGATATGGCTTCAGTAAGACATCCGACAGCAGATCTTCTGAAAAAATGTAAGGATAAAGACAGCGACAGACCGCACAAGTCCAAACCTATCGACGATGCTTCCGCTAAGCTAGTCATCAATTCTCCAGTCCTCAGTGAGGTGCTTTTGCAGCCCCTGATACCCACTTCTGTTGATTCGCAGGCCACTACCGAGACCCTTTCAGAGTCCGGTTTGCTGCAAAACTCTTATTCGACTAAGGACCCTGTGGTTGTCTCTCCCTTGGATGGGTCCGGAGCCACTGAGCAGGCACCGGCTTCCGAGGAAGTACCTCGCACTACCGATTCACGACACAAACCGACGACTTATTTCGCGTCTACCATTCTATCAAAAACGAACGAGTTTCTAAGGCCCGGGGTACGAACCACACCCAAGAAACTGACAACCCACTCTCAGGCACCTGCTTCCTTGCCTCAGTCTCAAATGCTTAAATTGGCGGAAGACCTTATCATGCTTATCAGGGGAAGCCAAGCTATCCCTTCCAAAAGAAAAAGAGATCTGTCCCCAGTACTTTTATCTGAACAGGAGTCGGATGACTCTGATGCATCTGAATATGAAGAAATGCAACCCCTTTCTGCTTATGAGGATTCTGATGCAGAGGATTCCATTCCCTCAGCCTCTCTGCCTGAGGACTTTTCCTTTGGGGAAACCCTTCATACCTTAAGGGAGCATTTCCAGTGGGAATGTCAGTACTGCCCTCAGTCTAAAAAGAGACTCAGGGAATTCTTAGATCTTCCACAGCACAGACCCCTGGCCATTCCCCCAGTCCTGAATGTCGTGGACAATGTTTTCTTGGAATCCAGTTTGACTCCTGACACCCTACCTCCTGCACCCAGAAAACCTGACAGGTATTAGAGTCCCTGACTCACACAAATTTCTTTTCAAAACTCTTACTGCTGACCCTGAGGTTATTTCTCAAGGGCCTAAAGGAATTAAAGCAACCTCTGCTATGAATCCCACTCCCTCAGATAGGGATTCCCGATCACTAGACAGATGGGCTAAAGAAGTATACACCTCTGGTACTCTTGCTATCAGAACACTAAATTGTCAGTTCCAGATGCTAAAATTTCAGCAACATACCATAGAACTCCTCAAACAAAAAGTCTCTTCCTTTTCTGCATGTGCAGAGTCTACAGAGTTACAAGAGTGAATGCATTCTGCAAGTCAAGTAACTAAGCACACCTTACACCGTGGTTTTGACACCCTAGAAGCTTCTTGCAGGGCAGCAGTCACCGGTTATGTCCTTAGAAGGCATGCACGGCTTAAGGAACAGCCCTTGCCAGACCATGTTAAATCTAAATTGTTGGATGCACCTTTGCACAAAGACAACTTATTTGGTACTAAGGCAGAGGAAGTCTTAAAAAGATGGAAGAAAAGGCTAAATCTATGCAGACAGTTAAGGTTCAGTAAGCACTGCCCCTCCAAGCATTGGTCCTTTCCTGCTCCCACCAGGTCAGTTCAGCCTAGACCCCATGCAAGCAGACCCCCCCAGACAGCAGCCACAGGGAATGCAGAGATCAAAACAGCGGAATTCCTCCACTTTAAAAATAGGGAGTTCTAAGCCACCCTCTCATGATAAGAACTCACAATGACTCTTCTCCACCACCCCCTCCCTCTGCCCACCTTCACTTACCCCCTAGGAGGAAAACTGTCCTTTCATGCAAGCACTTGGGCCCACCATTACCAGCAACTGCTGGGTCCTCAACATAGTATGCCAGGGATACCAATTTTCTTTCCACACTTCAAACCCCAAAAGGTTTCCCAGATCTACCTCCAAACCAGTAGACAGAGGAGTAAAATCAAGTCCTTTCCCTGCTTTCTGTGAGGGCAATAGAGCACGTTCCTCCAAAACAGAAAGGCCAAGGTTTCTACTCCAGACTTTTTCCTGGTACCCAGAAAAGAGGGCACCTGGTGCCCCATCCTTGATCTATCCATTCTAAGCACCTTCCTGGTGATACTAAAATTCAAAATGCTCACCCTCCAGCAACTGCTACCCATGCTTTCCAAGGATGTTTGGCTAGCCACCCTAGACCTAAAAGAGGCCTACCTCCACATTCCTGTCAGGGAATCATGCAGGAAATACATATGTTTCAGGGCAGGATCTCTGCACTTTCAGTTCTCTGCACTTCCCTTTGGCTTATCTACTGCTTCCAGAATTTTCACAAAATGTATGGCTCCAGCCATTGCTTTTTGCAGACAAAAGAATATCCAAATTTACCCATATTTAGACGACTGCCTAATTCAGACAGACAGGAAAAGCTGCTCAACCAGCTGGCCTTGGCAAAGTCCCTACTGAACTCCCTAGGGTTTACTGTCAATGAAAAGAAATCCAAACTAGTACCCAGCCAACTGATTATATTCCTGGGAGCAAGCCTGGACACAGCATACCTGATGGCATTCCTTACACCAGAAAAGCAAACTTACCTAACCGCCTACTTCTCACAACTAGCCACCAGACCCCAGTTGTCTGCAAGGAAAATCCTGCAAGCTCTGGGGTTCATGGCATCTTGCGTTGTACTCATTCAATATGCCAGACTGCATATGAGGAAACTTCAATGGTGCCTAAAAAGCCTTTGGTGTTAAGACTTTCAAGACCTGGAAACTCTTATACCCATGATACCTTGCCTCAGGAAAGATTTTCTTTGGTGGACAGCAGCAGCAGCATGCTCCCACAACAAGGGACTACCTTTCTCACCTCCCTGCCATCCAGACCCTCACCACAGACACATCAGACTATGCCTGGGGTGCACACCTGGACAGCAGGTGCATACAGGGCCAGTGGAGCCTACAACAAATCCATCTACACATCAACCAAAAAGAGATGTTCGCTGTCCAGCACGCTTTGACATCTTTCAGGCCCCTTCTCTCCCCAGGGGCTCTCCTGCTCAAAACAGACAACACCACTGTGATGTGGTATATCAACAAGCAGGGAGGGACTCACTCCCACTCTCTATGCAGGCTGGCCATGACCCTTTGGCACACAGCCTCTGCCATGAAACTACAAGTTTTAGCACAATTCCTGCCAGGTTCTCTAAACTCTATGGCAGATCACTTATGCAGAAATCTTCTGGACCCACACGAGTGTCAGCTAGACAAAAGAACCTTCACCCTAATAACTCAGAAATGGGGCACCCTAAAGGTCAACCTCTTTTCCTCCCACACCACCCATCAGCTCAGCATGTCCTGTACCAGGGAACATCAGAACATGGCTTGGAAAGTGAATGCCCTGTCCTTTCCCTTGGTCACTCTATCAATCTATACCTTTCCACCACTACCTCTTATAGCCAGGGGTACTGCTCAAAATAAGGGAGGAAAGAGCAAGGACAGTTCTTATTGCTCCATATTGGCCTCACCAGCACTGGTACCCACTGCTGCGCAGCCTGTCCCCACTGCCTTCATGGCATCTCACTCAGACCCCAACCCTCCTGACCCAGAAGGAAGGAGAATTCATGCATCCCCAATTACAGACACTCAGATTGGCAGCTTGGCTTATTCCCTAACAACCGATAAATCTGCCAACCTCAGTAAACAGGCACTAGATGTTATATGTGAGGCCAGACGCCCTAGCACTAGAAAGTCTTATGTTGACAAATGGAAAAGGTTCTGCACCTGGATTCAGGTTAAGGGAGCTGATATGGCACAGCCCTCCCTCCCTCCCTCTCATCTTGGATTACCTAGTTGACCTGCTACACAGTGGTCTCTCTTTTTCCGCTATTAAAATTCATGCCTCTGCTATCTCTGCTCATTTCCCCACTAAGCAGACCCTTTTCTTACAGCCTCTGATCGAAAAATTCCTAAGAGGGGCTAGCAACATGAGGCCACCCAGAAGAGCACCCACCCCAGCTTGGGACCTTAACTTTGTGTTGGAGAAGCTCACCCTGCCCCCCCCTTCAAACCAGCATCTTCAGCAGAGTTAAAATTTCTCTCCTGGAAGACAGCTTTTCTTCTGGCCATCACTTCAGCCAGAAGGGTCTCCGAGCTACAAGCAATCATGGCTGTGGAGCCCTTCATCATCTTCCATGCTGACAGGGTTTCCCTCAGGGCTAACCCATCCATCATGCCCAAAGTGGTGTCCAGTGTGGCTCTTAACCAATCCATTCATTTGCCCACCTTTTTTCCCTAACCCACAGAAAAAGGGGGGAAGGATCCTACACTCTCTAGATGTGCACAGACAGCTCAGATTCTATCTAGACATGACTAAATCATTCAGAATGTATGATCAATTGCTGGTTAGCTTTGCTGCAGGGGCAGAGGGCAAAGCCATCTCCAAACAAACAATTTCTAAATGGATAGCACACTGCATCCATTTCTGTTACAAGCAACATGGAAAGCCTCCCACTAAGGGGGTCAGGACTCACTCCGCCAGAGCAGCCTCCACCTCTGCAGCTTTCCTCAGAGGAGTCCCCACCAGGAACATCCTGGAGGCTGCCACCTCGACATCTGTTCGCACTTTCACCAAACATTATCATCTGCCTATATTCTCCAAATCCAGGGCAGGCTTTGCCACCGCAGTCTTGCAGGGCATCCTAGCCATCCCCTAGTCTCCTGGACTGCCTCCACCATTTTCCTCAGCTTTGGGATTCAACCCAAATGTGGTGACTGCAACAGTGAAACATGAAGAACATAGTACAGTTTTGCACACTTACCATAAATGTAGATGTTCAAGTTTATTCACTGTTGCAGTCCTGGTTTCCCTCCCTCTTCTCTCTCTCTCTCCTTACAAGGGACATTTTGGTATTTACTTTCTACTGGTGAGGTTCTTCCACCATAACCTGGCTCCCACTTGGGGGCTCCTGACAGGGCAAGAAAAACTGATGTAATGGCTGCCTTATTTTATGCTACTGACGACCTGACATCAGTCCTGAAGCGACAACAACCGACGCAGAAATATTAAGCCTCTGGTATTTTAGCAGGCCGAGGGCTACCCTGGCAGGGATAACCCAAATGTGATGACTGCAGCAGTGAATACACTCGAACATCTACATTTATGGTAAGTGTACACAACTTTACTTTTTTGTTATTCCTCATTTGCTTACTCCCTGTATATTGTTTGTTACTCAAAGAAGCTAATTTCCACCAATTTCCATGCGAGTCTGCAGGAAAACAATTCCTCAGTGTCCATATGGTGGTTCTGAAGTAATAGCAGAGAGCATAATATTCACAGCTTCTTATTGTTCAAAGCTTTTTACTTTTGGTTCATTTTTAAATCCCAGTACATCTCTGTGGTGTTTAACACTTTACCGTATTTCGAGACTGTAGACAGATTTTTCAGAGTACCATAGATTGCATGTAATAAAGAGAGATCAGGATTGAATTGCGTCCCCTGACACACTGAGTCCAGAGCAGTTGCCCCTTCAACCTGTTCCAGCTACACTGCTTGTGTTATACATTCCTCAGAATTTCTTTTAAATTTGTAGCTCAGCTTAATTTTTCTTTTCTGCTTTCTTGCCCATATTTCCAACATTTTCAGACTTTCTCTTGGATATTAACAAGAAAAGATGAAAGATGAATGGTCCTGTGGCACAGAGGACTAAAGCTCTTATTGTGCCACAGGTGACCAAAGTTCAATTAGCAGCAAGGGTGCTGTAGTGGCCACAGAAGGAGGATGGGAATGAGCGACTGATATCAGCGTCCCTAAGGTTGGGGAAAAGACTGCTTAGGTGCCCTGCAGTATGCAGAGTACAGACCTAGCTGTCTCTGTGTTGCATAAGCTGTGAGATACTTATTTGGGAGGTCATACATTCCCAGAAGCTCATATGCATCTCCCGAGAGCAGTGATCACAGAGCCAGCAAGGTTGCCATGAGAAGGTGGGAATTAGTGCACACTCTCTAGCAGCAGTACAACACTGCACCAATATCCTTGATTTCTTCATTGGCCCTGGACATAGATTGAGTTGAGTCCAGGGGAGGTTAAGGCAAATCCAGTAGACCCAGTGAATGAGGAGAGGAGCTTGTGGCAGCTGATGGTCAGCTGTTAGGGGAGGAGGGGATAAAAGAAAGGCAAAAAGGAAAATGTGTAGCAAATGAACTCTGCTGTTGCAGGGCAGTGTGTTTTATATTTCGCTACACCACTTCTCACCATCCTTCCCTTCAGCACTTGTAAAACTTCTTTCCTTTAGCATTCATTTCTCTTTTAGCTTCTGTTAGTGATAACTCTAAAGAGTATAATTGTGTAAAGTACCCAGTGAGGGAAGAAGCATAACAGCTCAACAAGTGATTCCAGTTTGGAGAGTCTGTATCTAATGTCACTTTTTTAGTGACCTGCACTCATTTGCAGGTGGCAAGCGCTCCTTTGGTTATTGGAGGATCATGCTTACACTCCTCAGTGACTGATGACCACAAAACCATTTGTAAAGCCCCCCCCCCCCCAACTATTCTGCACAACCAGCTATCTTTAACATGGGCCTTAAACAAATTGAAACTTTAGCCAGGAAACCAGAGCCATTCTCCTCCCCTATGGTCAAACCATTACATCCATCACAGCTGCCAGTAGTCAGTCACTGAAGAGTCAGATTCCTGACTGCTGACAGGATGGACAGCAATTGCGTAGAGCGGACAGTCACAGTTAAACCTGAAGCAGATCTTTTAAATAAAACGAGCAGCAGCTTTTTGCCTTACTTGTTTGATTTAAATAATTGTCTCACACTTAATGTGTTTAATTTCAGCATTGAATACCGCAAATTCAGAACTATGAGTATTATTATTAATAGTAGCCCTGTATATGGTCTTCCTTTCAACTGCTGTAGGCTTGAATGAGGTGGGGCAGCCAACACATGCTAGAGCTTCTGGTATGAAGTGGAACAGGGCAGAGTTGGCTCTGTAGGCATGAATGAATTGGTGATGAGGGTAAAGCTGGTGTTCCATTGCCTATAGATCATTGGTCATTCCTACCACTTCATATCTGATTTTGTTCACATCATGGTTTATCATTGCAAACCAGGTGAGGAAGTGCAGCAACTCAGATAGTGCTTGCTTAGGGCTAGTGTCACATCTGGCTTCTACATTCCTTTGAATTTGAGGGTTGCTAACCCCCCCCCCCCTCCGAGCTCATTACAGCTACTTATCTCATGTCTGCTATACAAGACATTTAAAAGTCTCTCTCTGTCTCAGGGTGCTAAGGCCATGAGATTCTCTGCATCAGTCTCTAAATCCTTCTGGGCAGAAGAATCAGAGAGAGTTGAGGTCCTGGGTTAAGAGGCAGATTAATGATTCTTTATTAGTACCCCTCACAATGATCCTCTTTAGGGATATCTATCAGGTAATGAGATCCTCTCTGAAGTAATGAATGAACGCCTGTGATGGAGCTGTGGTCTACCAAGTGCAGAATCACAGTTTACCAGTACAGACTAGGTGAGTAGCACTTGATCAGTTTTGACATTATAAAACTTCTACAAGCTTTTTTTTTTTTTTTTTGGAGCAAGGGCATGCCCTTCCTTGGGGCTCTGCAACCCAACAGCTGGAATAATTAAACGAAGGGAACAGTTCTCCGTATGGAATGGGTGTGGTTAACATACCCCTTCACAAAAAGTTGTAAATTTACTTTGCTGTGTTAAATGAGGTCCTTGTTTCTCCAGTTTGCTTAAGTGGCCTGCTGTGTGGCATTTTGGAATTCAGATGTTCACCATAGACCCACAAACTGGGGAAGAAAAATGAATAGATTTGGGTCATCCCACTCCTACATTCTGTCTTAACCAGTGCCATTTTTGCATTCTGAAGCATTAGAGAGTGTCCTTTTGTCTGCCATAAATTCAGATATCCTGCGTAGACTGTCAGTTGAGCAGCATACCATGGTGTGCTGGTATTCATAGGCAGATTTTTACATAATCTCTTCAGCCCAGCATAAGGCATAGCAAATCTCAGCAGCTTGCCACATTCTGGCCAGATGCAGAATCAGAAGCTTTGGACAGGTTTGACAACAGAATGTTTTGGCATAAAGGTACTAAGGTATGTCTCCTAGATCCCAAACCCAGTTCTTCTTGATCCTAAATCTAGTTCTTCTTGCTGAATCAGGCTCAGCAAAGCTGCTGTATCTCCCTAATTGTGAGATCAAAGAGTCTCTGGAAAGATTCCTTCCTTGGTAGGTGTTTATAGCGAGTCTATATTATGTTGCTGAAATGGCAAAACAGCGAATGCTGTTTCAGCGACACATAAAACAGCAAAATACCACTAATGCGAACGGCCAGGTCAAGCAGTTTTTTCCCTAGGAAAAAAATTGGTGACCTGGCCATTTGCTTTAGTGGTATTTCGCTGTGTGTGTCACTGAAACTGCATTCGCTGTTTTGGCAACATGATATAGACCCATTTATATCGCCATCTGCACTTTTGTCAATGCCAAAAGCAATAGCTAGAGCATCAACTACTGATGTTTGTCTGCAGAGATGGTGTACCTGAACTTTTCTTCTTTCAGGATGAGCTCTGTTAAGCAATTCTGGGTGAAACATTTCTTGAGGATCTCTTTTTGGGGAGTCTTTGTAAAGTAGAGGCACCTCAGAAGAGAGGGAAAGGCTTTCACTGTCACAAATGATATATACTCTACTCATTACCCAGCTTATTCTTGATCAGCCAGGCCATGTCAGATTCCCTTCAGAAAGAGGCCTACTCATTGCAGAGGATACAGCTTAACTACTATGCAGTCTTGCTTCATGTGAGGCTATGTACTAAGCTTCCCAAAAAAGTAGATATCACAGGGGACAGAATAACAGTCTTGGTTACTGATTTGAAATCGTCCATGTGAGGTTAATTTTCCAAGGTTGATTGCAGTATCTTAACCATAGGCAAGTAGGTTTGGATGTGGTTTTAGAAGGTCATGAGGCCATGTCCTCAACTGCTGAACCCTACATCAAGAGTGTCTCCGATGTGCCTTAGATGAGCTGCTGGCATAGTCCATATCTCTACTTTGCAATGACTTGATAAAGCTTGTTCTAGTTCTGACAAGGGTAAGCAGTTTGTCTACTTCTTACTCTTTCTGAAACAAAATAGGGTTGGGAGATTGGCATAATGGTTAGGGTGTTTACTTCACAAACACAAGGTATAGGCCAGGGTTTGAGTCTCACCTTTGAGGGAAATTGGCTAGATTTAAAATGGCCCGCAAGGGCAGTTAACCTAGTATTTACTTATGAGCCTATTGCATTACTGTCCTATTCTGAATGTCACTGAGAAATCTCTGCAAGATTCAAATGGTGACACTGCAGTCAACAGCACCCCATGCGCTGACTGGATTTGTAGATAGTTTCACTGGAAATAACAATTACCAGTTGCCACATTACTGGTTGGGAATCTCACAAGAGACTTAATGCACTTCATCTTGGGGCAGCATCATTTCCAGTGTGAGGTGCCCACTTTGGTGACATAGGCCTTGCAGGTGAAGTATATTTTCATGTTCCTCATTTGGATGACTGGCCATTGGTTTCCCCTTTTTTACAGATCCTGACAGAGGCCATGTGTTAGGCTCTATGGTACAGTCTTTGGATTGTTAACCATAAATTTCAGGAAGTGTACATTACTGTCAGGGCAAACAGTTGCATTTGTTTTGGTATAGCTTGACAAAGATCTTTACCATTTTTTTCTAACCAAGAATTTGGGCCCAGGAAGTCTTTCTTTTGTTATAATGGGTGAAGATGTAGGGTTGGGTAGAGTCTTGCACACTTCTGGGGCTGATGATAGTTACAAGCTTTATGAACTTCCTAGTTTTCTTTACCTCCACATCCAGTTACTCTGGTAATTAATGATGCGTGTTGGTTTCAGTGCCACCATGCATTACAAATCTGATGGTGCCATCCCCTTACTGCAGGTCCCAAGAGTGATAGGTGGATCCCACTCTGAATATGATATTTCCCTTTCTGGAATTTTCACAAACACTATGCTGGCCGGTTGTCTTGACATATATGAGGTTCTTGCTGTTACATGAAAAGTGGAGTGCACCCAAGCAGGTATCTCACAGAAACCAGTGCAGGTTGACAGCAGCTCTCTTTGCTTTTCAGGCTCTGGAAAAGGAGTTGAAACCAGAACCTGTACTTATAAGTTTAGCCCACAAGACAATTGTGTGATACCTATAGAAGCACTGCTGCTTCCCCCTGTAGGAAGTGATGTGCATCTGGAAGTAGACCGTAAATTAATATATTTTCCATGTGGTGGTTCACATCCCAGGGGAGATGAGCCTTATTGTGGACTTCTTAAGCCATGTACAGCTAAGAGTCTTCTTGGAATGGGGACTGTCTATATCAAGTTGTTTCTCACTTGATATAATGTAACCCCCCCTGCCCCTGATTCTGCTGCCAGCATCAAGACAGAGTTGGTCGTGAATACGTTCTCTCTCTGCTGTGGAGGGGGACGGTTCCTCTACACCTTTCCTGTATTCCCTTTGACTTTACATCTTTTAACTAAGTTCAGAGAAGAAAAGCCCATTCCTTTTACTACTTGAAGGTTGAAACTGAGAGTAGCTTCAGGCATTCAGATCCCCTTAGCTCTCCCTGCTCATGCAAGGGATGTTACAGAAGACTGAGAGAACACTATCTGCATCTCATTTCCCCAGTATGGACTCACTGATCCCTTCACATATTGCAAGTGAGCTGTCCTGTTATCAAGGCTATCAGGAAGCCGTCCATTCAAGAGAGGTAATCTGCCAAAGAGAAGAAGTTCTCTGTTTTATATTTCTTAGACACTTGTTCATTCTGGGCCTATTGTTGTTTTTTTTTTCATGGGCAGGGTGTCTGTGTCTGCCACCTCATCATGTTGTGGACAAAATGGCTCCTACTGAGCATAGGCTTTTTGATCAGTTCCTGCAGGGAAGTGCTCCATCTTGGCCTCTTGAGAAAACATATTGAAATTTGAAACTTGTGCTTTGTCTGTTCGCCCTTGAGCTAGCTGGCTAAGTGGGTCTGATGTTTGTTTTTTGAAGGATTTTATTCTTTGCACTAGTTGTTTCAGGCATTTAACTGAAGAGAACTGCTCTTGGTCTTTCCCAAGATATGAGTTTTCTTAAGCCACACCTACATTTTGTCCTTACAGTGGCTGCTTAATTGTCTCTCAGCAGTTCATATAGATAGATGGATATCTTTTTTTTTTTAATGAAGGGAAAGTCCAAGGGAGAGTGTGTTTTGGATATACCCCGTCTGCTTAGATTTTTCACTATATAGACCGTATGAGCTGAAGATGACTGTCAATATTTTTTTCGTCTTTGCAGTTGCAAAGGAATGCCTTTCAGGATGAATTGTTTTCTGTTGAGATCTATTGAATTCTGAGGACTATAATGGATGACTGTAAGATTATGAGACTGTAGCTGTGAATATATTTCAGTTCAAGAACTTACGATATTGTGTCACAGAACTGTGAGAGGGAGTTTCTTTTGCCATCACATGGCAAAGCATCCTTTTACCTGTGTATTCAAAGGTCATTCTGCTGGCAGAGATCACTCTGCTTCCATCACTTGTTTCCTGTGTATTTTGACCACTTTGTCTTCACTACGTTCCTTTACTAAGATCTGTATCCTAGGTCTTCATTACCTGAATCCTGTTTCTGTAGGCTACAGGATTCATTCTTTTGCTTCTTGCCTGTCTAGTTTCTGCCTTCTACCCACTGCAGAGTACCTCTTAACGTAAGATATTTGTATTTTTATTTACTTATTTATATTTAACTGTGATAGCCTGACTGTGCTAAAAGCCCATTTTCAGTGGAGTCCCTGGAAGAAAAGCTCTGTTGTATAGAAAAATGTCTTGCTGAACGTCAGTAATCTAGAAAACATCACATTTATCCCAGCCAAAGTTAGCACATAGGAAGTAATAGGATGAAGACAGAGAAGTAGTAAAATGTAAAAAAATAGTTGCAAAATGTGGCTGATTTAACATGTTATTTCAGTAGAGGAGGGGTAAGGAATTGGGAAGAAAGACAAAGGATATAGATCATGTCAAAACAGAGAATAGAGTAGTTAGGGCTATATAGAAATGAGTACAGGTGAGAGAGGGTAAGTTGTGCTGCCTGGTGTGACAGGGGCATTGACCATAAGGAGCCTAAGTACGCTTTTAGTTTGTGCAGAAGATATTTTGTATTACATTTTTCTCTTTGCTCATGGGTGAATTATACTCTGTAGTTTGAATGTGTAAGACAAGTCGATGGAGTTTCCTAAACGGTTATTAGATTTGGTAACAAGTGTCAAGCAATGTGAGAATACTTACCATGTCAGGTGAGAGTTCACTGAGATTTCATACAATTTGGGCCAGGTTGCTTCAGTAATCTTGACCCCTTCTAGCATATTTGTCTTCAAGACATCAGCAAAGACCAGCAGGGAATTTAGTACTGTTTTCTTTGGCACATAGTATCTTGTTACATTTGAGTAGTTAATGTCATAGCTGCTGTTAAAGGGACAGGCTAGGCCTTTTGTAGCCCTTTCTTGGCAAATCTTGATATACCCACTAAGGTGTTGTATGCTTTTTAAAAATGTCCTTTGGAGTAAATAAAGTTTGCTTAAGTTTTTTCTTCACCTCCAGGAACGCAAGTGTTTACCACATTATTTTTGATGCAAGGACTGCACATTTTTGGATTGCTTGTTATGCTTTCAAGTTTTTCCTACAACTTGTCCCCAAGGTTACTTGTCTGCAGAATCCATATTAGTGCATTTAGTATTCTTGTGTCTCTGCAGGTGTCTGCATTTCAGAGTAGCGGAGGACCGGTTGCATTTCAACATTTTTTGTTTCTCGGTGGTGTGTGTAAAGTAATGATTCTGGTGATTTGACAGTGTTGTCAGCTTATCTGGTCGGTGCTGGCTCCTCATTGTAAGACTTGAACACTTCCTTAGATTTTTTATTCAAAGATTGCCTTAAGGGTCTTCATTAATAGCTGGTGTCTACACTTTGGCCAGTTTGGACTCTTCACTTTATTAGGGTGGTCCTATATACCCCATGGTATAATTGCCCATTATATAGGCTGCAGGATTGTTAAACATAGCCATATCATTGTCCAGAACCACCTTTGCTCTAGTACCAGGTCTCATGTAGCTTTTGTGGAGGAAGGGCTGCTACAGTTCAGTCGTTTCAAGGTATTCCTGACCTCCACATGTAGGAGACCCTAATACACGGTGGTTGTAAATTGATAGTATTCTTACCGAATGTAGGAAGACACATATTTTCTGTACCTTGCAGCTCAAATGCATAATTGGGGTTTTCATAAATTAATTTAAGGGTATAATTGTTGCATGCTCTTCATGGTGTGTTTATTGTAACAGTACATTATACATAGCGTCAATACTCCTAGATATGTTGGATTTCTTATGCATAGCATGAGTTGTTCCTTTTGAAATTAAGACAATATTTGAAGTTTAAAAAAAAAATTACATCCTTTGTCAACTTATGTGCTTGTAGTGGATACTACTGTATGCCTAACTATAGCCAGAGTCAAATATGTTGGACAAAGGCTCCGAAGCATTTGCAAAGCAAAACACAAAGGTAGTCCTTTTCATCCGTAATGTATTTTCCTGTGACTGCTGTTTAAATGATTTCAGTCCATTCCAAAGCCTTTTCATAGGAATTGTGGACAGAAATGCAGCTGTCTGCATCAGTGAGCCAGCTAAGAATAAATTGTATGTATGCCATTGCAGTAAATGCACCAGGGGGTAGTGATGTGCAGAACTCCTGTGGGTTCTTTAGCTTTCAGGAGCAATTAAAACATTGCAGGCACAGCAGCTGTTTACTTAATAGCTCAGAAAGGAATTGTTCCTAATGAGTTCATTTCTGTGCATCATGAAGGCACCAGAATTGGGGTGTTTCAGATGAGTGGCTGTTGGTGACTCTGTGATAGAACCATCAGTTGATAGAAGTTTATTATTTTAGTATTTTGTCTATGTCACAGATTATACTAATGTGCGTGTTTTCAGTTCCCAATGCTTTAACTTTTACAGTACAGAGCATTGAGTCATTCTAGCATGAAACTGGAAGAAATGTTGAATCTTTCTGGCTGTCTCCAGTTTAGTAACCTGAAGTAAATGACAATGCTATTTATTAGAAGGATAATTTTTGTTTATGTATTTTTCAGCACTTAAGCCTTCTCTAGGTCTCTTAGTTGACATCCCTGTCACATACAAACTGTATTAGGCTTTAATTGGACTATATAACCATATTTACTGTTTTACCTATGCCCATCTTATTATTGCTTATGGCATTTTTTTAATCTGTCAGTCTAGTATAACCTTGGAAAATTCCACATAGACCCTCCCAAAGAGAAATGCTGTCTAAAATGGCATATCTGATAGTGATTGCTTCACTCAGCAGACTTGTCAGTCAGGGGCTGCTCAAAGTGATGTAATTTGTCTGGTTTATACAAGTACAAGTCTGTAATGCATTGATGTTTATTGCTGTTTTTCATACTTACAGTACTTGTTGCAGGGAATGTTATAATTTTTATCATTTTGCTTTCATATTGTTTGTTTCTACGTTAAACTTTTTTTTTTGCCGTATGTATGACATTGGGTGTAGTTCACTTGGAGTGGTAATTGACATGTTTTTGTACAGTCACCTGATAAAAGACGGCACTGCAAGGGAAGCTAACACATTAACTGAGAACGGTTATTTCTGGAAGTGTGGAACACTGAAGCTAGCACAGCACTTGAATATTCTTGCATCTACAGTGGCTATAAAAAGTGTACACACCCCTGTTAATATGCCATTTTTTGTGATATAAAAAAATGAGACCGCAATAAATCATTTCAAAACTTTTCCCACCTTTAATGTGACCTATAACCTGTAAAATTCAATTGAAAAACAAACAAATCTGTTGGGGGAAAAAATATAAAAAAATAAAAAAATGTGCAATAAGCTGGTTGCATAGGTGTGCACACCCTTAAACTAATACTTTGTTGAAGGACCTTTTAATTTAATTACAGTATTCAGTTTTCTTGGGTAATAGTCTATCTGCATGGCACATCTTGACTTGGCAATGTTTGTCCACTCTTCCTTGTAAAAGTGCTCCAAATCTGTCAGATTGCGAGGGCATCTCTTGTGCACAGCCCTCTTCAGGTCACCCCTCATGTGGTCTCATTTTTTTATGTCACAAAAACCTGGCATTTTAACAGGGGTGTGTACACTTTTTATATCCACTGTACTCAAAACTGTGTGAAAGCAAACAAGGAAAATAGTTTTTGTAGATCTTAGTGCATCATAATGTTGTACCTGTAGCCTTGTTGTTTGGTCATCCTGAACTCCCAGTAAAGAGTATAATATTCTTTTATGTAAATTCAGTCATACCTGATATGATATCAGGCTAGTTTTTATGGGCTTGCTGAAGACCATCATGGATCAAGCAATAGTCAATAACGAGAGAGGTATAGTAGCAAATTGCACCTGTCAAGTTCTGCTGAATTTGAAAAATCAAGTAAATTACTAAAAACACACAAAAAAGCAGGCTCTAACCAATAAATAATATATGAAAAAGAAGAAAAGGTTTTTCACCATTTTTTTAACTGCGTTTCTGATTGTATTTATTTTGTAACTACATATAGCGCTTTTAGTGCTATAGTGATTGATTTGATTAAATATTATTGGAATTTTATACTTAAATTTAGAGATTTAATTGGTATCATTCCATCACGTTAATATTTCTTGTAGGTGAGGAAGAAATGTGGGTGACATGCTTGTGCATAGTCGCCTTTAATGGCCCAATTCTAGTGTTACTAATGATATTTTTTTATATTAAAGGGGCACTTTTTCTTGACAGAAATGTAACATTTGTAGCTATGTTTTTAGACATTTTTCAACTATCAATGGCCAGTTGTATTCTCCTTCTGATAAATTTAATTGTGATACAGAAGGCATCATTTATGCTCTTCAGTGCCCCTGCAAATTAGTATATATTGGTGAAAGTAAATATAAATTTAAATTAATGGTGCAGGAACATCAGAAATTGTAAGGAAGACAGTCCTGTAGTAAAACATTTTATGGAAATTCAAAATTTGGATCCATCTGGTATAAAGGTTTCTATTTTTGAGAAAATCCAGACTAACTTTTGTTCAGACAGGATGTTAGTTAAGAAGTTGTTATACAAGGAAAGTATTTTTATACTTAAATATGGCACTTTACACGCTCAGGGACTTAATCATGAATGCAGTTGGAGGTTGTTAATTTAAATGTATGTTTTTTATTTGTTTTGTTTTTTAAATGTTAATTGTTTGATTATTAATTATTTAATTGAATGATTATTTTATTGCGGTGTGCATTTATCCTGGGTGTGAGGGGGGTTGATTTTGTACTCTTTGAAGGTTTTACTGAGACGCTGGGATTCTAATAAATTTTTGTGTATTGGTAGCTGCCGGTTGGTTTTTCTTCATGCTGTGTTTTAAAGGTGGGGGAAAAGGTCACGTAGCTGGATTTTGGATTATTGATAGCAACATTGTTAGACCTGTATAAACTATAACTTCTGAATATCCTGCCAGTGATATGCTTCTAGAGTGTGATATCTTCTAAAATGGTTGACACTGCATTCTTGTAGTGTGCAGTGTCTTAATTGTTGATAGAGAACTGCAAGAACTGTTAGACTCTGGCAGTATGGTGACACGTACAAAAAGACAATATGCAAGCTAGAAGAAATTGTTACTGACAAGACATTTGTAGTGGTGTTAATTCATGGTGACAGGATAAAATATCCAATTACTCAGAAGTACAGATTAAATTTGGAAAGGTAATCTTTTCTGTTGCTTTTCTTAGTGTAGCACATGACATGCTAAGAGTTAAAGATTTTCATTGCTTTAAAGAAGAATGGGAACAAGGGAAAATGTAATTCTTTTAACAAACAATCCTGTCATTGAGGGGAGGGGAAACTAACAGCTGAATAGGTCTACAGATGTGCCTCTGCCTGTCTCAGAAGAAGAGGACAACACCAGACAGAATTTATTAGTGTATGTATCCAAAATAGATTAAAACATAGTCTCAGAAAGCCCTAAATGTGTAGCGATGCAGTTAAGGTCATAAGGAGAGGAAGACTACACCAGTGAAAGAGGTATGTCAGAATATACTTCTTTTAGAGCAGCCTGGAAGAATAGACCTGTAGAAGGGAGGGACTTGCACAGTAAATACTGTATCTTGGAAGTTTAGAAGAGCAGGATGCAGAAGTGTCATTGTAGTCTGAAAATAGTACAGAGTAGGGAGCTGTAGTGACTACCAGAACCAAAAAGAAGGGTACTCTGACTGAATGGGTTCATTATAAGGCAATGATATTAGGAATTAGGGAAAATATACCACTTGAGCTGACTTCTAAACTTTCTGTCAAGGTAAAATGGAAGGTTCAGAAATGGAGAATTCTAACCAGCCTTCCACCCTATGCACATCCACACTGAAGAACATAACCTGAATAGAGCTGTGGTTATTCTATATCCCAAACCTCTCAAGTGTACCTCATTATGAAGAACATTCTCAATTCGAGTCCTATAATGTCTATGTTCCTCATTGTTCTACATTGAAAGGGTCTGCCATGCATTCAGCTTTAAGGATTTTTTTAAAGTAGTATCCATGGTAAATAATACTGAATCACATTAATTCATGAAAACAACTTTTGATGAATGTAAAGTAACACATTTTAGGCATCCTTTGATCTTCCTAATTGACATCATTATTAAGCTGTTAATAGTGTTCCACATCTTGGAAATAGAATGTTTAGCTGTTTGGTATATCCACACATTTGTCTATCAGCCTCTAAAAGAGATTCTGTAGCAGAGTTTGTCTTTGTCCCACCTTCCATTTACCATCTAGTGCATGACAACTGGTATCCTTGATTTTGTGTGCAGGTATATGTGAGAGAAAGACATGGTATTCTGGCTTCAGGTCATATATATGTCTTTTCTCTATATTGTCTAGCTTTAATTTTTTGGCAACAGTCATTAATTAATGAAGCTGCTCATTATGCAGCCCTCATCTGTGGGATACCTTGCTGTCAGGTAGCCTGACTGCTGACTTGACTTCCAAAGCTGTACCTTCCCCAGTGGCCTCAGCTAACTCCCTCCCACTCTTGTGCCAGGATGTCAGTGATATAAGAGGGGTATTAGCTAGCTGATGCTATTTTAAATATGTTTTTCTGCAATGTCCGATATGTTTCTTGCTGTGTGTCATCAGTCCATTGGTTCAGCCAGCTTCCAGAAATTGATAATACTGTACTATACTTTAATTACCTGGAAACACTGCAATGAGGCTGAGAACGAAAAGTCGTTATCTGTTAATTATCCATACTCATGCTGAACAGGTGCCAGTCTCTCCTTCATGGACCAAGTCTTGTGTACTTTCCAGAATGAATTCTCCAAACACTGTAGTTCATTTAATGAGGCTTTATTAGATGTTTACAATGTCCGAATACTGTCTTCATTAACAGTGCTGATAAACAATTAGTGTTCAAAGTTACTGCCCATCATATTCTGATTGTCCTGAACAATGTAAACTAATATAATCTTTATTCGACCTGTCTTCTGTACTCAGGCTTCAGTGTCTGTAATCTTCTCTGAAGTAACAGGTCAAACAAAATCACTAACCTTAACTGAGCTGCTATCCTGAATACAACATATTATATTGCTTCAGTCCAGTAATTTTACTTGTTTACTTTTTCTAACCTTGGTCTCAGGCTTTGTGTAGAATGTGCTTTATTTAACACTCCATTAAGAAACATTCTGTAGCTGGCAAGATTGTATCTTTCCCTTGAGAAAAGAACATTCTGTATTTTTATACACTTTGTTTGTCTTTCCTTTCAAATAAACTGTCTCATGCTTGACCAGCAAAGTTATTTTTTTCTTTCTGCTTAACTGTCTTTTATGCATAAATAATACACAATTTATTTTACCCTTTAGCTGTCTAATGTCTAATAACTACTTTAAAATGGAAGTCCCTAATATAGCAGTACCCTACGAGGGAGTCTCTTTTTTGGTACAGTATTAACAATAGTACTGTCATCTGACAGTGTAAGAGTATGCTCAACAAGGCATTAAGGTTGAAAGTACAAATATGCAAAATAAATAAGGTATAAAATAAAGCTTGCTTAAATGTAGAAATAGAGTTTAGCAATATGTGATTAGCATCCATACTTAAATGATTGTGGCTTGGAAAATAAAGAATTTGCTTAATGGACATGTTTTCCTACAAAATCAGCAAAGAATGTATGCATGTTACACTGTCAGCAAAAAAAGCTGGCCTCTTACAGACTTAGCAAAAATGTAAAAAGCAGGATGTATGCATTTCACATTGTCCGTAAGAAAGCTAACCTGCTTCCTTAAAGAATGGACAACAGGAAAACAATCTATACGTGTTTCTATCATATGACACTGTTAAACAAGGAAGTTTGAATGGTGCTTTTATTAAGTCAGCATTTGCACAAGATGGTTCCTTACAGGATGAAAACATATTTTTCTGCAAATGCCAGCAAACATGTTTCATACAAAGACCAAAATAGAATACCAAGGAGAAAAACAGGATGTAAAACCACTATAAAGAGACTATAGCAAATTAAATTGTTAGGAGAGGTATTTTGTACAGGAAAGTTATCATTTATGTTGATCGAGAAGTATAGTGTTACAGTGCAACTAAAGCTGCAACAGTAGTACATGTGGTTTGTTAGAAAAAGTTATTTAATTACTGCATCAGTGTATAAGTGACAGAGTTTGGTGCTGCATCAGTGTATATTCTGCACGTTTCTGTGAGCAACAGACTGTGAATGCAATAATAACTAGACTTGACTTCAGCAGAATCCAGCCAGCAAGACCCTAGTGTCTTAAGAAGACTTCAGATCCGTCACAGTAAGCAGCACCTTGATAATTAATTTTTCAATGGTGAGTCAGCCAGGAGGGTAAACAACAAAAATTTTATAAAAGAAAAAATGATCAAATCAGACAAACATCCATAGTTTGTTAGTAACATAATAAAGCAAATGTATAACCAAATTGTTGGGCTGGCATACATTCTATTCTCACAGCATAAAGCAAATAAACAATACTGCAGTACTGCAGGGGGAGGAGGGGTACTTTCTCAGTTTTACACTGACTGTGTGAGCAGTATTGCAAAATTATCTAAAATAAAGCTGCAGGAAGAAATATCTCATTCCTTCTTGACAATAATCTTTTAGGGGGTAGGGGAAACTGGTATTAGTGCATTAGAAATACTGGTAAACAGATTAAACCTGACAGGATAAGATATTTTACATGTTGCTAATAGCTATTATGCTAATTATTATTGTATTTTTAATATATTTTTTGGCAAGACAATGTTAGTATGCAAAAAGCATGAATGTTTCTAATTGTTGGGCATATAGTTGCCTCTGGTGGCAATTCCACTGGATACTTCTAGAGAGACATAAAAAGTTAATATGCTTACATTATATTCAGATGTTGAACAGTTATGTCCTGTCACCACATGTAAAAGGTTAATTTCAGAGTTACAACAGGAGTCAAATCAGTTACTGACAGAACCTCCAGTATATTTTGTTACAAAAAATGTAGTAAACCTCTAAGAGACAGACACAATGAGTTTGGGAAGTTTAAACAGGTTATACAAACATTTTTTTCAAAATTGCATAGGAGTTTTAGATTCCGCAGAAGGCCATGCATCATTACAGGAATCTCTTGAACAGCAGTTACAGGATAAAGAAAATAAATTAGCTGAACTGACAGAGACTGACTTCCTGCATACAACAGCTGAGATATAAAACATTGCAAAAGAGCAGGAAACTACAGCTGATCTGTACAAAAGAAATATATTTTATAATATGTTTGTGTTTGAAAATGGCTAAGCATACATCACAGGATCTGATGTATGGACAAATCATTCGCAAATGTTTTGCTTTCATTCAGTTAAAGCAAGATATTTATTAGTAGAACAGTAAAGTAGAGCATATGACCGCAATTCTCATAGCATAGTCAAAAGGTAAACAAAAACAGTTAAAATGCAAAACAGTAAAAATCTGAAGTCACAAGATTGACATGCATGTATTTTCTTTTCATATAAAGTACATCTGTTAAAATGTACAAGAGAAAAAGCAGACAACAGCAAATGTAAATCATGTAAATATAAATGTGTTAGTTAAGCCAATATCTATTTTTTTTACAATTTTGTTATAATTGTATAGTAACACCACACCAAACAGTTAAAGTTCTGAATTTTAAAAAGAAATAAAATCACATATGGTATTAGTCAAGCAGTCTTTAATGAATGGCGGAGCAGTTAAATAAAATAAAAGAATATTGAAATCCAAGTTAAAAATATGTAAGCTAATTGTAAATGTCTGTTTATGTAGTATAAATGCATAGTTATGCAAATCACAACTACTTATTATATTTCTAAGTGTTTTATAACTGCATTCTAATATCAAGTTGCAAGTGTATTAACAGATGATTAAAGGAAAAATGCTAAAAGGATTAACTATAGATTACAGAGTCTGAAATATGAGCTCAGACCTTCCCAGACTGAATGATTAGTTATTGGAAATATTGAGCAGATAAGGTAAAAAACAAGTCTGATTGCCAGACGAGTGGCTTGAGTTTTTCTAAAAACTTATTGTTATTAAAACATAATTGTTAAATGTTCATATGCAACACTATTTGGTAATTGTAATAAAATGTCACAATTGTGCATATATGTTACTGATAATCTGTTTTTAGGTAAATGTTAAAAGTAAAAAACCTCAGTTACATCAAGTATAGCCAGCAGATGGGCCATAATATACATACAATTCAAATCAATTATGCAGGAGGTTAAACAGCAAAAACTTTATAAAAAAAAGATCAAATCGGACAAAGGTCCATAATTTGTTAGTAACATAATAAAGCAAATGTATAACCAAAGTGTTGGGCTAGCATACATTATATTCTCACAGCATAAAGCAAATAAACAATACTGCAGTATTAGAGGGGGAGGGATACTTTCTCAGTTGTACACTGTGTGAGCAGTATTGCAAAAGGGTCTAAAATAAAGCTACAGGAATAAATAATATCTCATTCCTTCTTGAAAATGCTCTTTTAGGGGGGGAGGAGAAAACAGGTATTAGTGCATTAGAAATACTGGTAAACAGATTAAACCTGACAGGATTAGATATTTTACAAGTTGCTAATAGCTATTATGCTAATTAATATTGTATTTTAATATGTTTTTGGCAAGACAATGTTGGCATGCAAAAAGCATGAATGTTTCTAATTGTTGGGTATATAGTTGCCTCTGGTGGCAATTCCACTAGATACTTCTAAAGAGAGATACAAATTTTCCAAGATTTTGCTTTATGTTTATGTTACTAAATTTGTAAGATTAGACTAAATGTGTTTTACAGTCTTTGTATGTACAAACACAGAAGAATTCAATACAAATGAAATCAATGTATAGCAATGAATATGTGTGGAAAACCGTGTTTAGAAAAAATAGATCCAGGGTACCTACTAGATTGAAATGTATGAGTAGCAGACAGTCTGTGTAGATATATACGGTATAGAACACATTGTAAAGTAACAAGTTGAAAAGTAATTTGTCAAGTTGTAATTTTATTACTAGTTGTAATTTTATCACTGGTTTGTGGACCACCATTTTATCCATACCAATATTGGTAACCCCAGTTAGAGGAAAATTATATTAAAATATTGTACTCGTACAGCTAATGGACTAATATGTACATAACATTCTTTAGTGTATAAATCATGTTTTTTTAATCCTCAAGTATTAAATATACTGAAATATTTACATTCATATATTTGTTATCTAAGCCCAGTTCAGTACTTTATTAAGGTGTTTAATATATTCACTTCACTGTCAACCAAGGTGTTAATGGGTAGTTCAGCAATATGACCGCAATGTTATGATTAAATGACATTGAAACTGTATATTTTCAGCAGTGTATAAATGCTTGCAATAGCACATAGTTTTTGTCTATTATAGATGTTAGTCTGCCTCTAATCTTTTGGTATAAAATGATTAATAAAAGTAAACAGTTAATTCAACAGCTGCAAATGGAACAGTTCTAAGTCATAAATGAAATTCTGTGATTGATAAAAGAATAAATTAATCAAGTTTAAAACTATAGCAGACACAGCCCATAACCGATGGAATATTTTCACAGAATGGTTTGCAAAAGAAAAAGTTGTTAAATACATTCAGTTTTTGTAGTAATACTTGATATCATTGTATTAACTACGTAAAATTGCATTTTGACTTGCTGTTTCAAAGTAAGATTAAAGGTTTTGTTTCCTAATGTTTTTCTATATAATCTGATCAAAAATACATGATCAACAAGGTATTAAGATTGAAAGTACAATATGCAAAATAAATAAGGTATAAAATAAAGCTTGCTTAAATGTAGAAATAGACTTTAGCAATATGTGATTAGCATCCATACTAAATGACTGTGGCTTGGAAAATAAGGAATTTGCTTAATGGACATGTTTTCTGACAAAATCAGCAAAGACTGTATGCATTTTACACTGTCAGGAAGAAAGCTGACCTCTTACAGACTTAGCAAAAATGTAAAAAAACAGGATGTATGCATTTCATATTGTTCGTAAGAAAGCTAACCTGCTTCCTTAAAGAATGGGCAACAGGAAAACAATCTGTGCGTTTCTATCGTATGACACTGTTAAGCAAGGAAGTTTGAATGGTGCTTTTATCAAGTCAGCATTTGCACAAGATGGTTCCTTACAGGATGAAAACATATTTTTCTGCAAACACCAGCAAACAGATGTTTTCATACAAAGACCAAAATAGAATACCAAGGAGAAAAACAGGATGTAAAACCACTATACAGAGACTATAGCAAATTAAATTGTTAGGAAAGGTATTTTATACAGGAAAGTTATCATTTATGCTGATCGAGAAGTAAAGTGGTACAGTGCAACTAAAGCTGCAACAGTAGTACATTTGGTTTGTTAGAAAAAGTTATTTATTAATTACTGTATCAGTGTATAAGTGACGGAGTTTGGTGCTGCATCAGTGTATATTCTGCAAGTTTCTGTGGGCAACAGACTGTGAATGCAATTATAACTAGACTTTGACTTCAGCAGAATCCATCCAGCAAGACGTTAGTGTCTGAAGAAGACTTCGTATCCATCACAGTAAGCAGCACCTTAATAATTAATTTTTCAGACAGTGACTCCATTTTTGAGATATTTGTAAAGAAAAAACAGTTGTGTACATTGTGGCAGGGTGACACCAGATAACAGTTTTCACATTTGCTGTCTCTTTTGCCTAGGCCCAGTGTTAAGTGTGTATTGTTGGCTGCACTGTGCTAAGTTCATCCTGAGTACAATCAGGAGGACAACAAATTCTCTGCAGAAGAGCACATCTCACAAGATAGTAATCACCTAGTCCAGTACCATTGTATTGTTGGCCAAGACCTCTTGGAGCCTCCTTCTGAAAAAATATATTAAAGACAAGCAACATGAAAAAAAGGCATTCTAGCTGACAAACAGATGTTCTTCATGTTTCACTGTTGCAGTCATCACACTTGGGTTATCTGTCAGCAGGTAGCCCTCAGTTGGCCCGAATACCAGAGACTTAGTATTTCTGCGTCAGTTGCTGTCGCTCCAGGACTGACGCCAGGTCATCAAGAGTATAAAAACAGGCAGTCAACACCATTACATCAGTCTTTCTTGCCGAGAAGTCCGAAGCAGAAGCAGTTCCCACAAGTGCCAGTTGGCCACTACCTGAGTTTTCTTTTCCGAAATTGAATCATCCTGAAGTCTTCTAAAGCGAAGTACCTTGTTGGGGATCCTTTTTTCTTGCTGTAACCGATGTCAGAAAAAGTTAACAATTGTCTTGCCTGTGGAAAGTAAATACCACACTGAGATTTCCATTCTTACTGCATCACCTGTTTAGGCCCAGACCACGACTTACCTCAATGTTGGTTTTGTGCTTTGTTCAACACCCAAACTATTCGTCTTCAGGCCCTTTTTGTAGCTAAATACTTTTGTTCTCTATCTCTGTATTCCGAAATGGCTTCAGTAAGCCATCCGACTACCAATCTTACAAAAAAAGTAAGGATAAAGACAGAGACAGACCGTACAGGTCCAAAACTGCACACAACGCTTTTGTTAAACTAATTGCCAGTTCGCCGGTACTCAGTGAGGTGCTTTTGCAGCCCCCGATGCCCACTTTGATGGATTCGCAGGCTGCTACTGAGACCCGTTTGGAGTTCGGTTTGCCTGCGAGACTCTTCTTTGATTACGGATCCTGTGGATGTCTCTACCTTGGATGGGTATGGAGCCGCTTTGCAGGCACTGGCTTCTGAGGAAGTTCTTCCCATTACCGCTATTTGACACAAACTGACGACTTCTTTCACATCTTCATTTCTTTCTAAAACTACCGAGTTTCTAAGGCCAAGAGTATGAGCTATGCCTAAAAAAATGACCCAAACTCAAGTGCTTGCTTCCTTGCCACAATCTCAAATGCTTAAAATGGCAGAAGACCTGATCATGCTGATTAGGGGAAGCCAGCCTTCCCCTGTTAAAGAAAAAGAGACCTGTCCCCAGCAGCTTTAACTGACCAAGAATCCAACGAGACTGAGGTTTCTGAATATGAAGACATGCTTTTTATCTGCCTATGAGGATTCAGATGCAGACAAAGCCATTCCTTCTGCTTCTCCTCCAGAGAATTTTTCTTTTGGTGAAACCCTACATACTTTGAGAGAGCATTTCCACTGTGAATGCCAGAATTAGCCTCAGTCTAAAAAGGGACTCAGGGAATTTTTAGATTTACCACAGCACAGACCCTTAACTACCCCTCTTGTTTTGGATGTTGTGGATGATGTCTTCATGGAATCCAGTCTAACTCCTGATACTTTATTCCTTGCTCCAAGGAAACCAGACAGGTACTACAGAGTCCCTGACTCACAAATTTCTTTTCAAAAATCCTACTGCTGACCCAGAGGTCATCTCCCAAGGACCTAAAGGAATAAAAGCAACTACAGCTAAGAATCCCACCCCTTCAGACAGGGATTCCCGAGCTATAGACAGGTGGGGGTAAAAAAGTATATACCTCTGCAACTCTCGCCATTAGAGCATTGAATTGTCAGTGTCACATGTTGAAATACCAGCAACATACTATGGAACTTAGTAAGCAAAAATTATGTACCTTTCCTGACTATGCAGAAAATAAAGAATTACAGGAGCGTATGCATTCTGCAAGCCACGTCAGCAAGCATACCCTGCAGTGTGGGTTTGACACCCTAGAAGCATCTTGCAGGGCAGCAGACACACATTCTGTACTTAGTAGGTATGCGTGACTTAAGGAACAGACCTTGCCAGACCATGTCAAATCAAAATTACTGGACGCTCCTTTGAACAAGGACAATCTGTTTGGCACCAAAGCAGAAGAGGTTTTAAAAAAGATGGAAGAAAAGACTAAGTCTAGGCAGACAGTCAAAGATTTTTTGTAAGTGCAGCCCACAAGATTCAGTAGGCATTGCCCCTCAAAGCATTGGTCCTTTCCAGCCCCCTCAAGGCCACCTCAAACTAGACCCAGGGGAAACAGACCCCCTAGATTACAGTCTCAGGGTGTGCAGAGATCTTAACAATGGAGTACCTCCACTTCTAAAACAGGGAGTACTAAGCCACCCTGTATGGAAAGAGTTCACAATGACTTTTCAACTCCTCTCCTCACCTCTGCCCAATTGCTCGTGTCCCTAGGAGGAAAACTTGCTCACCATGCAAAAAACTGGATCTCCATCACCAACGATCGATAGGTCCTCAACATAGTATCCCAGTAGTACAAATTCTATTTCCACACGCTGCCAACCCCAAAAGGGTTCCCAGACCTTCCTCCAAATCAGTGGGCAGAGGCACAAAACCAAGTTCAATCCCTGCTCTCCATAAGGGCAATTCAGCCTGTTCCTGCAGAGCAGATAGGCCAAGAGTTTTATTCCAGACTTTTCCTGGTGACTAGAAACTAGGACACCTGGCACCCAATCTTAGATCTATCCATTCTCAACACCTTCCTGGTGGTACCAAAATTCAAAATGCTCACCCTACAGTAGCTTCTCCCAGTGCTGTCCAAAGATGCCTGGTTTGCCACCCTAGATCTAAATGAAGCCTATCTGCACATCCCTATCAGGGACTCATTGCAGGAAATATCTACGTTTCAGGGCAGGATCTGTGCATTATCAGTTTTCTGCACTTCCCTTTGGCTTATCCACTGCTCCCAGAGTCTTCACAAAATGCCTGGCTCTGGCCATTGCCTATTGCAAACAGAGAAAGTTTCAAATTTACCCTTACTTGGACGATTGCCTGATTCAGGCAGACAGTCAGGAAAAGCTGTTTTGCAGCACCTGACATTTGTAAAGGACCTTCTAACCTCCCTGGGGTTACACTATCAGTGAAAAGAAATCAAAACTAATCCCCAGTCAAAAATTGTATTCCTGTTAGTAAGCTTGGACACAGCATCCCAGATGGCATTCCTTACTCCAGAAAAACAAGCCTATCTGACAGGCTACTTCACTGAAATGGCCACCAGAACCCAGCTATCCACAAGGAAAATCCTGCAGGCTCTAGGGTTCATGGCCTCCTGCATTCTATTAATTCCATAAGCCAGACTGCATATGAGGAAACTTCAATGGTACTTGAAATGTCTTTGGTGCCAACATTCTCAGGACCTAGAAACTATCATACCTTGTCTAAGGACAGAGTTTCTTTGGTGGACAGCAGCATGCAACCACAAGGGACTTCCCTTTACACAACCCCACGCCACCCAGACCCTAACCACAGACGTATCAGACTATGCTTGGGGTGCACATCTGGACAGAAGGTGAATTCAGGGCCACTGGAGCCCAAACCAAATTCATCTGTACATCAGCCAAAAAGAGATGCTAGCTGTTCAGCACCCTGTGACAGCTTTCAGATGCCTGCTCTCACCAGGGCCCCTTCTGATAAAAACCGACAACACCACAGTGATGTGGTACATCAACAAGCAGGGGGGAACCCACTCTTACCCACTCTGCAGGCTACCCATGACCCTGTGGAACACAGCCTTGGCTGTGCATATTCACCTGCAAGCTCAATTCCTGCCAGGCAAACAAAGCTCTCTGGCAGATGACTTAAGCAGAAATCTCCTAGACCCACACAAGTGGCAATTAGACCTCAACACCTTCAGCCTTTAACCAAGAAGTGAGGTACCCCGAAGGTGGACCTATTTGCCTCCCCCTACAATCACCAGCTCAGCAAATTCTGCACCAGGGTACCTCACAGTAAGACCTGGAAAGTGGATGCCCTATTCCTCCAGTGGGTAAACCTCTCAATCTATGCATTTCCCCCCTCTGCCTCTTCTTACAAGAGTGCTACTCAAGATAAGGCAGGAAAGACCAAGGGCAATCCTGATTGCCCTCTAGACTGGTCATGCCAACACTGGTACCCACTACTGCGCAGTCTGTCACCAGTGCCACCATGGCACCTACCCCCAGATCCCAACCCTCCTCACTCAGTAGGAGGGACAGATCTTGCATCCGCAACTGCAAACCCTGAACCTTGCAGCCTGGCTTATTCCTTGAATTCTCCTCCAGTGGTCAGCCTAAGCAAGCAGGTGCTGGACGTCATTCATGAAGCCAGAAGACACAGTACAAGGAAGTCCTATGCTGATAAGTGGAAAGGGTATTGTTCATGGATTCACTCTAAAGCAGCAGATACAGCACAGCCCTCCTTACCTCTCATCCTGGACTACATAGCAGACATACTCCACAGAGGCCTATCCTTGTCTTCCATTAAGATCCATGACTCTGCCCTCTCACCCTCTCCTCAAACAGTTCCTGAGAGAGGTTAACAACTTAAAGATACCAAGAAGAGCCCCCACCCCTGCTTGGGACCTTAACTTTGTGCTGGAAAAGCTCACACTACCCCCATTTTTGCTTGCAGCATCAGCAGAGTTAAAATTCCTCTCTTGGAATATATCCTTGCTTCTGGCCATCACTTCAGCTAGAAGAGTGTCTGAGCTACAAATTTTTCATGCTGATAGGGTCACCCTTAGGGCTAACCCTACTTTTATGCCTAAAGTGGTGTCCAGTGTGGCTCTCATCCAATCTATTCATTTGCCCACCTTTTTCCCTAATCCTCAAAATAAGGAGAAAAGGATCCTGCACTGTTTAGACATGCACAGACAGCTCAGATTCTGCCTTGATAGGACTAAGCCCTTAAGGAAATCTGACCAGTTACTAGTCAGCTTTGCACCAGGGGCAAGAGGGCAAGGCCATATCAAAACAAACCATCCCCAAATGGGTAGCACACTGTATCCATTTCTGTTACAAACACCATGGGAAACCACCCCCTCAGGAGGTCAGAACGCATTCCATGAGGGCAACTTCAACCTCTACAGCCTTTCTCAGAGGAGTCCCTACCAGGGACATTCTGGAAGCTGCTACTTGTTCTGTTCACACCTTCACCAAGCATTACCACTTGCCTACCTTTTCCAAATCCAGGACGAGTTTTGCAACAGCAGTCCTGCAAGGCATACTAGCCAGCCCCAACTCTTTGTGACTGCCTCCACCCATTCTTCAGCTTTGGGAATCAACCCAACTGTGATGACTGCATCAGTGAAACATGAAGAACATAGTACAGTTGTGTACACTTACAATGAATGTAGATGTTTGAGTGTATTCACTGTTGCAGTCCTGGTTTCCCAGCCTCCTTCTCTCTCTCTCTCTCTCTCTCTCTCTCTCTCTCCTTCTCTATCTCTCTTACTCACAACTTACAGGGCTATTGGTATTTACTTTTTACTGGTGGTGTATTTTCCACCATAACTTAGCTCCCTATTTGGGGGCTCCTGACATTTGGGGCAAGAAAAAACTAATGTAATGGTATCGGCTGCCTGTTTTTATACCCCTGACGACCTGACGTCAGTCCTGGAGTGACAGCAACAGACGCAGAAGTACAAAGTCTCTGGTATTTGTGCCAACTGAGGGCTACCTGCTGGCAGATAACCCAAGTGTGATGACTGCAACAGTGAATACACTCTAACATCTACATTTATAGTAAGTGCACACAACTGTACTTCTCCCCTATGTCTAACACCAAATTTGTGAGGCAATTTTGCAGCCTCCAGTTTCGAAGTAGGATTTGGACAGGGCCTCTGATGTGACTAGTTTGCAGGTTGCCACTCCTTTGGTTCCTAATATATCCTTCCAAGCCAAAGCCCCCAAAACTTTTCCCAGCTCTGAGGGGTCTATGAGAGATCCAGCTGCTAGCACCTGGTTTGTCAGTAGCAAGAAAGAGGACAGTATCCACTCATAGAGGATGTCCCTGAAGACTGATGGAAGACTTGGTCTCCAGTTCACAACCAAGACCCCTAAGGCAGTTCACATGGAAAAAATTAGGCCTAAAACACAAAAGCCCAAACCAGTTTTCACAAGCTTGCCTTAGCCAAGGTTGTGCAGATCCTCAGCCTGGCCTAAGCTTAGGCTTCTTTACAAGATTAGATTTGACTGGCTCATAACTTCAAGTTTCTGGAAAGCCATGAGGTGTCAGGGATCCCGTATAAAAAGAGAAGGATGGAGCCATCCTGTAGAGGATTCTGTTACCCCATATTTAGAGGAGAATGAGTTGATTTGTGTGGTCAGGATCTCTCCACCGTTGCATGTAGAGAATGCTTTATGTTGTGCAGCACCACCAGTGGATCTCTCCTGGGGCATCCTTTGTAAGATAAAGTAGAGCTGAATTCTCTCAGGATCAGCTAAGATGTTGAGCCTTCAGAGGCCTGCCAGTGTCAAAAACTTTAGTTGCTGTTCATAAATGTCCTGAAGAATGCATTCACCAATCCATTTCTAGAGCTGTATTCTCTTCCCCCTGCTCCCAGGAAACCTAACTGGTTCTACCACATAAAGAATTCCCATAAGTTCCTTTTAAGAATCCATTGGCTGATATAGCTGTGGTGTTTTGGTTTCCAGCAAGGGTATCCTCTTTGGCTCCATCCAGGAACCCCATTCCCAGTGACAAGTAGAGTTGGATACTTAATTGCTTCTGAAAAATGTTTATACCTCTGCTCCCTTCCACCTCAAAGCTTTAAACTGCCAGACCTGGCAACAGGGTGCTTTCTTTGGGGTTATGCTTTGCTGAGGACACAGCCTCTGACAGATCATGTGAAGCCAGTGCTTCTAAATGCATGCCTGGATAAGGAACTTCTCCTCAAACCCCATTAAAAAGATGTCTTTAAAATACTGGAGGAAAAAAGGAAAGACTGTACAACTAGTTAAGCAACTTTTTCACACACGGAATTACCCCTCGAAGTCCTGGCCTCTGTACCTTAAAAGAAGACAGAGTTAAGCCCAACAAGGGAAAGAGATCCTGGTACAGAAAAGAATGTCAAAGTCTAAGGAGAATGCCTGTTGCTCTCAAGTCTGTTACCCTCAGAAGGAACAGCTGTGACTAAACCAAGCTGATCAGTCCTTCAGTCCCAAAAATCCCATCCCAGCCCTCACCAAACCCATACCGTTTTTCTTCATGGAAGATATGAGAAAGTTTGGTAAGGGAATGAGGAAAGCATCCAGGAACATTGGGATGTGAACATCCTGAGATAAGGACACAACATATCCTGAGATAAGGATACACACTAACATTTCCAATCAAATGAAAGTTTGGGGTGTTTCCCCATTATTAAAAAAGATCCACAAATCTTGATTCCATCTCTTTTAAAGGACATGTTTGACCAGTGGGCTATAGAGAAAGTACAAAATAATTCTGGATTTTACTCCAGGATCTTTCTGATGCTCAGAAAAGAAGGCACATGGAGACTGACTTTGGGCCTTTCAGTGTTAAGTTCTTGTTTACTGAATTTAAAATGCCGATCCTTCAAAGACTTTATACCTCTGTTATCCCCTTCTAAAGGATGTCTACCTACTTTTATTGCCATTACCAATGTCCACAGAAGGTTCCTAAAATTCAAAGTAGGGGAAGATCATTTCCATTTCTCTTCCTTGCCCTTTCAGTTGTATACTGAATCCAAGGTTTTTAAAAAGTATCCCTTCATTGTCAACTTCCTTTTTCATTTACCAATTATAGATTGCATGATGTTGTAAGTCATATAGTTATTTTCCCTAAACTGGAAGTTTTATTTCCTTTATTTCCAATCCTTTACCTCTTCTCCTTGGAGTATTTGTTCCCAGTATATTGAATTTTGTCTTTTCTTCTACTTAATTCTTTAATAGCATATTTCCATTAGCTCCATTTATTGTCATTTCAATAGGGAACAGATCAGTTTCCATTTTTCAAACTTCTTATCGCTATTCCATCCATCATTGCTTTTCATATACTTCCCAGTACTGAACTATCTCCTGACTTTAGTAAGTACCATAGACCATTGACTACCTTTCATAGTTTCTTTATTCCTATTGTTGTACAAGTGTTAACTGTTTCAACCTGCAGTGTAATTTTTATTTTGAAACAAATATACCAGTCTCTTCTGTGTCACTCTAAAATACCACCTCAAGTTAGGAATTGCCAGTCATCCCTGCTCACTTGGCAAGGTTACCTTATTCCAGCCCGCCCTAGAATTTTTATCATCCCAGAGGAGTATTTTGTCTTTTCCCAAGCGTGCTCAATCTTTGTCTCCTAATTAATGTAGAAAAGCTTGCCTCCCATGTAGTATTAACAGCACTGCATACATTTTCAGTGCCTATATTTTATTATCCAGAAAACTTCCCGTTTATCATTTTTAGGATCTTATCGTGCTATATTTCTTTCTGAGAGTCCTTACGTTTCTTAGTTATTCATAAACTTAAATATTTCAGTCTATAGTGTCCCGACAGATATGGAGAAAGCTGAACCAATTCTCCTAAGGGAACCATAGTTTAACTTCATTTACTTTATACATGGGAATTTCCATAGATTCCTTCAGTGATAGCCAAGCTAAATCCTTCTGTGGTTTAGTTAAGTAAAACATTATAGCATCAGCAAATAGATATTTTTCCTTTTATGCTATCACATTGAAAACTTTGAATATTGGTTAGCCTCATCCTCTGAGGTAATGGTTCCAAATAAATGGTAAATGTGCTGGGGATAGAGGACACCCTTGCATTGCAGCCCTGCTGAGTTTAAACACCATTCATTTTCGGCTCTGCCTCAGCACCCTTTTTTATAAGTGGGTTAATTAATATCTATACTGATTTTTTGGTAATCCAACATTTCTAAGAACCTCCATTTAATCACATTGAACCTTCTTAAAGGCTTTTTCTGCATCCAAACTCACCAGAAATTGTAAAGTATGTTTTTTCTGCCCCTCATAGATCCAGTGAGTTCTAAGAATATTATTGCTCATTTGTATACCAGATGCCAAGCCACACTGATCTGAGTGCATAAGTTTATTCCTGTTTTTAGCCAATCTGTTCACTATGTTTGAAGTATGTTTTTTAATAATGATTTAATATTGATATTGATTTGTAAGACAAGACCTTTGTTAGGTCCTTGACTTCCTTTAACATAATTGTTAACACTGTTTTATTCCACGAGTAATTTCTCACTATTAAATGGTACTATTGAACAACTTTACCCATGCTTCTATCAGCTTTTCTCCCCTCTAATTCCATAAATGTATTGGAATCCCATCTTACCCAGGAGATTTGACAGTTGCCTGACTATGCCATCTTTCCCTCACTTCCTATGCTGTTAAACTACAATTCACGTCATTGTTTCTCTTTGCTAAGCTCTAAGGTATTGGAATATATCTATGGCAATTTCAAAGTATCTTCTTGCCCAAAATTCCAAACACAGCAAGTGGAGCTAACTCTAGTAACTTTATATATAAATATATAGAGACACACACGCACACACACACACACACACACTTCTGTGTATTCTACACTGGTGTGACTGCTCTTATGCCTATTGTATATAGGCGTTACATCTGTCTGCATTGTATTCTCCTAATTGAGTCACCATACTGTAATGTATGTATATGTTTGTATATCCTTGCTTTCCTTATGTACTTGTCTCTGGGCTGACACTGAAATTGGTCTTTTGTGAACAGCGCTCTTCCCCATTTAAACAAACTCAAATGAATAGTTAAGTTGTTTTGACAAATTTAATTTCAACATTTCTGAGAAAGACAAACGTTGAGTTGGACATGCATGGAAAAGGTCAAATATATGAGGTTTGGATGCTAATAATAGAGAAAAATAAGCATTTCTTCCTACTAATGCTTATCTACTCGTAGTTGTCATAAGCATGATAGCTATAGATTATATCAATATAAAAAGACAGTCAACTATTGTGCAGAGGATTTGGAAGGAGTAAGTACAGAAAAGTGGAAGGTGAAAAGAAAGAAATACAAGAAAAGGGAAAGGCTAGGGGAAAGCTTGAGCAATTTCCAGAGAGGAGTGTAAAATATAACTGAACATGTGGCAGAGGTAATGACATAGAGAAATGTTAGTGACTCACTGCCTAAAACATATACCCTCAGAAAGCAGGAGTCCAGTACAATATAATCATAAAAGTGTGACTGCAAGAAACATTTATCAAGTTACAACACTTCTACCTGAGCAGTAAAAAGGTACAAGCGTTACACTTGCCATATACTCAAATAACACACCCTGTGGACCCTAATCGCTGGCGGAATGACGGGTGTTGGAAAGCAGCTCTAAACTGGAAAAGTATAGTAAAGTGAACCTGATGAAGCAAATACACTTTGGAATTATATATGTGGGAAACCGTGCAGTACTCACAGTAAATCTGTATAACAGGTATTCAAGATACATTGAGTAAGTTAATTCACTTATTTTTTTTTTCCCAAATGGTAGCTAAGGGTTTAGAACCAGACACCTAAGGTCGTAGGAACTACAGTACCAAGTAAATATCCTTCTTGCACGCAGTTTCAATAGAAGACATCTGAGCTGCTAAAAATAATAGCTTGTTTAGATAAAGTAGGGTTTTAAATTAATAGCAAAGCACTAAAAATTGTAAACAATACATACACTTGTAAGAACTGCAACTGAAATAAATGGAAAAGCTTTCTTAAAACAGATTTGAGCAACTGAAATAAAAGGAGAAGCTTGTTCATCAAGCAAATTCACTAAAATATCAGAACTACAACTCTTACATACTTATAATGTTGCTAGGATAATGGAATAATAGGTTTTGCATGTATTTTTGGGAGGAAATGAGAAACTGAAATACCTGCCATTATTTATCAAAAGCACTCCGTATCAGCCTACCAAAAAAAATAAATATTGTAAGAAGAGTAGACTAATGGCAAGGAGAGAGGTGGCGAAGGCTAAGGATAAGGCATATGGAGAGTTGCATGACAGGTTGGACACTAAGGAGGGAGAAAAGTACCTGCACCGAGTGGCTAGACAGAGAGACCGAGCTAGTAAAGTTGTGCAGCAGGTAAGGGTGATAAAGGATAATGAGGGAAATGCACTCACAAGTGAGGAGAGTGTGTTGAGCAGATGAAAAGAGTACTCTGAGGGGCTGATAAATGAAGAGAATGAGAGGAAGAGAAGGTTGGATGATGTGGGGATAGTGAATCAGGAAGTGCAGTGGATTAGCAAAGAGGAAGTACGGACAGCTATGAAGAGTATGAAGAATGGAAAGGCTGTTGGTCTAGATGACATACCAGTGGAAGCATGGAGGTGCTTAGGATAAATGGCAGTGGAGTTTTTAACCAGATTGTTTAATGAAATATTGGAAAGTGAGAGGATGATTGAGGAGTGGAGAAAGTGTTTTGGTACCGATTTTTAAGAATAATGGTGATGTGCAGAGCTGCAGTAACTACAGAGGGATAAAATTGGTCAGTCACAGCATGAAGCTCTGGGAAAGAGTAGTTGAAGCTAGGTTAAGAAGGGAGGTGATTAGTGATCAGCAGTATGGCTTCATGCCAGGAAAGAGCACTACAGATGTGATGTTTACTTTATGAGTGTTGCTGGAGAAATATAGAGAAGGTCAAAAGGAGTTGTATTGTGTCGTTGTGGACTTAGAGAAAAAAATATGACTGGGTGCCTAGAGAGGAGTTGTGGTATTGAATGAGGAAGTCGGGATTGGCAGAGAGGTATGTAAGAGTGGTACAGGATATGTACAAGGGTAGTGTTACAGTGGTGAGGTCTTTGGTGGGAGTGACAGATGCGTTTAAGGTGGAGGAGGGATTACATCACGGATCAGCTCTGAGCCTTTTCTTATTTGCAATAGTGATGGACAGGTTGACAGACGAGAGCAGACAGGAGGCCCCGTGACTATGATGTTTGCAGATGACATTGTGATCTGTAGTGGGAGTAGAGACCAGGTTGAGGAGACCCTGGAGAGATGGAGATATGCTTTAGAGAGGGGAGGAATGAAGGTCAGCAGGACTAAGACAGAATATGTGTGTGTGAGTGAGAGGGAGGATAGAGGAATGGTAAGGATGCAGGGAGTAGAGTTGGTGAAGGTGGATGAATTTAAATACTTGGGATCAACATTTCAGAGTAATGGTGAGTGTGGAAGAGAGGTGAAGAAGGGAGTACAGGCAGGGTGGAATGGGTGGAGAAGAGTATCAGGAGTGATTTGTGACAGATGGATACCATTAAGAGTGAAAGGGAAGGTCTATAAAAGGGTAGTAAGACCAACTATGTTATATGGGTTGGAGATGGTGGCATTGACAAAAAGGCAGGAGTCAGAGCTGGACGTGGCAGAGTTAGAGATGTTAAGATTTGCACTGGGTGTGATGAGGATGGATAGGATTAGACGGTTTGGAGACAAAGCCACAGAGGTGAGACTGTGTTGGTTTGGACATGATCTGAAGAGGAATACTAGGTATATTGGGAAAAGGATGCTCAGGATGGAGCTGCCTGGTAAGGGGAAAAGAGGAAGGCCTAAGATAAGGTTTATAGATGTGGTGAGAGAGGACATGCAGGGGGCTGGTGTGACAGAGCAAGATGCAGAGGACAGGAAGAAATAGAAACAGATGATCCACTGTGGTGATCCCTAATGGGAACAGCTGAAAGAGATGAAGAAGAGTATACTAATAGTAAGGGGAAGAATCTGTGACATCTGTTGAAATCATTGGCAGATGAGAAGTATGGCAAAATGTTTGGCATTTTAAGTACATGTCTATGACTTCTTGGAAATTAGCATTTCATTTTATTTTTTTGTAATCTGTTAATCTTTGATACAATGCTGTCATTTCAGTGGTGAATATGGAGTAGTACCTGATGTAGTAAATCACAGGGCTGGCAAATGATGCCTGAGAAAATTATGCATCGTCTACAGAAATTGGCTTGCTCTAACAGGGCATATTCTTTAGCCTGTATGATAACTGCATGACAGGTGAGTCAGTAGATAAGGAAATATTTACAGGAACCCTAAAGTGCAATATCAGCATTTGAATCAGCACACAGATTGGCACTTTGTACCTAAATTGGCATACACCAGCATTGGGGACCCAGGGTGCTGGTGAGAAGTGGGCTGCTGGCCGAAGCAAATTTTTTACACTGAAGTTGGAAACCTGTATCACTGTGGGGAACATTCGAAACAGCCTCCATGTTGGCCAAAAATAAATCATTGCCAAGGACCTCATGAAATGCAGAATTTCAGTTGTTGCAGTGTTGACGTTATGACTCACAATCTGGAACATTGCCATCCAAACACTTAAATCTGATGAACCAATAATGCTGTACTATGATGGTGAGAAGAGAGAGACTGGCATCTGGTTTATGGTGGATACCTGGCTGAAAGAAGCATAACCACTTTCCAGCCAATATTTGACCACCTGGCAGCGCTCACTGCCAATGGTACCATCAAGACCTACATTCATTCCATCTACGCACCAATCAAGACAAGTCCAAACCCAGCCAAGGATAACTTCTACAACCAGCTCCAATGCACACTGGGTTTGATCCCATGGACCAAGATGATCATCTTGGCAGGAGACTTAAGCACCACATTGGCGAGAACAGGTTTGGTTGGGAAGGAATGATGGGTAGATTTGGCCATGGGAACATGAATGATAGCCCGCACCTTCTGTCCTTTGCTGCATCAAATGATCTCATTGTGGGACATAGCCATTTCCAGATCCTCACAAACACCAGCTCACATGGCAAAACGCATCTGGCAAGGACATGGCAATATTAGACTACATTCTGGTCATCTCCCGCTTCCGATCATCACTCAAGGATATCCATGTTATATGAGGACCTGACTGTGACTCCGATCATTACCTCATCTGTGCCGTGATGCAGCTTGGCTTACAGTGTACAAAGTGCAACTCATCTCTGCCAGCCAAACTCAACTGGAAGCAACTGATGGCCGCCACCCGCAATCAGAAATTCCAGGTCACTCTGTCAAACCAGTTTGCAGGACTGGCCCAAATGGAGGGCATAGATGAGGCAGAAAAGCAGATATCAAACTCTATTATGGAATCTGCCAATTCGCTATGCCAACCAGTCTGCCACTGAACGCAGCCATGGATATGTGATTAGTGCCTGGATCTTGTAGCCTAGTGGAAGCAGGTGAAGCTGGTCAACTACAAACAATACCAGTAGGTCAATCGAGAAGTTTGGCATAGGTTGATAACAGAAAGGAAAGTATATTGGAGCCAGGTGGCAGCTGAACTTGAGGAAGCAGCATCCAAACACTAGTACCGTACCCTGTACAGCACCCTCAAAAGATTGAGTGGGAAGACTAAACCAACCAGTGACAACATCAAAAAAGAGGATGGGACATTCATGTGCTCATCTTGTGAATGTCTGAAAGCTTGGAGAGAATTCTTTCAAGAACTTTACAACCATGACCCAGCTCATGGACAAATGGTTGATTCACCACCCATCAATCTCCCTGAGGCCTCAATGACTGATGCAAAGCCAGTAGTCGAAGACATGAAATCAGCTATCAGGACACTGAGAAATGGCAAAGCACCAAGAGTAGGTCAGGTCACTGTGGAATCAATCAAGGCTGGTGGAGCTATCCTGCTCTACCAATTCCATGCACAGATGGAGCTGCTATGGGTTACAGAACAGATAGCATCCACATGGAAGAAGGCCATCATCGTACCCATCCACAGGAAGGGAGACAATAGGGAATGCAAAAACTATGGCAGCATCAGCTTGCTCTCCATTATCGGAAGAATATTTATGAAGATTATACAATCCAGGCTGCAGAAACCCCACTAGCAAACCAGCAGGGAAGAGCAGGCCAAATTCGGACCAAACAGAGGATGCTGTGATCAAATCTTCTCCATCCATCAGCTAATGGAGGAAATAATCCGGTGTGGACAACATACAGTTACTGTCTTTATCTATTTCAAGTCCACATTTGACTGTCCACTGGCCTGCCCTGTGGAAGACATTGGAGATCGACCACATGCCGAAGAAAATCATCAGACGACTTCAAACATCATATGTCAGGTGCTTATTTGGAACCAACTGTCTGAGGAGCTTACCATCCAGACTGGTGTCCATCAAGGGGATGTGATCTCTCCACTGCTGTTCAACATAGTGGTAGATGTTGATGATAGGAGATACTGCCAGCCATGACAGGAGAAGTAGGACAGTGGATGTATGACTTGTGCCAGCATAGCTAGCTGGAATTTTTTAAATAAGTATATGTCATTTGTATATCAAACTGATTTGTACAGATGCTTGTGCTGAAAATGTTTTTATGAGGTTTGCCTGTGTTAAAATGTATCAACATGACCCTGCTGGAATGAAAAGAAATGTATTTGTATTATTGTAACTGAATGAAATGTATATATTTTGATAGAGGATACTGGGACAGCAGAGGTTAACCAACTAGCGTACTTTAAGAAAAATAAGGGAAATATAAATGAGCTGTTAAACTATTAAAATGGCATCTCACAGTGCTGAATAGGACCGGAGACTGTGGGTCTGGAAGAAGCCTTTGTTCATTAGCTCAATAAAAGGAGGGGAAGCCCCAGGCACTGCCATAAACATTTATGTGTGTATTGTAGTGGTCTATGCTAAATTCCTGTCTCGGCTTCAAAGGGGGGGGGGTACTGTGAGAATCTAGAGTCAGGTGCCCAGATGAGGTCATTCTGCATATGGGCTGTGTGAGGTTTCCCCCATGCACAAGCATTTATTTAGAGTTTTGGAGGAGGTGTGTCTCAATCTTTTGAGATCATG